>NC_090387.1:16585828-16891736 GCF_036365525.1 Heterodontus francisci
AAGCACAAAAGCAAATGTACGGAAGGAATTATTTGTGGTGGAAAAGATACTGAGTGAGATTAATAAAACGGATGATCTACCCCAGTAGATTAGTTGATAAAAGGTGTGCAGCTGAGTAGCACAAGCCAGGAAGATCCCAAGTTCAATCATTGGTTGGTGGTGACCTATCTTAATCAGGACAGTGGTAGCTATGACATAATTTCCCTCAGTGCCCTGGGTTAGAGAGGAGAGAAACAAAACCATTTCGGTTCCTCTTTCTGATTGTACGCACTGGGGGTTTGGATGTCAACTGAAGATTGGATCAGGCCTGGATGTTATGCACTCAATGGTTGAATAGCCTGTTGACACTCACTGACAAGGCTCATATGTGAAGGCTGGCCACTTGGGCAAGGTGCTTAAGGACATCTGGTGCTTGTGTAAACATACTCCACCCTGATTCAGTGTCTTCAGGAGAAGAAAGGAGAGAAAACTGGGGTGGGGGCAGGGGGAGAGGGGGTAACCAGTTTTCATAAAGCAGAAAAATATGAAAAGCAAGAGAAAATTTTCAGCTGCCACAGAACTTCCGAGATACATTTGATGGCTTCAGCTAATCCAAAAGAAAATAAAAGAGCAATGATTTTTTTTTCTTGCATGGTGCAGGACCATTCAAATATCACAGCTGGCAGTAAGTGTTGGATGAAATTTTCAACATAACTGCATGTGTGTGTTGTTGGGACTGACAACCAGGAGAGGGAACAGATGCAACACTTACAGGTCCCTGCTGAGTTCAGAAGTGAAATGAAATGAAAACAAACATACGTTCCTATTCTATTTTCATTACACAAAACTGACTGGCTCTTTGCATGAGCCAAGTTGAATCCCTAAGTGACATTTTAATTTCAGGGTGGTACAAGTCCAATTCTTCTCCACCCCAGTAAAATCCCAAAATCTCATCTTGTGCATTTTTAATGTGCATCTTGTGCACCCAGTTGCAAGTTTGCAATTTTGGTCATGTACAATTGAATAGTTTACAAATTGGATGGGCATTTGAGGGAAATAAACTTACAGGGTTACAGAGATACAGCCAGGGAATGGGACTGATTGGATTGCTCTTCAGAGAGCCAGCATGGACTCCTTGGGGCTGACTGGCCTTCTTCTATTCCGTTATGACTCTATGAAAAGGTTCCCCTCCTGGAATTTTGAATTTCCCACCTGGGCGGCACAGTGGCGCAGTGGTTAGCACCGCAGCCTCACAGCTCCAGCGACCCGGGTTCAATTCTGGGTACTGCCTGTGTGGAGTTTGCAAGTTCTCCCTCTGTCTGCGTGGGTTTCCTCCGGGTGCTCCGTTTTCCTCCCACATGCCAAAGACTTGCAGGTTGATAGGTAAATTGGCCTTTATAAATTGCCCCTAGTATAGGTAGGTGGTAGGGAAATATAGGGACAGGTGGGGATGTGGTAGGAATATGGAATTAGTGTAGGATTAGTATAAATGGGTGGTTGATGGTCGGCACAGACTCAGTGGGCCGAAGGGCCTGTTTCAGTGCTGTATCTCTAAATAAAAGAAGCCTGAAACTTCCACTTTGGTGAATTTAAAATGCTGTACACAAACTCAATTACAAATTTCTGTTGTCTGACATGCCTAGGCTCAAAGCTGAACTTGCTCGACCCAAATCTAGTTGCTGCATTGTCTTGTTTACTGCCGATGACGATTATCTAACAAATTCACCAGAAACTTATTGTCGATAGCCAAAGGATTGACACCAGCACTGATGTCAGTAACAATTTTAACAGAGGGAAGAGCACAAGGGATACAGAGAAATCAGTAAGGGGGGGGAAGGGAAAGTAATCATGGAGGTCGTAGGTATGAACTTAAGCAGGATTTTGCAAATCTGTGCCGTATTTTTTTCTATGGTTCTAAGGGAGAAAGCAAGGAGTTTGTTATGGCATGTGATCGTGCTCATGGTAAATGTTCCTAGTTCTCTCTTTCCTCCTCTGGTTGCAAACATTTCCATTCTTTGTTTTTCTCTGTTTCATCTTCTTGTCATTTCCAGTTCTTGCCATATTAATTTCTTCTTTCATGTTGGAGGTGCAGGTGCAGATAGTGGCAGGTGTGGGCAATGGTCATGGAAAGGATCTAGGCAGGACTTTTCAGACCAAGCATGCAAGATTGAATACAATAAATAGACAAACCAGCAGGAAAGTGTGACAGATAAAGCGTGACAGAAGAGTAAATGTAACAAAAACATGACAGTTCTAGGAAATAGTGCAAGCTGATGCAAGACTTTTAACACATGACAAATCAGCAGAGGAGGTTGGTGGGTAAAATCTGTTCCAAAGTTGGTTGTTTTGGTCAGGTTTTACTGTACTTCTATTACAAAAGGCATGTACCAAAATTTATTGATCAGGTCTGATTTAGTTGATTTTTCATATTTAGCAGCTTTGGTACAAATGCTAATAACAGCAACAGTAAAACTACAGGAATTGTAACATTTAATCATCCAATGGGAACCTATTATACCTGTTGACCTATGTGTCATCAGAACCTGTCCAAAATCAGTGAGGTAATACTAGGAAATGATGAAGCCTCCAGTTTCTGGTGGGCAGTACATGGGTTTGCAAATAATCCTTTCAGTTTCAGGAGCTGGGTTTGGATTTCAGGAAAGTCCTATCTTTCTGCCAACTGCCTGAAATGAGTTTGGGTTCTTTGCAGAGAAACTCCATCAGCACAAAACTGGCCAGAGTTTGTCAATACATTGATAGGCTCACTCGACGAGGCACAAGAAATTGAAATGTAACACCAGGCGATAAAGTGGTCATCTGCAATTTGGGTCAAGGCTTATTGCTGCAGAAGGGTAGAGAAAATCTTACATCTGGCTATATTATCCGTGACCTTAAGTTCTCAAACGTGGGACAGATGAATACAAAGAAAATATTTCAGAAGGAAAGGCACAGGGTTCTGAGAACAGCAAAAAAAAAAATTCAATCAGTAAATCCGTTGGACCAGTGAAAAATTAGTAATAAGCTGTCGTGTTGGGGTAACCAGTTTTCTGTCATCAAACAAAAAGCTGCAATTTCCATCACTCAATGAGAGTCTCTAGTGGCAGAAATTCAATATTGCAATAGAGCTTTATTTAGCAGAGCCAGGCCACAAGAGTTTTTACTCTATCAGGGTAGTTATGCCAGAATTAAATTTTAAACCTTGTGTCAGAACCAATATAAATTGGTGTTATGTTTGTCAAACAAATATAATGCTTTTTCCTTTATTTTAGGAGTAACAAAATGCCCAGCTAGATCGCACTAATAACTGAGCTGTCCAGCCCTGTCTGTAACAGTTTAAAACAACTTGCAGAAAACTGTGGCTTGAAACTTACCTGTGTAGAGAATGCAAACCACACCAACTATGGCTGCTCTTTGTGACTTCTAATTCAGTTAATATAAAGAGTAATGGTAAAATCCATGCAAAAGAAAAGTGGTGGGAGAAGCAGCAAATGCTGCGATGATATTGCAATAGAAGCAGGAACTCACAGGAGATGGAAGTGGATAGTACATGTGGAGGGAAAAGGACAAGCAGCTGTCAACATTAGGAAAAGGTCAGGAGTGAGATATATGATCAGCAAGTATGACAGATTGCAAACCCATTGAAACATATGGAGCTGCATCCGTTTTAAAGAGTGACACATATTAAATTAGGTCAGATTTTTAAATCTAAATGAGTCACTGTCACTCCTACTGAGTGACACTTGTCAAATATAGGAAGAAATAGAGAGAGAGAAAAAATACAGCGAAAAGATGAAAAACTAAGTTATATACAGCCTGTGTGAAGATCAAGACGTACAAGATATCCCCTTCAGAAAATGAGGGAGAGTTAAAGTATAGAAAGCAGAGGAATGAAAAAAATGCAAAAACACCAAAGAAAAAGATGATGAAATAGCGTGAGATAAGGACAAAGGTCTATCCCTGGTACATTTGTATGACAGGAAACGCTTATAATGGGATGTCTAGTTGTCCATTCGATGACCTCCTTTGATGACGAGTGGAGAAATGAGTTGCCTATCGCAACAGATCTTAGTGGGCAGGTTGATATGGTGTGTTCCATGGTCGAAGCATCATGGCCACTCATGGTCATCACTCATCACACAGAGCAGGTGACTGCATCGCCCATGCCCAGTGTGGATTCGTTTGAGCACGAGCACTGTCTTCGACGGAGGTCGATGTCAATGACCTCTGCTTTTGGGTCAGTGTGAGATTGTGGTTCTTTGTGCTGAATGTACCCACGATTCCGTCCATCTGGATAGGGGGGTTGACACCAGCTGCATGAACATTAGCTGCTGTTTCCCAGAATAGCTGGTGCGATTTTAAACACTTCCTTGATGGGTTTTTCAAGTCTTCGTGAATGGGAAAATCAGTGTTGCTCATGACTTCTTTCAACTCTCAGAGCACGATGGTGGTGCAGGAAATGGCAGGCAGGGGGAACCTCTCAGTTGGAGTGGACTTAAGCATCCCTGACACTGTCCTCATGGTGGCATTTTGATACACATGCATGATCTTTGTGTGATGGATGCAGGACCATGAGGCAGAGTAGTATTCTGCAGCAGAGTAAACTTCATGAGCTGCTGGATGCTGTAACGGAGAGACTATAGTTTTTTTCTGGATGGATAAGCTGAGTCACCTTCATTCGTTTCTACCTTGTGATCAAACAACAAGGTGAAAAAGAGGTAGCAGTACTTTTTTTTTTAGATGATTTCTTTTTCAAATTGGAGAAAGAACTGCAAAGATCAGTGTCATTATTGACCGTAACCAGTCTAGTGTTTGTTGGATATGTTCACAAAGTTTCTCTTTTATGTGGCATTTTATAGATCATGATTGCATGAATCAGACATATGCAGTAAAAGATGCACACTATATATTCATACATAACCAAATATGTATGTTAAATATAGTATGGAGTACTGGGCACATTATATTGCCAGAAGAAAAGTTTTACTACAAAAGCTGAATTCAAAAAAGATAATAGAAAAGAGACGTAAGAAACATAAGAAATACAAGCAGAATAGGCCATTTGGCCCTTCAAATCTGCTCCGCCATTTAATAAGATCATGGTTGCTCTTCTATCTCAACGGCACCTGCCCGCACTAAGCCCACATCCCTTAATTCCTTTAGTATTCAAAGATCTATCTATCTCTGTCTTGAATATACTCAATGAACAAGCATCCGCAGCCTCTGGGGAAGAGAATTCCAACAATTCACAACCCTCTGAGTGAAGACATTTCTCCTCATCTCAGTCCTAAATGGACCTCCTCTCATTCTGAAACTTTGATCTCTAATTCTAGACACCCTAACTATGGGAAACATCCTCCCAGCATCAATCCTGTCAAGCCCTTAATATTTCATATGCTTCAATGAGATCACTTCATATCTTCGAAACTCTCAATCACTTCTCATAGGACACTCCCCTCATCACAGGAATCAGCCCAGTGAACCTTTGTTGCAGTCCCTCTAAGGCAAGTAGATCCTTAAGTAAGGAGACCAAAACTGTACACTGGAATCCAGGTATGGTCTCACCAAGGCCCTATATAATTTCACTAAGACTTCTTTACTCTTATACTCCAATTCCCTCATAACAAAGGCAAACATACCATTTGCTTTCCTACTTCTTGCTGTAATTGCATGTTAACTTTCTGTGATTCGTGTACAAGGATACCCAGGTCCCTCTGAATGCAAATATTCCCCAGCCTCTCACTATTTAAAAAAATATTCTGTCTTTCTATTTTCTTACTAAAGTGGACAGGTCCACACTCCTCCACATTATATTCCATCTGCCATGCCCCTGTCCACTCACTTAACCCACCTATATTCCTTCGCAGACACTTTGCATCCCCCTCAAACCTTACTTTCCTACCAAACTATGCATCATCAGCAAACGGATACATTAAACTTGGTCCCCTCATTTAAGTAATTGATAGATTATAAATTGCTGAGCCCCAAGCACTGATCCTGGTGGTACCCAACTAGTTACAGCTTGCCAACCTGAGAATGATCTGTTTATTCGTACTGTCTGTTTCTGTCTGTTAACCATTCCTCAATCCATGAAAATATATTATCCCTAATCCCATGATCCCTAATTTTGTGTAATAAACTCTTGTGTGGCAGCTTATCAAATGCTAGTTTTGAAAGTCTAAATATACTGTATTCACTGATTGCCCCTCATCTACCCTGCCAATTAACCTCAAAAAGCTCCAACAGATTTTTCAAACATGCTTTTTCTTTCATAAATCCACATTGACTCTTCCCTAAAGTACTATGATTTTCTAAGTATCCTGCTACCACATCCCTTACAATAGATTCCAGCATTTTCCCCATCACAGATGACAGGCTAACTGACCTACGGTTCTGTTTGCTCTCTTCCTCCTTTCTTGAATAGCAGGGTTACGTTATCTACCTTCGAATTCACTAGGGCCATTCCAGAATCTAGGGAATTCTGAAAGATCAAAACCAATACTTCAATTATCTCCTCATCTACCTCCTTTAAAACCTAAGATGTAGGCTATCAGATCCAGGGGATTTGTTGACTTTTAATCTGATTAACTTATCCAGTATTATTTCTTTACTAAGTCCCTCACTCTCTTTAGACCTTGGTTCCTCATTATTTCCAGAATTTTTTTTGCATCTTCTACCATGAAAACAGACATAAAGAGCTGAATTTTCCCAGCCCTGTAATGGCAGACTTGGAAGCGGGAGAGCCGGGAAACTGGGGGCAGTGTGGAACGATGGCTAATTGGTGCATTCCCATCACTGGGGAACTTTCCTAGGAGAAGGCAGGGAATTGGATCAGCTGCCCGTTCCACAGAGGCGGGCAGCCCATTAAGGCCATTGAGATTTCAATTAGGGGCCATTTTGCAGCCTCGCTAGCATTTTGCCACTGGCGGAGCAGTCCCCTGCTGCATATGGAGGTGGTCTCCCTGCAGAAGGCAGGGGACCATCAAAGCCAGAAGCCCCATGCCCTCTGATGGGGCTGCGAGCACGAAAGGCCACAATCGCAGCCAATCCTGATCCAGTGGAAGGATTTCCCCCTCCATCCCTATGGACCTTGTGGCTTAGACTTTATTTAATTCTTCATTGCTGTGCAGGCTAGTGAGCGCGCCTCCATGTTGAGGTGTCCTCATGGTCCCCCTGCCTCAGCAGCGCTTACCTCTCCCAGTTGGGCTGCTCAGGCTCCAGAGCTGCCGGCCCTCTGATTGGGCCTGGAGCAATGAAAGCTCGCCCGCTGTCCTTAACAGGACAGTGAGCCCGGAGACAGCTAATTAGAGGCCACCTCTGGGAAAATTGCTGACCTAGTCTACCGCCGGCAAGTGAGAGTTCAGAGCCACCATTTGGTCCTGACATCAGGATCCCAAAGCTCGAGAGAAAATCCAGCCCAAAGTATTTGTTTATTGTCTCTGCCATTCCCTTATTCCCCATTATAATTTCTCCTGTTTGCTGCTTAAGGACCCACATTTAATTTTGCTAATCTCTTTTTTACAATCTTTTTATGCCTCTTGCTAGTTTGCTCCCATATTTTCTTTTTATTAATTTCTTGGTCAGCCTTTGTTGAATTCTAAAATCCTCCCAAATCCTCAGGTTTACTACTCTTTTTTGACAACATTAAAAGCCTCTTCCTTTAATCTAATACTATCTTTAAATTCTCTTGTTAGCCATGGTTGGACCACTTTTCCAAGGTGGGCTTATTCATGAAGGCAATTGATATTTGATGTAAATTATGAACTGTTTCTTTATAAGTTTGCCATTCTTTATCTACTGTCATATATTTTAATCTAGTTTTCCAATTTACCTTAGCTAACGTGCCCCTCGTAGTTTGCTTTGCTCAGATTTAGTTTTACCTAATTTAATTTAAACTAAATCACTCTCAAACTCAATATAAAATTGTATCATATTGTGATCATTCTTCCCCAAAGGTGCCTTTACTACAAGGTTATTAATTAACCCTTTCTCATTGTCCAACACTTGATCTAAAATAGCCTGTCCCCTAGTTGATTCCTCAACGTACTGATCTACAAAACGATCTTAAATACTTTCTATGAACTCGCCTCAAAGTTTCAAAGTGACTCAGGCTATATAATCAGCAATGAAAATTGCGATTTATACTTCAGCAATGAACACCTCTAACAAGTCTCGACTATAATTTATGTTCTATTGTATTCTGCCGTAGTCCCCGGCTTGTTTTTTCGTTCCAGAGACAGGTGCTCCCAAAGCAATGTTTTCCACATTTTAATATATTACAATTTTTGTTGTTTACCAAACAGCAACAAGAGAGGCAGCAGTGCCAAGAATGAAGAGCAACAAGTGTTCCTTAATCCTGACAAATTCAGCATAAGCAATAACTACATCCTTCGTTGTGCCCTTATTTGATGCAATTCCTCCTCTCACACCCCCTCCCACACTCTAGTTAAAATACTAAAACTACACACAAAAGAAAGGATTTCACTCACTTCACTATCAATTTAAATAGAGATAAGTATGTATATCTATTTACATTGTTGAATTAGAAATTGCTGAAATCTTATTGGGAGTATTAATTATAGAAAAGGTCCCGGTGCCACCACAAAGAGCATTTCATTATCACACAAAGAGCGGAATAAAGAGAATCTAACCTCCATGATACCTGCCAAATGAGCTCTCCTTTCAAAGCGCATGTTTTCCTTTAACTGTTTAAAACTCATAAAACATATCAGTATTTCCACAAAATAATAAGTGCAGCAGTATACGATGTTTAACTCACAGAGTTTTGCATTAAAATAAACAACAGTAAGCTGGTATAAAAACAAAAAGTGCTGGAAATACTCAGCAGGTCTGGCAGCATCTGTGGAGAGAGAAGCAGAGTTAACGTTTCAGGTCAGTGACCTTTCATCAGAACTGTTCTGATGAAGGGTCACTGACCTGAAACGTTAACTCCGCTTCTCTCTCCACAGATACTGCCAGACCTGCTGAGTATTTCCAGCACTTTTTGTTTTTATTTCAGATTTCCAGTATCTGCAGTATTTTGGCTTTTATAAGAGTAAGCTGGTTCCAGCAAGGCCCACACCTATAACCATTGAGTGTCTGTTCAGTACTGAAAATGCCAAGGAAGTCCTGGCATGGTTTCTGCCCCCTTTAGGGCTTTTCTTGGGGAACCTCTGCAACACCACATCGTGCTACAGCAGGTCCACAATCATGCAGATCACCCAACGTCAAAAGCCGTTGTTGTATCTGCGGACTGGTTCCACCAATGAGCTGACAGGCCACAATAGAGTCATCCCAATGGAACCTCTGCTTTATTACATTTGCCCCATCAAAATTTCACAGGGCAATCAGCTTCTTCCTTCTTAGCCAGTCCCTCGGGCTCGAGGATGACTTGCTTCCACTCCAAATCAATGGGTTCTGAGATGGCTGATAAGTCCAATGCATGATCGGTAGACTCTGCCACATGAGGAGCCCCTCAAGGTGTATGATTCCTTCCAGAATGAGCTTTCTCCACCTAGGACTGTCATGAGCCAGGGACTCCCTTGAGTCGACGGGTATATTTGATCTCTTCAGGGGTGCTTTGAAGGCATCTCTAAAGCGTTCCCACTGTCCTCCTAGGAGTCTCCTGCCGCAACCAAGTTCTGAACAGAAGAGCTGCTTTGGGAGTTTGGTGTCAGGCATGTGAATGACATGTCCCGCACAGTGGAGCTGGTTTTGGGTGATTAGCGCCCCGATGCTGGGCAGGCTGGCTGGCTTGGGAGAGGATACTGCTGCTGGAACGTCTTTCTTGCCACTGGATTTGGAGGATCTTGCAGAGGCACCTTTGGTGGTACTTCTCCAGTGCTTTGAGGTGTCTGCTCTAGGTTGTCCAAGTCTCCGAAACATATAGGAGAGCAGGGATCACTGCTGCCCAATAAACCATGATCATAGTTTCAGGTTTGAGATCCTAATCCTCAAATATTCTCTTCCTCGGTCAGCCGAAGGCTGAGTTGGTACGTTGGAGGTGATGATGAACCTCGTCGTCTATTTCTGCCTTCGCCGAGAGGAGGTTCCCAAGATATGGAAAATGGTTCACATTTTCCAGGATCTTGCCATTGATCTTGATTGACAGGGGAAGTGTTGTGCTGTGTGAGTTGGTTGGTGAAAGACCCATTTTCTCATATGCTTCGGAGGAGTCAACAATGATTTTGAGCTCAGTTTCAGAGTGAGCACACATGCAAGTGTTATCTGCATACTGAAGCTTGACAACTGAGGCTGGAGTAATTTGGATTTTGGATTGAAGGCAGCATCGGGTGAACAGGTTCCTGTCTGTTCTTTAGATTATATCCACACCTGTGGGTAGTTTGTTGGAGGTGAGGTGTAGCATTGTAGCGAAAAAAATGGAGAAGAGCAGTCAGCAAGGCATCAGCAAAAGTCCATTGGAAGACCTTATAAATATTGCATTTTGGGCCAAATTATTTATATTTTGTCTGTCTATGCTAAACACCGTGAAGGTGAATGGATGGTCTGCTCCTCGATCAAAACCAATGCCAATTTTAAGCCAGCAATGAAGTATGTATGAGTGGGCTTTGGCACCCGAACAGCAGATACTCTCCACCACTCATAGCCCATAGTACATCTGTGACAGTATGGCAAAGTCCAGCTGTTGGCACAAATGTACAGCATATCCACCCCTTTGGAGTACACAGCACCAACTCCATCGTGTCATCGCTTTAAAAAAAAACTCCAGTTTGTAATTACTCGGCTGCAGAAATCTCACTGCAGCCCTCAACAGGTTTAAATGAATGGGATAGATAAGCCTGATAACTGCACAGTACTTTGTCCCCATTTGTGTTGTGCAGTTGAAAGTAGCTGGCACTGTACAACGAGACAGATTATCAATGTTTCGATTTTTCATTTTACTTGTCAAGGATCATTTGGAAGCTGTGTTTTTTCCCCAAAGTACTCAGAGTAAATAGACCATCAACTGTTGTTTCAGGTTTGTGACAGATACCATCTGCTGGCTTGAAAAAGACCCAAAATTTTGTCTGAGTGTTTTCAAAATGAGACCTGATATGGCGACAGATTCTGTGGTTCATTGCTAAAAATATTTAGTTTCCATTTATAAGTTGATGACTGACGGACAAGTATTTTGGAGACATAATCAGTTGGAGAGTTCATGCTTCTGTGTTAGCCAGTTGTAATTCTCAGGTCACGCATCACAAAGAGGATTGAATGAAACTCAAATTGAGACATCACTTGTTGCATAGGGCATGAATAGAATGTATGCTTATCCACAATGTACACAAAGTTTTGCCCAAGGCTGTTGAATATGGGTCAAGGACACCTGCAAAACTGAGCTCTCTTAGTGAGTTAAACAAACTTTTCTCATCACAGTATTTATTAGCACCAATAATCTTGCAGAAATTGTTTTGTTTATTTTAGGCTTGATACGCAGGTGCTGTTCTGTTTAATGCTGGCAAGGTTGTTAATTCATATTCATAAGTGATTGCTTTCGCTTGTGTCGATAACGCATCATGTCATGAAATGCTCTTGGGGTTTGTGTAACACTGCAAGACAGCATTTATTGTCCCTCACTAGTTGCCCTGGGAGCATTAAGAGTCAACCATATAGTTTACAGTAGAAGTGGAATCATGCCGAGGACAGACAAGGTAGGAATGGTAATCTTGCTTTGGTGAGAAACAGTAGTGAATCAGTAAAGTACTTCTAATAATCCAGCAGCTTTCATGATCACGTTTTAAATTTAGTGTTCTCAACTTGCCACGGTGGGATTTGAACTCGTGACCTCTGGATGCTACCATACCTTATTGATGATTCCCATGCCCACTTTTCCTTCCTCCTGTTGGGAGAAGAAACAACCTTCATCGTGTCCAGCTCTGCAATGCTACTGCTGAAATCAAAAACCCAGCAGCACTGGGTTCAGAGTTTAATTCCTGCATTTACGTATTGGTTCTCCATCATGTTCTGCCACTGTATCACCCAATTATCTCTTATATATGAAAAGACTGCAGCTCTATAGATTCTATGATACAGTCTAAATATCATTTGCACATTGACATCTGTACAAATATTAGTCAGGTTTCTAAAAAATTGCTTCCTTTTTGAAAAAATCTGTGTTATGTGAAAAGTCATTACTTCCAGCATTTTTCCAAATTGCACTTGCCAACTAATTTTTTCTTTGCAACTGTCTTGCCTTTAGCCCCTTGTCCCAAAACTTGACTGCAACTGGTTTTATGCCAAGTCCTGCAGCAGTCAAATTATTGTATTTTAATTTTTTAATGCTTTCATGAAGTTTCTCAGTGAGTTTCCTCTCTGCCCACAGCTGCAAGAAATGGTTCTTGGTTTGCGAAGACCTTGGGGTCAATTTTAACCAATCCCACCAGTCAGGAAGCTGACGTGATTGGGTTGGGGTTGGCACCTTTCCATCTACAAAAGATGATGGAGACGCGACAAACAATCCATTTAGGTGGGGTATCTTCTCGTGATGCACCTTTGCTGATGGCTGTGAAGGCCAATCCTTGAGAGGCAGGTTCTGCCACAAATGCTGCATGTGAAGCTTCCAAGTGATGCTGTGAGTTGTTGTTTTTGACATTGGCGCCTGTTGCCAAGCTGCTGTAGCAACTGGTCGTTGTGGTAGTGCACACCAGTCCACAGGATGTGTTGCCATTTCCCTCTTTTGCCAGCTAATGACTCCCAGATGCGATTTAGAGCCTTCATGTCATGCTTGCAAGTATCCTTGAAGCGGAGCTTTGGGCACCCCACTGGTCGTCTGACCCCAACTACCTCACCATACAGAAGGTCCTTGGTTAGGCGACCATCTTCCATCCTGTGGACGTGTTCGATCCACCGAAGCCGCCAGTCAGGAAGCTGACTTGATTGCGTACAATGTTGGTTTTACACCCGCTCCTGACTTTACTCTCCAGCGAAGTCAATGAGTAACATTGAGTAGGGCATAAAATCAGTCCTGTGGGTTTTCCACCCACAGAGTTAGGGTAAAGTTGTCCCCCTTGTGTCTGTTGAGTTCACCTCACTGAGCAATTTAATCAGTAACCCCCAAACCCCTGACCTTCACTGAATTTCAGTCCAATCACATCTACCTTCTTTGCTAATGTTTTGAATCTATATCTTCCTAATTTTTATATGTTAAAAAAATAAAAATTAACAATTATTACAACCAATTAATTCCAATCAATTTGGCAAAGACATTGCATCATCATTAAAACAATAAAAACTGACCTGCACAAAGATGAGAGGTCACACATATTGGAGATGACAATCAGGAGACCTCCTTATAACCAATGGCGAGTTATACATGCAAAACGAAGCATAAGGAAAGGCACTCCAGACAAAGAAAATGTTACCAAACACCTGCTCACTGCTGCAAATGATTGTGGGTTCAAGTCCCACTTCAGGACCTGAGCACAAAAAACTAGTCTGACACTCCAGTGCAGTACTAAAGAAGAAGCACTTTCGGAAGTGCCGTCTTTCAGATGAGACATTAAACCAAGGCCCCATTTGCCTTCTCAGGTGGGCACAAAACATTCCATGGCACGATTTCAATGAAAAGTAGGGGAGTTCTCCACAGTTTCCTAGACAATATTTATCCCTCAATCAAGATCACAAAAATAGATTATTCGGTCATTATCACATTGCTGTTTGTGGGAGCTTGCTGCACACAAATTGGTTGCCGTGTTTCCTACACTGCAACAATGATAGCACTTCAAAAGTACTTAGTTGGCTATAAAGTGCTTTGGGACATTCTGTGGTTGTGAAAGCGCTATATAAAATGCAAGTGCTATGTTTCTTTACTAATTTTACACTATTATTTTAATGCACGAGATTCATGAGAATAGAAGGAAGAGAAAAAAATCTGTCTGCTTCTGTGAACTATGCAAATTGTTACAATCAGTTGTGGAGGGAGTGAAGGGCTCCCTTCTTTTCCCTCCTTGTTTGATCACAACAGTGAGCAATTTAACAATTTAAGTGTTTAACGATTTATGATAATCATACAAAGAACCAATTGGACAGGTTTTCTTGAGTTTAACAAAGAAAGAGGTTAACTTTATTGTACATAAACCTTCACTCCCTCCACAACTGATTGTAACAATCTGCATAAAATAACAAACAAGTTCCAACTTTCACACACACACTCGAAGTTCACACACACATACGCACAAACAGGTTACAGAGTAGGGAAGCATAAATTGGTCAGATTAGAGTCTGGAGCAATAAGAAGGGGTATAAAGTATGTGGAGGTTGGTGACTCAGCTGGTTTCAAGCTGAATTTGGTGATCCTGAGGCTTCCAGTTTGCAGATGTGGACGACTGATTCGGTGGTTCTCCTGGAAACAGCAATGTGGATGATTTCCTTCATGGGGTCTCTGTCTGCAGCAGTGATAGGCCTAGGTGGCTACGGCCAGCAGGCAGAGTTCGAAGCTTGCAAAGTGGACTGAAGAGAGAGAGAGAGGGAGGAGGGACTCCACTCAGGTCTTCGCTTGTCAGTCTCTAGCTGCTTGTCTGGATGCTGCAGAGGGCGGCACAGTGGCGCAGTGGTTAGCACCACAGCCTCACAGCTCTAGGGACCCGGGTTCGATTCTGGGTACTGCCTGTGCGGAGTTTGCAAGTTCTCCCTGTGACCGCGTGGGTTTTCGCCGGGTGCTCCGGTTTCCTCCCACAGCCAAAGACTTGCAGGTTGATAGGTAAATTGGCCATTATAAATTGCCCCTAGTATAGGTAGGTGGTAGGGATTATGGGATTACTGTAGGGTTAGTATAAATGGGTGGTTGTTGGTCGGCACAGACTTGGTGGGCCGAAGGGCCTGTTTCAGTGCTGTATCTCTAAAATAAATAAAACACCAGCTTAATCACAAAGATGGTGGGCCTGTCACATGACTGTCACCCAGTGATTCAACATGATGGTTACCAGTGTGCATTCCCTCTTGCAACTTAATTACACCATTTCTAAGAATTCCCTTCTCTCAACCAGGGTCCCATTGTTCAAGTGATTAGGTTTGAGTGGCTCATCTCCACCAATGTAATGTCCAAGTGACAGCCTTAATGTCTTGGTAATGGAAGCAGGATAGATAGTTCACTCAGATTCCCCAGGTCATTGCTGGGACTGGGCAGACAACTCGACTCCACCTTGATGCTTTGGAATGTGGAGTATAGTGATGCAAATTGAGGTGACCATCTTAGCTGCTAGTAGAGTCACCTTTTATCTGTTTCTTTCCCTTTTACATTTAATTCAGGTATTCAGCCGGTGGATTAAAAAAAATCATCATTTGACATAGCACATTTTTGTGACAAGATGAAAATAATAGCGCTAAATTAATAATCATACCTTATGGAAGGTAAGACAACTCATTCTGGAAAGTAAAAAAAAACTGATGAGTTTGTGGTTTCCTAGAACTTGCCTAATCACCTGACAACATTTTCTGTCAGAGATTTCTTAAATTGGCTCCAGTTCTGTTGTTTCTTATTGATGATGGATATGGGATGGGAGAAAAAAGGGACTGGTACATGGGGATACATATATGGGGCTGATGTTTTTTGTTTCTCATTCTGGGTGCATAACAGAAATAATTAACAAAAATCATGATTATTGGCAATGCTGGATATTACTTGATACCTTTAGAAAACCCATTCAAACCAATTAAGTAGGAAATCCTAATTGTAAAATTAGATTTTAGACTAAAATGCAAAGCTTGAAGAATAGTGGTGGACTAAGGCTCCTTAATCAATACAATGGGCATTTCAGTGGTGGCAGTTAGTACGTTTAAACAAGTTTTTACAGCCCATTTTTCCTCGGATCACACCAGCTGACATCTCCACATGTCATCATAAATCCACCCATGAACCTGCAGTAAATGGCGAGGAGTGTTATATTTAACAGCTGCATGCCAGTGAATTTTGCCACTTGAGCTGCCTTTCACAGTGAAATGTCATTGGCTGCCACACTCTAACCCTCATTCACGTCTTCCTTTAGTTGTGGAGATGAAGGAACTGAAATTACACATTTTATTTCTTTTGCCATTCATGGAAACATCATTTGTACTTTTGTTGAATCCTCGCTCCAGAGCGGGGCAACTTTCTCACTTTGTCATTGCTTCCTGTGAGTTTTAATAAAATCTCAATGCTCTTTTGGGTGTGGAATTTCTCCTTAAATTTTTATTTCTTTCAAAAAAAGGGATATGGAAAATGAAAATCCCTTGGAATCATAAAAAGGAGACCGTGCCATGTAAGATGTGATACATTTTCTTGGCTTGTCTGAATAAATATGAATTTTATTCTGGACAGCTAGATACTGTACATGAGTGTTTGCTTGTTCAGTCTCACAGCTGCATTATGGCAGTTGTATCACTCCTCAACAGTGGCCGTACTGTATTTGTAATTCCATTGATTGTTGCGGGTGTGCTGCAAACGTTGATGCATTCCTTGTCAGCATGTTCACTTACTCTCTATCTGCTTAAAGGGAAATGGTCTCTAACGAACAGCACAGCTCAGGATCTCCTTTGCTCCTCCATTTCTGTATGCTATTCCTGCACATCGCAAGCCTGCTTCCCTTACACACATCGTAACTGATGGCAAGGGTGAACAGGTAATCAGAACAACGCTGTACTTCAACCAATGGCAAAGAGGCCTTGCAGTAAGCCTGACTTGCTCTTCAATCTTACATCACAAGGGAAGAGGTGACTCATCAAGAGGTAATTTTAACTAACCTGCCCAACATTACTCTCCATTGACTTCAATTGGGCCAGGTGTAAAGCCAGCGTTACTCCCAATCCCGTCAGTTTCCCGACCAATGGATTAGGTTAAAATTGCGTCCATCAGCTCAATTCTCTACCCAATTTAGATCAGATCAGAGGGTGGGAATTAGGAAGGAACTCTTGCCTTTCCAACTCTGGTTGTAGTGTGCCAGTGGGCTGAGATGCGGTGTTATTCAGCTGCCTGTTCCTAATCAGCAAACACCTTGTTTTATTGAAAAATTTTATTTTGCCATGAGCATACAAAACAGTTTAACTCTTATATATAGACATATAAATAGTAAAAAGGTGGTAAAAGAAGGAGTGGGGCCAATTAGGGACCATAAAAGGGATTTATACATGGAGACAGAGGGCATAGCTGAGGTCTTAAATAAATAGTTTGCATCTGTCTTTACCAAGGAACAAAGTGCAACCCAGGCAATGGTGAAAGAGGCGGTAGTTCAGACACTCGAAGGATTTAAAATTGATAAAGAGAATGTATTAGATAGGCTGTCTGTACTTAAAATGGATAAAGCACCAGAACCGGATGAGATGCATCCAAGGATACTGAGGGAAGTGAGGGTGGAAATTGCAGAGGTACTGGCCATAATTTTTTAGTCTTCCTTCGACTCGGGGGTGTTGCCAGAGGACTGGAGAATTGCAAACATTACACCCTTGTTCAAAAAAGGGTGTAAAGATAAGCCCAGCAACTACAGGTCAGTCAGTTTAACGTCGGTGGTGGGGAATTTCTAGAAAAAATAATTTGGGTTAATTAAGTAAAGCCAGCATGTATTTCTTAAGGGAAAATCATGTTTAACTAACTTGCTGGAGTTTTTTGAGGAGGTATCAGAGAGGGTTGATGGGGGCAATGCTGTTGATGTGTACAGGGATTTTCAAAAGACTTTTGATACAGTGCCACACAACAGACTTGTGAGCAAATATACAGCTCATGGAATAAAAGGAATGGTAGCAACATGGATATGGAATTGGGTGAGTGACAGGAAACAAAGGGTAATGATTAATGGATGTTTTTTCAGGCTGGAGGAAGGCTTGTAGGGGAGTTCCCTAGGGGTCAGTGTTGGGACCCTTGCTTTTCCTGACATATATTAATGACCCAGACCTTGGTGTACAGGGCACAATTTCAAAGTTTGCAGATGATACGAAACTTGGAAGCATTGTGAACTTGAGGAGGATAGTGTAGAACTTCAAAAAGACATAGACAAGTTGGTGGAGTGGGCAGACAGGTGGCAGATGAAGTTCAATGCAGATAAATGTGAAGTGATTCATTTTGGTACGAAGAACATGGAGAGACAATATAAAATAAAAGTTACAATTCTAACAGGGATGCAGGAGCCGAGGGACCTGGTGTATATGTGCATAAGTCATTGAAGGTGGCAGGACAGGTTGAGAGAGCGGTTAATAAAGCATACAGTAAGCTGGGTTTTATTAATAGGGGCATAGAGTACAAGAGCAAGGAAGTTATGCTGAACTTGCATAAGACACTAGTTCAGCCTCAGCTGGAGTATTGCGTCCAGTTCTGGGCGCTGCACTTTAGGAAAGATGTGAGGGCATAGGAGAGAGTACAGAAAAGACTCACAAGAATGGTTCCAGGAATGAAGAACTTCAGTTATAAAGATAGATTGGAGAAGCCAAAAGACTTGCAGGTTGATAGGTAAATTGGCCATTATAAATTGTCACTAGTATAGGTAGGTGGTAGGGAAATATAGGGACAGGTGGGGATGTTTGGTAGGAATATGGGATTAGAGTAGGATTAGTATAAATGGGTGGTTGATGGTCGGCACAGACTCGGTGGGCCGAAGGGCCTGTTTCAGTGCTGTATCTCTAATCTAATCTAATCTAAAGTTAGGACTGTTTTCCTTGGGGAAGAGAAGGCCGAGAGGTGATTTGATAGAGGTATTCAAAATCATGAGGGGTCTGGACAGAGTATTGTTCCCACTCGTGAAAGGATCGAGAACGAGAGGGCACAGATTTAAAAGTATTTGGTAAGAGAAGCAAAAGGGACATAAGGAAGAACTTTTTCACACAGAGAGTTATTAAGGTCTGGAATGCACTACCTGACAGCGTGGTGGAGGCAGGTTCAATTGAAGCATTCAAAAGGGAATTAGATTGTTATATGAAAAGGAAGAATGTGCAGGGTTATGGGGAGAAGGCGGGGGAAATGGAACTGAGTGAATTGCTCTTTTGGAGAGTCGGTGCGGACACGATGGGCCAAATGGCCTTCTTTTGCACTGTAACAATTCTGTGATGCTGTGATTCTTTGAGGGCTGCTATCCCAAACTAATAAAAGGTACCCATTCACTTTCTAAGTCAGCATATGCTGTAAGCTAAGAAGGGCTCTCTCAATTTCTTATTTATATTAATTAGTACACAATATTAAAATCTGTGCTGGGCATTAAGTCATATAGTATTCAAGGATGACCATGTAAACTTTGCTTCCACCTTTTGGAGTATTTCTGTAATTATTCAGCCAAGTTGCTTGCTAACTTGCTGGTTGACAGTAAAGTGCAAAATCATGAAAAAGAGACTTCTGTTCCATTAGATGATTCAAACCAAGGCCCCTGAGTGAAAGGGCAGTGTTCCAAATCACTGCATCATTGCTCAGAACACTACTCCCAATGGATGTGCACCATCTCTGCAGAATGGTTCAGAGTAGATGTGATACATGAGGATCTCCCCACATCATATAAAGAGATGCACTCATTAAACTGAACACAAGATTTCCAAGCTCAAAAACCACTTATTATTAGCTTGCATCATGTTACTCACACAACTTGTTTCACACTGGAAAATCCTACGTGCACCCAAATGTGAAAAGTATTGTTATGGAAGCCCACTTTAAGAAGTAGATGAAGAATTAACCAAATGCTGTTGGATATGTTAAGGAGTTAAGACTTCAAACTAAGAGTACAACATCACTTTACTTACACATTAAGAATGAGCAAAACATGATAAAGATATGATTTGCAGTTGCTTATTCTGAGCTTTAGTTGTCATCACATTTTCAGTAAAATATAATATCAGGCATTTGAAATATTCATGCAGTTGCATTAAAGGCTTTTTCCCACTAGGATTTCAGTGAATGTGATGGTGGGTGGGTGACATTATTCTTTTCTGTTCACTTGCACTGTGGAATACATCCAGGAGTACAGTTGTTGCCTTTGCTCTTCCAAAGTTAGGCTGGGTTTGGAAAGTACCCTAAGCTATACAGCTCCAGGGTGAAGTATAGGTACATTAGGAGCAATCTGATGCAACAAATTAGCCACATGTCAGAGGAATAGTACTGAATAAGCACCATTTTTCACAGACTCTCCCTGCCTGCTTGGGTGGGGTGTAGCCAAAGGCCACTCTGTAGAGTCTCGCTCACCTCCCCTTTTCAGTGGTGGCCTGGCTGGTTTTTGTATTTCTTAATTCAACTTTTTAAAAAGTGGATGAGAGGGCACCTTCCTGTTGAAGTGCCCGCTTGGTTCCTTACAATTTACTGCAGCCGAGTGCTCCTCTGAAGCTGGAAGTTCTCTGATTGGCCCGCCAGCCGTGAGAGCCCGCCCACTCCCAATCAAGGGGGTGCCCCAGTCAAACTTCCAACGGGTGACTGCTTCCCCCTAGGGGTGGGTTCAGGACCCAGAAACGGTCCTGACTCCTGTTTCCCTCAACCCAAAAATTCAGCCCTAAGTTTCCACGTGTTCTTTTCGTAAATCATTCAAAGGCTGTATGATTTTAAATAAATTATAAACATCCAGGTTACCTTTAGTTCAATTACTTTTATTCATCATGCAAACTTAAGGACTGTCTCCCCACCATCTGCTCCCAGCGCTGAAGCATCATCGAGAGAAATCAATGTGGGATCTTGCTGCATGCAAACGAGTAGCTTCATTTGCCTGCATAACAGCAATCACTGCACTCAAAAGTAATTAGCTGCATAAGAGATGCATTGAAATGTCTGAGTTATGAAAAAGTGCTTCATGAATGCAAGTAATTCATCCCCTTTTTTTCAGTCTTATTTTGCAAAAGGAAAGGATCCAGAAGAGGGCGAGGGGAACAGGAAGGCAGGGAAATCTTATTGGAGCCAGGGGTAATGTTTCAACTGGAAAAAATGGATCTTAATTTTGTGAACTTTATTCATCGAGTTCCACAGAAATGAAATGTTATTGATTACACATAAAGCACATATCTAAATATACCATAATGTTACCCTCAAGGCATTTTGGTTAAAGGAGCTTTGCTGACAAAATGATGATGCTAGTATTAGAACTGCTAAAACTGCTAAAAACAGAAGAAGCACTTTCATTTTCAGTCAGATCATTATCATGGAGCTGTGCCAGCTCAGGAGCCAGAGCCAGAAATGTATGGACAAATGAGATAGGGTCACAGTCCAATCTGTTCTTATAATAGTTATCAAATTCTAAGGATAACTATTTCATTTTGAGCATTTGCAAAATAGGAACTTGGGATGGCCAATGTGAGAAATGGAACAATGCTACACTTGTGCACTGAATGAATATTCTTTGAAAATTGGGATCACAAACATTGTTGTTCAGATTAGGGAAAACTTTGTATCTTATCTAACTATGCTGCACTTGACCTGCAAATGCTTGGTGTTGCTACTGGTTGCCCAAATTGAAACAGGCCCATTCACAGCATCAATATCATCCATACCTTGAGGAGTACCATATTCACAAAAAAGTCAATTAAAGCTACAATTAATACTGACGAAAGGTCATTGGCCTGAAACATCAACTCTCTTTCTCGCTCCACAGATGCTGCCTGACCTGCTGAGTATTTCTGGCATCTTTTGTTTCTATGACAATTAATTGCCCATTTAACTTACTGGGGTGCTTACAATGGAAGTACATTATTGGAGGTAATCTCCTGATGTAAATGAAGTGCTATAGTGACTGCTATGCCTGTGCTGGGACGAGGGAGCAGTACCCCAGGACATGCGCGATGCCAACATCATCACCCTCTATAAAAACAAAGGTGACCGCGGTGACTGCAACAACTACCGTGGAATCTCCCTGCTCAGCATAGTGGGGAAAGTCTTTGCTCGAGTCGCTCTGAACAGGCTCCAGAAGCTGGCCGAGCGCGTCTACCCTGAGGCACAGTGTGGCTTTCGTGCAGAGAGATCGACTATTGACATGCTGTTCTCCCTTCGTCCTTCGTCAGATACAGGAGAAATGCCGTGAACAACAGATGCCCCTCTACATTGCTTTCATTGATCTCACCAAAGCCTTTGACCTCGTCAGCAGACGTGGTCTCTTCAGACTACTAGAAAAGATCGGATGTCCACCAAAGCTACTAAGTATCATCACCTCATTCCATGACAATATGAAAGGCACAATTCAACATGGTGGCTCCTCATCAGAGCCCTTTCCTATCCTGAGTGGTGTGAAACAGGGCTGTGTTCTCGCACCCACACTTTTTGGGATTTTCTTCTCCCTGCTGCTTTCACATGCGTTCAAATCCTCTGAAGAAGGAATTTTCCTCCACACAAGATCAGGGGGCAGGTTGTTCAACCTTGCCCGTCTAAGAGCGAAGTCCAAAGTACGGAAAGTCCTCATCAGAGAACTCCTCTTTGCTGACGATGCTGCTTTAACATCTCACACTGAAGAATGCCTGCAGAGTCTCATCGACAGGTTTGCGTCTGCCTGCAATGAATTTGGCCTAACCATCAGCCTCAAGAAAACGAACATCATGGGGCAGGATGTCAGAAATGCTCCATCCATCAATATTGGCGACCACGCTCTGGAAGTGGTTCAAGAGTTCACCTACCTAGGCTCAACTATCACCAGTAACCTGTCTCTAGATGCAGAAATCAACAAGCGCATGGGTAAGGCTTCCACTGCTATGTCCAGACTGGCCAAGAGAGTGTGGGAAAATGGCGCACTGACACGGAACACAAAAGTCCGAGTGTATCAGGCCTGTGTCCTCAGTACCTTGCTCTACGGCAGCGAGGCCTGGACAACGTATGCCAGCCAAGAGCGACGTCTCAATTCATTCCATCTTCGCTGCCTTCGGAGAATACTTGGCATCAGGTGGCAGGACTATATCTCCAACACAGAAGTCCTTGAAGCGGCCAACACCCCCAGCTTATACACACTACTGAGTCAGCGGCGCTTGAGATGGCTTGGCCATGTGAGCCGCATGGAAGATGGCAGGATCCCCAAAGACACATTGTACAGCGAGCTCGCCACTGGTATCAGACCCACCGGCCGTCCATGTCTCCGTTATAAAGACGTCTGCAAACGCGACATGAAATCGTGTGACATTGATCACAAGTCGTGGGAGTCAGTTGCCAGCATTCGCCAGAGCTGGCGGGCAGCCATAAAGACAGGGCTAAATTGTGGCGAGTCGAAGAGACTTAGTAGTTGGCAGGAAAAAAGACAGAGGCGCAAGGGGAGAGCCAACTGTGCAACAGCCCCAACAAACAAATTTCTCTGCAGCACCTGTGGAAGAGCCTGTCACTCCAGAATTGGCCTTTATAGCCACTCCAGGCGCTGCTTCACAAACCACTGACCACCTCCAGGCGCGTATCCATTGTCTCTCGAGATAAGGAGGCCCAAAAGAAAAAAAGAAAAAAAGAAATAGTGACTGCAGAGGCACCAAAACCCACCTTAGGAAGTAAATTATTTCTATGCCAGAAGCTAAACAAAAGGTCCACTGGCTACACTTGGGTCTACTTTATGATTCAAATTGCTGGGCGAAATGGAACTTCTGCCTGATACTGGCAAAGTTCTATACCAGAATGAAAATAAAGTCACATGTTCAATTTTGTAACAATTACACAAGCAGCTTTGCATTATAAACTAATTAATCTTTACTGTTGAAAGAGCATATTCCTGGCAGCAAAATGGCTTAGAATGAGGAGGTTTTTCTCATCACTTTCTTTCTCAATATCCCTCCTCTACTGACTGAGCCATCATACTTACTTAAAAGCAAAATACAGTGGATGCTGGAAATCTGAAATAAAAACATACTTACTGTCCAGTTAACCAACTGTGCTCACAACTCTTTCTCAGTATTTACATCCTTTGTAGATTTCAGTAATTTTTTTTTTGACTAAACCAAGTCAGTTGGCAGGAAAATAGATAAAAACCATATGCACAATGCATCACACTTAAGCAAGTTTCTCATGCAACCCACACAATCGGAGTCTATGACCAGTCATGAGTAATGACTTGGCATCAGATTTCTGTAACCAGAAATAGTTTCTTCTAAAATTTTACAACATAAACTAGAAAAAAAAAGTTTACAAAGTGCTGGAATGCAAAAAAACTCAGTTTACTTTTGCAAACAATAAAAAAAGTCAGCGAATTATAGGATGGATTTACTTTATACACAATTAAGAGAAAATACAGTCCATATTGATAAACCCAGATGAGGAAGACCACTTAACCCATCTAGCTCATCCTTCAACAGAAACCTACGATTTCCTCTTTACAGTATCTAACTAACTCTAACTGCAGAGTTTTAAGCTCCATTTCCCTACCCAGAAGGCTATTACGAGTATTGATCATTTAGTGTAAGAAGTGTCTCTTGATATTTGAACCTTTTTACCAGGTTATAGGCATTGTCATGCAGTCAAGATTTAGCTTAAAACAGACTCAGTCAGAATTTGCCTTTGCTATTCCGCTGAGATACCTCTGGAATGTTTCTTTCCATTTGATTCCTTTTAAAGCTTGAAGAGTCTGCATTTCTCTAACTTATCATCTTAACTCAAGCCTCTGACCCTAGGCTTAAACTTTCCTTCTCTATACATTTCCCCTGTGTCTTAATGACTAAAACTGGACAATAATCAAGATTTGGCCTGAGAACAGCAATGTACAGGTTTACTATGATGGTCTTGCCCTTGTATTCTACTAATTTACAATATGGCTCAGAATTGTATTTGCTTTAATTGATCACTGCTTTGCAGCCCGCTTTGGACATGCTAAGTTTTGAGTATACTGTCAATCCCACATCTTCAGCCTTTCCCTGCCAAGTTCAAAACAAACTTGTATCTTTCTCTAGTTTCTCTCATATCTCACCTCAAGTCCTCTCTGAGCTCAACCTCCATAACAGTGCCCATCTCAAAGTTTACCTGCGGCACCTGCAAAAAGATTCTAGACGTGCAGTCAATGGCACCATTCACCACCGGAAAGTCTGCAATCCTTGCAATACTGTGTGTTTGCTCTTCCTGCTTCTCTCTGGTAAGAGAATGAAATGTATTCAGCTCTCTTCGAATACAGAACCTCAGTGACCTCGGTGGCTGACAAATAGGGAGATGTTGCAAATATCGCCTGCTCCAGTTTGGAACGAGCCAGGCGTGTAAAAGTTTATGGCCATGGACATCTTCACAACCACTGGCAATGCTGTCCTCGCCTTGTTCTGAGGCTATAACTGTAGCTGCAGCAGGTGGCAGATTTCAGTGAGAACCATATTAACAGGAGGCCACTGACCTGAAACGTTAACTCTGCCTCTCTCTCCACAGATGCTGCCAGACCTGCTGAGTATTTCCAGCATTTCTTGTTTTTATTAACAGGAGGCCATATCTGCTAGAATGTTTAAGGAGCAATTCCCCCACATGAACCTCAGCAAGGAACAGTGTGTCAGATGTCTCTACATCACTAAGGAGGTTCTCAGTGAAATATGCCACCTGCTGCAGCTACAGTTGTAGCCTCAGAGCACAGCGAAGACTGCATTACCAGTGGCTGTGAAGGTGTCCATGTCCATGAACGTTTATGTGTCTGGCTCCTATCAGGCTGGAGCAGGTGATATTTGCAACATCTCCCTGTTTGCCAACCCCTGTTGCATAAGAGAGGTCACTGAAGCTCTGTACGCCAAGAGCACTGAATATATTTCATTCTCCCTCTCCTCTTCCTCCCTCTTCCAGCAGCTTGTCCTGTTCTGTTGCCTCTGCTCATTTTCTCTGTCATGCTGCAGTCGAAAGGGATGCAAACTACAGCATCCATATCTTGGAGCAAGTAGCTTGCGCAGAACCCTTTAAGTCATGACAAAGTGCTTCAGCACGTGTCACACCACTCCCTGTCGACTTCAGCACCAAACACTTCTACCATCACATCTAGAGGCAGTAGACATCAATCAGCAACTAAGCTGAAAGCCCTTTAAATAGTGCAAGTTGGGATAGGGGGTTCCTTCCTGCTGAACTCATGTTCAGCTGTGCGGGTTTAAGAGACAGCTGGAGCATTGAGCTCTAAAATAGCAGCACTGGCATCAAATCAGCATTACCCATTGATTGGTGTCACGATCTACCATCCCTGCATAGTTCTAATTGCTGTTCCATGTAAATGCGCTCATGGCCTCACCAATATGGCATCCAACGCAGCTAGCATGCAAAATATGCCTGTCATGGATGCCATTTAGGAGGCAAAATGGCACACAGCATTGAAAAATTCTACATTGGTGGTACAGAGTCAAATTCTGTGGCAATAAAATCTAGGTTAGATCTGAAGCATGAGATGAGTATCAGGGTGAAAACCTGACTTAGAACCTAACATCCAGATGTATCTGATGTAATCAGATTGAGTAAATCCCAAATGCTGCTTTAGGGCTTTAAGGAATTCAGATGATTTATTTTTCCCTTAAGACAGAACCTAGACATTGTAGTTGGCACTTAGTCAAGACTCCAAGTTGCCACTGAGCCTGTGGATGAACTGAATTTGTTCCCTAATAAATATATAATATATATATAAAAGTTACAACAATGTGTGGAGTATAAACACTGTCATAGACCAGTGAGGCTGAATGGCCCATTTCTGCTTTAGATTCTATGTAAATTAGCTAATCATATATCTTATTGCTGCTGTCTGTGGAACCTTGCTATATGGAATATTGGCTTTGGAAAGTCCTGAGGGCATGACAGGTGCTATGTAATTATAAATGATTTCTTTCTTTCAAGGAAAGAAGGGCCAGAGGACATAAATTGATGTTAACAAAAAGTAGATAACTTCTTTACTTCAAGAGGGATAAATGTTTGGAATAAGTTGCCATGCAGAGTAATAGAGATAAAAACACCTGGGACATTCAAAATGCAGCATAATGTTATAATAAGCATGGACCTCCATGGGACAAATGACTTTTTCTTTTAATGAATTTTTCTTAAGTAAATGCATAACATAGCATGGGTTCTGCAGCGTTTTGGAAGGGGCAGCAGAGATTTGATAAACTGACTTGGACCAGACTCGGAGAAATTGTAGTATCACTCATCCCTGTTCGTTTTGCCAAATTGTTTCACATGGTTTCTTCAGCGACTGCTGTTTAGGTTGCTAACTATTACAGGAAATAATTTTTTATAAGTGTTAGCACAAAACATATGAAGTATGCATTATGAAGTATTTACAGCACAGAAACAGGCCATTCTGTCCAACAGATACATGCCAGTATTTATCCTCCACACAAGTCTCCTCCAATCCTACTTCCTCTAACCCTTATAGCACATCCTTCTACTCCTTTCTCTGTTGACCTATCTTCCCATTAAATGCATCCATACTATTCGCCTCAACTGCTCCCAGTGGTAGCAGATTCCATATGCTGACCACTCTCTGGGTAAATACATTTCTCCTGAATTCCCTATTGAACTTAGTAGTGGCTATCTTACATTTATGACCCCAAGTTCTGATCTTGCCCACAAGTGGAAACACCTTCTTTTCATCCAGCCTATTAAACTTGTTTTGTAATCTTAAAGACCTCAATCAGGTCACCCTTTAGACTTCCCTTTTCCAGCTTACAAGCTTAGTTATGAGCAATAAAGCTGGGCCCTAAAAGTGAAGATTTAGTTAAAAGTAACACAAAACAACATCTAAACTGGGGGCTAATGGCTAAAAAGAAATGAAACTGCTTTCCAATGGACCAAAATACCAAATGTAGATGACGATTTGAAACAGAATTCCTAAACTCAAACTTAATGGCAGTTTCAGTGCACACTGCCACGTAGTTAAGTGAGGAATTACATAATTTTCATTTTCAGGCTAGTCCTTGTTGGTATAATCTGCAAATATGGGGTCAGTTTTACACGTATGCTGACAACACCCAGCTCTAACTTCTGCCTTAATTCAAAGGCTGTTGCCACACATTTCAACTACCATAAAGGCCTGGAGAAACCTAAATTTTGTTCTGTTTAATGTCAGCAAAACTCAAGCCATTCTTTTCAGTTTCTGCCTCTTAATCGCATGCCATCAACATTCCCAACTGCTAAACTGAGCTTCCACCTCACCTTCTAAGCATCCAGCAAACTTTTTTTACATCTCTTCTCCCAAAACCCTGCAACTTTCTGATTACACTTCTGTGAAGTTTCTTGGGATGTTTTCCTATGTTAAAAGTAATATATAAGTGCAAGTTTCTGGTATTATTTCTGCAACACTGACCATATCGACCCCAATTCGCTGTTCTAATCCCCCCCCATCCACCCCCGCCTCCACTTCTCCAGGTGAAAGAGCTGAGGTCCACAATACAGGAATAATACTGATTGAAACTGGCAGCAAGGAAGAGAAAAATCAAGAACTCGTGCACTTTAAACGTTATTCCCATCCTCGTGTTCAAATCACTTCATGGCTTCACCCTCCCATCTCCGTAACCTCCTCCAGCCTTACAATCCACCAGGAACTGTCTATTCATCCAACTCTGTCTCTTATGGATCCCACTCTCCCTTCACTCCATCATTGGCAATCATGCTTTCATCCATCTAGAGCCCAAGCTCTGGAATTCCCTCCTTAAACCTCTAAAAACTCCTTTAAGATCCTCCTTAAAACCTATCTATATGACTAAGCTTTAAGTCACCTCGCCTAATATCTCACAGAGTCATTGGCTGGAAATGTACGTTGGGGCAGAGGCCCCACCTACTGACTGAAAAGGTGGGAGTGAGTCCGCCTCTGGCAGGCCTGGAAGCCGCCTAGCGATTTTGCATGGTCCAGGTTCTTAATTGGCCTTGGTTGGGACTTCCACTGCTCTGAGGTAGGAAGTCCCGCCTCCAAGAGCAGCTGGCCAATCAGCAGGCTGGCAGCTCTTCAGTTCCAGCATGCCACCAGCAAGATGCAGCAGTCCATGGAATAGATGTAAGTGTGTGGGGTCTCACCGTGGACTATCGGCCGGGCCCTGGCAAAGCTGTGTTGGGGGTGGCATCGACTGAGAGGCCGGGGGGGAGGTGGTCCAGCAGGGGCTGCTTGTGCTGCTGGGAGGGCCCTCTGTGGGGCATAGGGTGCCCAATCAAGAGAGCCCCCCACCTCCCCCCCTCCCCAGTCTGCAAAGAGGTATTACAGGGCAGCCTCCTCAGCTGAAGTGCCGGGTAGGCAAGGGGTATGGCACACCCCACTAGATTTTACACCCCCCTGCCTCCAGCCGCTCCCAGGGGGGCGTAAAATTCTGTCCATAGAGTCACAATGGTGCAGAGGGAAGCCATTTGGCCCACCATGCCCATGCTGGCTCTATGTAGAGCAATCCAGTCAGTTCCATTCCCCCGCTCTATTCCCACAGACCTGCAGGTTTATTTTCCACAACTGCCCATTCAATTTCTTTTTTCAATCATTCATCATCTCCACTTCCACCAAACACATAGGCAGCAGGTTCCAAGTCATTGCCACTTGCTATGTTACAAAAGATTCTTGCTCACATCCCCCAATACCTCTTGCCCAAAACATTAAATCTGTGTCCCCAAATCCTTGTACCATCAACTAATAGGAACAGCTTTTCTTTGTCTACCTTATCTAAACCTATCATAATCATGTACACCTCTACCAAATCTCCCCTCAATCTCCTTTGCTTCAAGGAGAACAACCCCAGCTTCTCCAACCTAATTTTGTAGCTAAAATCCCTCATCCCTGGAATCTGGTAAATCTCCCCTGCACCCTCTCAAGGATCCTCACATCCTTCCTAAAGTGTGGTGACCAGAACTGGATGCAATACTCTATTTGTAGCCTTACCAGAGGTTTATGAAGGTTCAGCATAACTTCCCTGCTTTTGTACTGAATACCTCTGTTTATGAAGCCTACGTTTCCATATGCTTTGCTGATTATTCTTTCAATATGTCCTACCACCTTCAAAGATCTATGCATGTGAACCCCCAGGTCCATCTGACCCTGCGCACTATTGAGAACTGTGCCATTATGTCTATATTGCCTCTCTCTATCCCTTCTGTCAAAATGTATTACTTCACACTTCTCTGTATTAAATTCTATCTGCCACTTGCCTGCCCATTCTGCTAGCCTATCCATGTCCTCTTGCAGTTGGTTGGTATCATCTTCAGTGTTTGCCACACCTCCAAGTTTGGTATCATTGGCAGATTTTGATGTTTTTCTCCATATTTCAATATCCCAGTCATTTATATATCTCAAAAAAGCAGCGGTCCTAGCACTGACCCTTGGGGAACACCACTGTCCACTATCATCCAGTCTGAAAAACAACTATTTACCACGACTTGCTGTTTTCTGTCCTTTTTATCCAAGCTGACACTGACCCTCCTATTCCATGAGCCTCAGTTTTGGTAACCCGCCTTTTATATGGTACTTTGTCACTTTCTTAAAACCCATATAGATGACATCCATTGCATTCTCATCATTAACCTTTTCTGTAACTTCATTAAAATATTCAATTACATTAGTCATGTACAATCTGCCTTTTACAAATCTGTGCTGGCTCTCCTTAATTGACTCAAACCTCTCCAAATGCCTGCTGATTTTTTTCCCGATTATTGTTTCTAAAACTTTACCCACCACTGCTGTTAAAAACTGACCGGCTTGCAGTTACAAGGACTGTCCTTACACCCTTTTTTGAACAAGGATGTCACACTTGCCACTCTCCAATCCTCTGGCGTCTCCCCAAATCTAGGGAAGAATGGAAGATTATGGCAAGCTTTTCCGCTATCTCCACCCCCACTTCCTTTAGCAACCTGGGATTCAAACCATCCGAAACAGACAACTTATCGACTTTCCTGTTCATCTTGCCTATCAATTTTCACTTCACCCTTTACCTCTAACCTCTCCACTTCTATCTATATTTTGTCAGCATCCTCTTCCTTAGTAAACACTGATATAAAGCACTCATTAAATATTCTAGCCTTGACCTGCACCTCTAAGCAGATGTCATCCTCTTCGTCCCTAATAGGACCCACCCCGCCTATAATACCCGCTTACTATTTACTTGCTGGGAGAAGATTTTTTTGCCATTCTATTCTCATATTCTCTCTTTTCCAGTCTTATTTTCCTCCTCACTTCCCCTCTCAACTTGTTGTATTTGACCTGGTTCTCTCTTGAAGAATTCACCTGACATGCATCATACACTCTCTTTGTTTCATTGTATTCTCTATCTCTCTCATCATCCAAGGAGCCCTGTGATGTGATGTCGACTTTTGTCTGATTCTGCTTCTGTGTAGCACTTTGGGCTGTTTCTTATGTTAAAAGATGCTACATAGAGTAAAGTTGTTGTTGTTACAGCTTTTAAAAGCATGCCGTTTTGAGCAGGAAGGGAAGAATAAGGGAAGGAAGAAGTTTGACAATTTTGAGGTCCAGGTCCTAACTAAATGGTAGGCAACTCCTGATATCAGGTCTTTTTAAACGTCCTCTGGTTACCAAGCTCTCGTGATGTGTCCTTTGAATTCTTCCTTCCTCGTCTGCCAATGTCATTGCTGCTGGAGAACAGTTTGCCCAATAATTAGTACCTCACCCCAAAAGACCAGTCGAGGTCGGGAAACTGCTGCTCAGGGAGTCAAATCCACACTTCAAGCTACGCAACTTGTCAATCAAAATGATTAAAGGGCAAGTTTCACAGTATTTTTGCAAATCAGTTCCAGATGCAAGAGGATATATTAAAAAAATACGAATGCTGGTAATCTAGAATGCTGATGACAGCTGGAAGCACACAATACATTGGTCAGCATCTGAAGGAAGAAAATGAATTAGAGTTTCACATGGGACCATTCATTAATTTGTCTTAAACCTAATGTTCTCTTTCAGATGCTGACAAAGCTGCTGTGCAAAACACCAATGTATGGAAGACATCTTTAAAAAGTAGGTTAGTTTTCTTAGTATATCACTGCTTTCAATAGCAATATTGTCAAACACACTGACAAGCACTGGAATGAACATAGAAAACAATCTTGCTTTCAGGTAATCCTGTGAATGTCACAGTGTATTAATAAGATAAATTATGAAGCTAACTAATCAGATTGTGAGGAAGTACTCAATGTTTTTGAAGTGCAGACTGATTTTATGCGAATTCATGTTATTAATGATTGATGAGTGATGATGGTGGGTGAACAGAAATGCTACCCAAACCTCTCTGGCATCCCTCTGGCAAAAGAGATAAAGTACCGTACATGCAGCAGTTAAGTACCCTACTTAACTAGTCTTGACGACTAAATGAATTTGCTACCACATGATTAAACTTGGCAAAAATAGATAGTAAATAGTTTATTCCCTAGCAACTGGTAGCAAAGAAAAAAGTGAATTAATGTATCTTGAAATAGAGTACCACTTGTTGTATGAATCCACCGCAACTAGGAATCTGAAAGTATGCTACCTATTTATTTAATCTTTATTTATCTATCACCAAAATTGGTTTCTAGGTTACTCATTTTGCCCACATAAAATGGTAAGGAAACTGAAGTGTAATAAAGGGCAGCAAAGGCAAGCAAACGACATACGTGTCACAAATGCTTGCCAATGTGTTTAAGGCAGTACTGCATCCTTTGTGCTCTGAAGTTAATAAATATCTCAAGTATCACTCTTCAATGTTTATATCATCACCAGAATCATTCCATTGGATTGTGCCTTGGAATTGGAAGTTATCTATTATCTAGCAATATGTGCAAGAGTTTGTTTTAAATAAAAGCAAAGTCAGATCAGTGACCCAATTATACCTCAAGGTGCAATCTTGTAAAATAAACCATTTTCTGTCATAGAAACTTGACGCTGCATAGCAATCAATGGTAGTCAAAATACAAGATCTGACCAAAGTATTTGGTGAATAAGGAAAAAATGCTCAAAATGTTGAAATTGAAAGCATTGGACAGTTCAGATGCAAGATTCCTGCATGTTACAAGGCATATACAGAGGTGTGAATTATTTATGCTTCATCGTTGTAATTGCAGGCATCACCTTGGATATATGACAGCCTCTCTCAGACTCCTTCATTTGCTTATTTTATTTACTGACTTTTTTTTCAAAAAGGAGAATTAACATCTTTGCAAAGCAATAGACTAAACTGAGGAGCCACTTTCATAGCATATACAGTGCCTGCAGAAAGCACTGCTGTCCACAGTTAATAGTCATCCAGTGATATAAACTGACACTATCATTGTCACTTTGAGTGGAGGTAGTTGCAGGAGTTTCAAATATTTCAAACACCATTTCCAGTAAGAGAAGCTTTCTTACTCAGAAACTCAGCAGGTCGGAAGAGATAGGAGCTGAATGCTGGCAAGTTTCTGGGTACAGATAATGCTTCAGTGCCTTTTGTAGGGGTGAAGTTGTTGACAATGTTTTTAAAAAGTGGGGAGTTGCCAGACGATTGGAAAGTGACAATTGTGACACCTTTATTCAAGGAAGGGTGTAAGAACATTCCTAGTGATTACAGGCCAGTCAGTTTTTAACAGCAGTGGTGGATAAGATTTAGAGACAACAATCAAGGAAAGAATTAACAGGCACTTGGAGAGGTTTGAGTTAATTAGGGAGAGCCAGCACTGATTTGTAAATGGCAGATCATGCTTGTCTAATCCAACTGAATTTTTGACAAAGTTACAGAGAAGGTTGATGAGGGAAATGCGGTCAATGTTGTCTATATGGATGTTAAGAAAGTACGTGACAAAGTATCACATAAAAGGCTGGTTAACAAAATTGATGTCAACTCATGGAATAGGCGGGTCAGTGTTAGCTTGGATAAAAAAATGGCCAAGTTAGAGTAAATGGTTGTTTTTCAGACTGGAGGATGGTAGACAGTGGTGTTCCCCAAGGGTCAGTGCTAGAACCACTGTTTTTTTGATATATATAAATGCCTTGGATATTGGAGTACAGAGTAAAACTTCAAAATTTGCCAATGATACCAAACTTGGAGGTGTGGCAAACATAGATGATAATAAACCAGCTGCAACAGGCCATAAATAGGCTAGCAGAATGTGCAGACAAATGGCAAATAGAATTTAATACATAGAAGTGTGAGGTAATGCATTTTGGCAGAAGGGATAGGGAGAAGGAATATCGACTTAATGGCACAATTCTAAAGACTGTGCAGGTACAGAGTAATCCGGGATTCATGTGCAAAGATCTTTGTGGGTGACAGGACATGTTGAGAGAGTAGTTAGCAAAACATATGGATCTTGGGCTTCATAAAGTGAGGTATTCAGGACAAAAGCAGGGAAGTTATGCTGAATCTTTATAAAGCTCTGGTTAGGCCACAACTATTGTGTCCAGTTCTGGTCACCACATTTTAGGAAGGATGTGAGGGTCGTTGAGAGGGTGCAGAGGAAGGAGATTTACCAGAATAGTTCCAGAGATGAGGGATTTTAGCTACAATATTATGTTGGAGAAGCTGGGGTTGTTCTCCTTGCACCAAAAGAGGTTAAGGGGAGATTTGATAGAGGTTACAAGATTATGACAGGTTTAGATCAGGTAGATAAAGCTGTTTCCACTAGTTGATAGTACAAGAACCAGGAGACTATTTAAGGTTTTGGCACAAGATACAGGGGCAATGTGAGGAAGAACTTTTTTTTTTTACACAGTGTCTGGTCATGATTTGGAACTCGCTGCCTATGATGGAAGCGGAGATGATCAATGATTTTAAAAGGAAATTGGATGGGCTCTTCATGGAAATAAACTTGCAGGGCTTCAGGGATAAAGGAGGGAATGGGACTGACGGGATTGCTCTACAGACAGCCAGCATGGTCTTGATGGACCGAAAGGCCTCCCTCTGTGTTGTTATGACTCTATAAATTTATTAGTGAGGTTTAGAAGTACACTAACAGCATCTTGTGGCAAAAATAATGCACTACAACAGAGAATGGTCCAAATTTCCGACTGTGTTGAGACAAGCCCAAGATATTGGGCTAGGGGAATTTTCAGATCTGATACAGAAAGTGCTGCAAGAAAATGCAACACTCAATTGATTGCACAGATGCAGAAGCTAAATCTTGTACATGTTATCAAGTTGAAACATGTTTCTGTTTGCTTATTACTCTAATGCGAAAAGACATTTCATACTATAATTCATTGACCACAACTAATACTTTTATTTCTTTTAAATAAATCATGACAGCCTGTGCATACAACACAGACTATGTTGCTTTGACATATTCCTGTTGTTCTAAGTTTTTAAAATGAGATGCAAACTATGGGACTGGCCCATGTTACAACTTTGGGCTTCTTCCATCTCTAACTGAAAGTCAAATCTTGCAATTTGTTACTTGAGAGCTATGTATTTACGTTAAAAAGAAAATTCTTGTTTTTTACCCACCTACCGCATTGCTCAGCAAGTTTATGTCATGCCTTAGAGAACAGGCAAGTTCTAGGTTCTGATCTGGTCTGTACTGAAAATTAACCGATTTCCACAGAGCCAGAGTGACTGATGAAGTAAGCTCCCTACTGCATGGGAAATTTGGCTGATTTAGCTGGCTGCTAAGGACAAGCAAGCCTCCAGCTTCCTGGCAACAACAACCAATATGATCTGTTTTACATCCAACATGCACAACAGTCCCTCAATCTAACTAAACTAATGTAACCCAAGATTGTTACAGCGAGGGAACAGGTACTACTTTTCAAATTGAACTGGTATATTCTATTTTAACGTGCTATTATTTCACTATATTGTCAACTGCAAGTTTATTGTTTGATAAACTTATTACTGTCATTAATACACTAGTGCAAGATCATCATGCATCCGTAAGATAGAGCACATTGGTAGTTAGCATTTAGTAGGATGTGCGCTGGCAACAAAAAAAATTACCTAAAATTGAATATCACTCAACTTAACTGTTATGTGGCCTCTAGAACATCAAATCTGCCCCTTTGAATTTTTAGATTGGAAGCACAAATATGAAGGGGTTAGTGTGTTGGGAAAAAAAAGCTGCTGCTTCACAGAAAGGGATAGAAGAAAGCAAGTATCTGAAGGTGAATTATCACAGGCCACTCTCAAGCACCTCATTGTGGCATTGACAGAGACCTGAATCAGGTTACACGCTCACACCTCAGAAGTTAGGAAGTAGCTCCTGTAGCAAAGGAAAGGGGGTGCGGGAAGAAGATATTTTTTAACAAAATGTACAAAGGTTTTCTCAGCGTCTTTTAATCTAAAGGAAAGGTTTTGAGAAGATAAAAGAACCCGATTTTGCTGAGCGTATTTGGGCTTAATTTAATCCAGATTCATTCCAGCCAATTAAACCATTAAGAGTGGTGAGACAAGGTCAACATTATGAGTGAAAACTTGGCTCAACTCAAAGTTTTGTTTTTGTAAATCTGTTTCGCCAGAAATTTGAACTGGAGCTGAGACACTGTCCTCAAAGAGCTGCTAAAATGTGTTCCTGTAAATTTCCAATACTTGATATTTCATACACAATACTGATAAGTGAGAAGGATTACAAACCAGTAATCTAATGAAACAGTTCAGATTTCATCACAAACTGCAACAGTGGAGTCAAGTGTTTTGCGACAGCCATCTGAACCCTGAGATTGGATTATAGCCTGGAAATTGTTCCCATGGTATGTGTAGTAAATAATACAGTGGAACCTGCACTACTTGTTATAACCAAGGGGTGCCAAGCAGTTAACGGAGAACCAGCAGAAAAACACAGGAAGTACAACACAAGTAACAAACTGAAGTCAGTCTTGCTTGGGCTATGAAGTTGATTTGACATGAGGGCAGTCATGGTAAAAGGTCACTGCAATGAGGCACCATCTTACACAAGACTTTGGCCTGCAAAAACTCTGCGGTACGGTTAGACAGGTGGGGATCTATACATTGTACATTTTATGGGGCCTCTTTTTAAAAATTAGAGTTGTTCTCCACTTTCGTACAGATTCTGTGGAGCAGGAACACAGTGCAGGCCTGTTGGGCCAAATGGCCTGTTTCCGTGCTGTAAATTCTATAAAACTTTGCCACTGGAGTTAGCCCAAGAATGAAAACCCACGATCATTGGCGTAAATACATATGCCTGTAATTAGCTTTTTCTGTGAAAACATGAAGATATTCATAACAGATGGCAAAAAGAATACTGTTTAAAAGACAACTTCTTCAGCCATAAAAAAAATTATTTTATCAAGCAGTTGGGTACAACCACGGAGGTAGGTCTAGGCCAGATGTTGAAGCTAATCCAAAATTTGGTTGATTCAACTGGGTCAAGCCAAAACCAAGCACTGTCACTGGTTGGCTTCGACAAGTTCAGATTTTTGATTTATTTTTTGAAATGTGGAATTCATGGTTTTATTGGGATTGGAAACTTGGAGCTGGGACAATGCTTCGTGATGACAGCAGCGGTGACTTTATGATTCTGGCAGCAGGAATAAAGGACCTAGGCTGAATCAGGTCAAACTGAATGGGAGCCAGTTTCTTCATCCTACGGTTACCTTGCTCAACATCATGAAAACAAAGCGTTACTTATTCATGCTGTATCAGTTCCAATACCGACTTGGGTTGTCTTTGTTAAGGAACTAAGGTAGGACATGAAGCTAAAAGGGATGTTATGTCGTCACTTTTCCAGCTGGCTGAATCGTGAAAACAGCAGAGAAGGTCTGGCTCGTGTCCATCCCTCAAGTCAGTGTTGAAGAAGGATGTGGGAAGCCAAGAGGTCTTGAGGAAAACATAAGTTAAAATATTGGAAGATGCTAACGACAGCCCGCCAGCAAAGGCAGTGGTGAACCTACCACCCAACAAGATATTCGATTTTTAAAAAAGATTTAAACTGTAAGGGATGGGGGTGAATCAGCAACACTAATTGGAACCTTACTTGGGAGGGAAAACATGTCTCTTCACATTTAGCATACAAAAATACACTGCACAGTGAACATAATCATTCATAATACACTAATATAAATGTGTTTGGGCAAACAGGCATTAGAAAATATTTAATATATTCTTTGAAGCCTACTCCAAACTTCTGTTAAATTTATCATACAAATGTAGCCTCACATCCATTAGATAATAAATTAACTCTTTCCCCCTCGACAAAACCCATTATGTGGAACTGCCTAGGTTATATTAGTCTGATCTGCCTTCACCCTCATGCCTTACATTTAAAATACATATATATATCAAGGCCTAAAGATGCTTGCTTAAAAGTCCCAAAAGTTGCCTCTCACGCAAGCTATTCTGCCGATGCAAGGACACTCAGTTTTGTCAATTGAGTACTTCATGGGTAGTGACATGGAAGTCCCACCAGAAAAATTGTTGCGGAGAGGAGGAAAAACAGGAAAAGAGAAATTAAGAGGAATTAAGAACAATTCTTTCCTCCTCCAGTATGGAAGTGCATTGGAAGCTGTCATGCAGAAAGACACCACCAAATCATATCACAATCTCATTCTGAAGAGGTCTGTGAAACAGCAAGGCATTCCTGAGTGGAGATGAAGGGATGGGAGTTGGGAGAAAGTTGCAGAACATAGATAAAATGAAAATAACTATTTTAAAAATAAACATTTAGACTGTGTCAAGAAAACAGGATATGCCAAATGAGAAATATTAAGAAATTGGTTGAAAACTTACATTAAACTTTTAATGGAAAAAATCCTACAAATAACTTTTTAAAAACCTGACAACCAAGGTGGCCACCGCAATTTGCATCTGAAATACCAGGAGATAGAATTGGAGACACAAATCTAACAAGAAGCCCAGCCAGGGCAATGCTTTGGCTAACTGAGTAGATTATCCAGATCACCCTCATTAGCGGAACATTGAAAGCCATCTTGAGGCATTCATGAGTGGAAGCTTCCCTCCAGAGAGTAAACACTGACAGTACCACTTGAGAGAGGTTTTGGGTTTTAGACTTTGGACCGCATTAAAAACAAAGGGGATTGAGAGAACCATATGACTGTCTCCCCAGGCTGTGTAAAACTGGGAGTTTTGTTACACAAAAGAGACAAACAGTAACTGAGACTGCAGCAGCAGAGAAGGTTGTGTGCCTCCTTTTCTCACGCTCCAGAAAACATCAAGTTTGAAAACCATCTCTGACTGTGGACCCTCCAAGCCTACAGATTACTACAGAGATCAGGGGAAGAGAGCCACCTACAAGACTGCCTCCAAGAAAACCCTGAGCCAAGCTGGCCATCCACTAGGTGCACTTTGATTAGACAAAGACTTCAGAATACAACTCCAGCTGGAAGACCGCCGAATCATCCAACCTCAGACTGTGTATTTAACTTTTATTTATTCTGGACTTTAATCCAACCAAAAAACCTACTTTCCACTTTGTAATCTATTTGTGTGTGTGTGTGATCCTCGTGTGAATGTGTGTGAATGAATGTGTGGCGCTTTTTAATTATTTTTAAATTGGGTTTAGATTGTTAATTTTAATAAACTCACCTTTTTTTAATACTCAAAAAACTTGTCTGATTGGTTCTTTCATGATCACATTAAAGATAAAAGGTAAAACACTCACTGAGGTGGGAAGCACAACCACTGTTTAAAGGAATAAACCCTGTTGCGGTCAAATAAGAGGAAGGGCAAGAGGAGTGACTGTGACCGCCTCCTCATCTGGCCGTAACAACCGGAACCACAATAATCAACACAAAGGATTAAGAGAAAAAATGCTGGCAGTCTGAAACAAAGATTGAAAATACTGAGAACACAGAGCAAGTTTGTCAGTGCATTAAGAAAAGACTGGTTAACCTTTTGGGAAGCCACTCTATCAGGAAGTTGGATTTTTCTCCTTAGACAGCTTTTAGAACTGCCAACTGCAGATGTGGCAGACCTTATGAATATATAATTACTGTATTTGCAAGTAATCAGAATAAACAAGGTTTGATGCCAGTCAAATAATTTCCCCACACACTGCTAACCCCACAAATTGCTGAGGTCACAGACTCTTGTGAGTCCACCAAAGCCCCAATGAAATTGTCAAGACTCCTTGGTTTAACAAGACAGGCAGCAGTCAGTTCAAAGAACCAGCCAACAAAAATGATCCTGGATGACATGAGGGAGCTGTATGGATCACCAGAGAATGAAGTAGACATGTGTCAAACTCTGCAAATACACATCACCCTTAGAAAAATTAATCACTAAAAGTGCTAATTTAACCCTTAAGCAGATTAATTAAGACACAACAGGTTGATTGCTGCTTTCACCACCAACCAACACCCACCCCACCACCAACTGCCCCTTTCTTTCCTCTGTAAGCTTCTTTCACAGTTTGACCCATGGAACTTAATAGGCCTACGAGGTATGGTTTGAGGTAGAATGAAAACATGTTAAAAGGCATTGAGGCAAGTCATGATTTGCATTTGTCCCACTAATCAGCTGAATGATGGGACAGTCTGGACAGCAAGTGGGAAACCTTGTTTTAATTGCAACTGTCTTCATTTAAAGTAGTTGCTGACAACACTACCTCTGCTCCTATAACTGTGACTTCACTAATTCAAAACATCTCATTAATTCAGAGTTCATTTCATCATGCGGCATAAAACAGCTCAGAAATTTCCACGGGATTGGGAGACAGGATTTCACATGTGACCCCTCCTTCCTGGGCACGTAGAGGCATTGGAATTATGATGAGCTGCAACACAAGGCAGAAAAATTAAACTTTGCCTTACATACTGAAATGATTCCATAAACTCCTGTCAAACCAATTACCTGCAAGGCTATAAATAACTCACTTGCAAGCATGCAAACCCACAGAAGCAGTCCCAGCAGTTGTTACCATGTCTGCATTTTACAGTCCAAAGCAGTCACTGGGGAGTATCGAATCCGCCTCCACAAATCTCACAATGACTCGCTCAAAAACAGAGCAGGAACAAGATTTAGGGTTATCTGTTTTACTGGTCCTATCTGGCTGAGCAAAGACTACACAAACAATTTAACCTTTTTTTAAAACTCGCTCTTTAAACCTTATTTTTCAAAGTTTATTTTAGAACAATAAACAGTTGTTCTTTTAATTTTCTGAGTCTATCCCCAGAAAAGCAAACATGTTCAAGTCTTAAGACAAATAAATCTGTTAATTGCCACCACATCCATCTCCTCAGTGACCTTTACAGTAAAACAGAAATGTTTAGTGGTCCTTTATTTCTATCAAAGAGACTCCTCCTCTTAAATCCTGCAAAACTTAGGGTTGCAAAGACTAGATTCCTTGGCCATTCATGCGCAGTTAAGCTCTCACACATTCCAACACAAATTTTTGTCCCTACAAGTGTGCATTTCAGTTCACAAAAATAATTTTATTTAAGGACTTCCACTTAATGGTGGCTGTGCTTGTTTGGATGCTACATTATTAAGCAAAGTCATTTCTGCACTGGTTTCATTGCAAACTGTGCATCCGACATCAATGGGAATGTATTTTTTGCCAAGCACTGAAGGCAAAAGTTCAGTAATCACTATTTATTGCAAGTATCTGTTAAGACTGCTCATTTAATTGAACAAATCCTTATGTAACACATGTACAATATTGAACAAGATGTTCTTCCAATAAAACAGATCTGTGCTTGATTTTTAGAACCTTCAGGATTTACAGAGGAGTCGAAAGCTGTGTAAAATGCAGATTTGGGAATAGGAGGAAAACTGTATATTTGTTAAAAAGGCCATAAACAGCTTTGCAAGTCCACTGCAACTTTACAAGCATGTAATACTTTGGTGCAAGTCCTATAATCTAGTCTTGCTGCGATGATTATATTGCATCAAAATAGTTAATTCACTCTAGTTCTAAGCACCAAACATTAATTTTCAGCATATGTTAAATATGCCTTAGTGTTAATTTACCATACTGACATACACAAAGGCTTTGCCCTGTCCCCAAGAGAAACACAAGTAATTTTTAATGTGCAAACAGATTGCGCCCCAACTTAATTGAATGGTAGTTCATTGAACCTGGCCCAAATATACAGCAATTAAATGCACTTTGGAAATATCTGACTTAAGGGGAAAGGGGGAAGTATGTAGGACACATAACTTATCCCATCATGTAAGGTCTATATGCTGTATGCAAAGGGAATCCAGATTTTCTAGTGCAATGAAAGGTCAGTCTATGGGAACAAAATAAAAGAAACTTGTTCTATTCAGAAGGAGATATGAAACATTTAATAAGGTTGCTGTATTCTTAAACAATCTGCGTGCTGTACCAGAGGGTGCAGTATAGAGAGTTACAGCAGGTGGTTACTATACTTGACATCTTGTATTAGAAAATAAGCAGGTACTATTTCAAAACCACATTATAATTAATTTGAATAAAACATCAGGAAGATTTTTCAAAATTTTTGCAGGCCAATATGCAGGTTGTCTTTTCCTGCACCAACACTGAAACAAACCTGTTTTATACAGCGGATAACATTTATGTTCCAGACAATCAATCTTACCTCACTGTCCATTCCAGCAAAAGATAAAAGGATTTAAATAACACAAGCACTAATATGTATTTTTACTAACAATTTTTTCATTCGTGGGCTATTTCCTTTCTTAAAATGTCCACTGTCTATATTAAAACTAACAACACAGCATGGGGAGTACTTTGAAAATGAAGTACCTCCTTTCCCTTTACAAATCATAACTATTCATAGTCCCACTGTAATACATTGTCACCTGATAGCGGATTTCCCATGTTTACAGTCGCAAAAAGGGTTGTTAGTTCTGCAACAACAACCACGATGTGATTCAGGCCCAAGTAATTTTTAAACATGCTTTAATATACATTGATTATTAACAATATTGTTCTTATACAACTGTTGTACAGTATTACATTAAAAGACAAGCAATTAATACAACCCATTTCCTCCACAAAGTCCCACTTAGGCTAATTTGACCAGACTTGTTGGGTGTGGAATTCATTTGCCCTGATTTTTGGGCATGGAGGCTGTGATTCGCAAGCTGCCTGCAGTTACTGGAAATGAGGTGGGCAGCAAGGAAAATTCATGCATCCTTCAGATGCCTCGGCCCTAAGCTCACAAATTCCCTCCCTGAACCCCTCCACCTCTCTTTCCTCCTACAAGATGCTCCTCAAAACCTACCGCTGGGGCCAAGCTTTTGGTCATCTGCCCGAATATCACCTTATGTGGTTCAGTGTCAAATTTTGCCTTATAATGCTCCTGTGAAGCACCTTAGGACATTTTATTACGTTAAAGGCGCAATATAAATGGAGGTTGCTGCTATTGGATAGAGTACCTCATAGAGAGTAATTCTTCCCATTGTGGGAATCCTACTTACAACACAAAAACAGGTCATTCGGTCAAACAGGTCCATGCTGCTGTTTAAGCTCCACTGAATCTTCTCCCTCTTCATCTAACCCTATCAGCATAACCTTGTATTCCTTTCTCCCTCGTGTGTTTATCTACCATATACACTTATGTAAAAGTCAAATTTTTGGAGCAAAGATTTGGGGGATTTACATGAGTCATATTATTGAACTTTGTCAAGTTCAGTGGGTAGATGCTATGAATTCTTAGTCTTTTGGCAAAGTACAAAATCATGTGCATGAACCTGATACACCATCTAGCGCTGGCCTTGAAATCTGCTATCCCTTCTTTCTTTGCTTCTTTCAGGGCGTAGAGTTGGATGGATGTGCGGGAAACTATGTATCCATTCTGGTGACGTTCACTGACCCATTCTGCAACTTTATCATTTAATTGCAGCCACTTGCTAGGCCTTCCCCTGTTGGCACTTTTATTCTTTGGCACCTTCATGAGCTGTGTCGAAAGCTTTCTCCAATCTCTGACAACCTTCTCTGATTCTTTGAAATCTCTTACTGCTGCACAACTATTCACTTTCTATGCACAAGCAATGACTTTGAGTTTAAACTGTGCTGAGTATTTGTTGTTCTTCCTTAACGCCATATTGAAAAATGCAGGGGTCCTCGCTGAACATTAGGATATTTATACCAGTGCGTGAATAGAATGTTCTGTCTGCGCTCTGAAAATTAAGGTTGACGTTTACACGAGACATCGGAAAAATTTGAGATTTTTTGGCCTAAAGACATGGGTCGACTTTTACACGAGATCGGCTTTTGCACGAGGATATACAGTAGCTTCCCCTTAAATTCATCGATGCTACTCGCCTCAACTACTCCTTCTGGTAGCAGGTTCCACATTCTAATCAAAGGTTCCATTTTTTTGGACACCAAAAAAAGGTGATGCAAACTGTGATGAAATGTGACACCATATTCTGAACATGGCCCTTAATGTGGCACAAATCAGGCTTTACAACAAATTTTGGTGATCTTGTTGCTTGGACATAGAAAGCGATTAGTTGTGCAGCAGCAAGAGATTTAAAAGAATCAGAGAAGGTTGTCAGAGATTGGAGAAAGCTTTCCACACAACTCATGAAAATGCCAAAGAATAAAAGTTACTTTGGAGGCCTTTGGTACATTCTGAAGATCGAATATGTCAATTGAAGACCATATCGACACACTGACACTGAGATTTTCATGCATTCCTTAATTAACAAGGGATTTAATAGAAACTTACTGCATTTTTTGTTGATAACCCCTAGTTTCCAAAGAGTGAAGTTGCAAGTGTCCAGGCATTCAGTTAAGAAACATATATTCTCCTTTCAATTATTTTTGCAGGTTTTTTGTCTCCTGCCACATAATTCAAGATGGTGTCCTTGCCTTCCAACATTGGTGCCGAATTTTATTTTTTATAAGTTAGTAATAAATATGACAATATTTTTTGAAAACTCTTTGGATTTTTGTGGCACTTGATAGCATGACTGGAAAAAAATAGTGGGTATGCCTCTTCTTTGGACTTTACTGTGGTACAACTCTATGATATTAGTTCTTCATATCTGTGCGAAAGAACTGTATGCCATTAAATATTCTCACTCATTGGATTAAGCATCAGTAAATGTTGTTTCTTATGTTTTAGAGTCCGGGTTCATTTCAGTGCAGTTTAGGGGACTGTACTATATGTCTCAAACACCTAATTAATAAACTGAAGGAAGCAAAATGAGACATGTTTCCAGAAAATCACCATATTATGTCACCATGTCATGTCCAATGTGATATACTGGAGTGCAGTGAAGTATTGAACTACAGTAAGACTGCCTGGTTCCTACTTAAGAGCCAAAGTCTTTGCAAAGTACTTCCTATTTGTACAATTGCACCCTTGTACGCTGCATAAAAAAAAACTCGACAGGGTTGCCAATGTGGCTGGAGGATCATTTACCTTGAGCTATTTTGACTGGAAATAATTACATACTTACTTCAATAGCTGCACTGATGAAAGCCCTGATATCCACAGTGTTAAACTTCAGAAGGTAAAACAGAAGGAACTCAAGAAACATAATGCTGTTTGAACCTGACATCACTACACTTTCTGCTGGCCCCTGAGGTGCTGATGGCGCGCAGGGTTAGGATGCAGGACTGAACATGTGAATCCTGTGAAAAGTTCCCAAACTTGGTCGTGTAGTCATTGCTCAGCAGGAAACTCTGTAAAAATGTTGTGGGAGGGTGAGTTAGCTGTGATGCTTCTTAGCAGGAGCAGATGGCCGCAATTAATCACCTGCTCATCCTCAGCCAGGGCAAATGATGACCTGGAGGGAGAGGAGAAGCACTATAAAAACTAAATAACCATTAAATAATTAAAGACCACTCTATTCTTCAAAGGGGAAGAAACAATTTACTGTTTCCGCTGTTTGGTCCAAGAATTTTACCGAAGTCGTCAAAAAGATCCGCTTGGTTTACCTGGGACTGAGACTGGAGGTTTAACTTACCAACAATCTCATTAGTTCATCACAACCTTCTTTATTTATCTTTACCAGCATTGTTTAGTGAGCTTTTTGAGCAAATACACTGTCTGCTTTGCTGCTCCAGTGACAGTCACCTTAAGTCAAGGGTTATTCCAGCAGATTGCAAGCACTAGAGCTCATATAATTTAGTGTGAACGCACATGCAACATTCAGGGAATACATCCCAAACTGAAGAACCAGGTTCAAGTCTTTGTGCTTTCTCAGTTCCCCTTCCTTTCAAGAAAAGAAATGCGCCCATCCTCTTTTAAGGTCTCATTCCACCTCGTGCCATTTCTCGACCAAAGGATGGGCATGGGAAAGTTCACCCAAACCTCCGTTGATGCCAAAGCTAGGAAATGAGTAAGAAGACCCTGACAAACTTACTCAAGATAACTTTTCCTCTTATCCATGTGGGGAAGCATCTCACTTCCCCTTGCTAACTCCACAACTGATCATATATACTGAAGCAAAGTATTTCTTTTGTAATGTTCCATAAGGCATCACATGTTTTCCTTTTTATTCTACATAGTTTTTTGAGGAGTGGAAGAGGGTATTTGGTTATTATGATTACCTAATCCACCCTTGAAAAAGGTGTTAGAAAATATACCACGTACAATACTTACAGCCTGTTTCCGATTTATACAGTGTGTTAAAGTATATTTCCTTTAGTCGTTTTTTATACTCTTGGGGGAGTCCAGCAGACCCAATGATTATGCAAATTACCACAAAAAGTAATGAAAATGAACTTTCTAAGTACAGCCTTGATGAAAATAAAGGAATGCATTTAAAAAGAACCTTTCACAACCTCAGGACATCCCAAAGCGCTCAGTTAATGAAGTAGCTTTGAAGTGTAGTCACCGTTGTAATATAGGAAATAGATACAGTGACATTGTAAGATAGGTACATTGGCGTTGCTCCAGTGTTGAAAGACATGGGACCTTTCATTTCTAAATGCTACTAACAGCACAATTTTTTATAACATGATCAATACTGTAACATAAAATGGTTGATTTCTGATGCCTGGATTTATTATGGTTTTTTTTTCTAAACCATAGAAGTCCTGTTAACCCAAAAAATGTTTTAGGTCATAAGCTTGGTGTCTTCTTCTTCTTTGGCCTCCTTGTCTCGAGAGACAATGGGTAAGCGCCTGGAGGTGGTCAGTGCTTTGGGGAGCAGCGCCTGGAGTGGCTATAAAGGCCAATTCTAGAGTGACAGGCGCTTCCACAGGTGCTGCAGATAAAATTGGTTGTCAGGGCTGTTATACAGTTGGCTCTCCCCTTGCGCTTCTGTCTTTTTTCCTGCCAACTGCTAAGTCTCTTCGACTCGCCACACTTTAGCCCCGCCTTTATGGCTGCCCGCCAGCTCTGGCGATCGCTGGTAACTGACTCCCATGACTTGTGATCAATGTCACAGGACTTCATGTCGCGTTTGCAGACGTCTTTAAAGCGGAGCCATGGACGGCCAGTGGGTCTGGTACCAGTGACGAGCTCGCTGTACAGTGTGTCCTTGGGGATCCTGCCATCTTCCATGCGGCACACATGGCCAAGCCATCTCAAGCGCCACTGGCTCAGTAGGGTGTATATGCTGGGGATGTTGGCAGCCTCGAGGACGTCTGTGTTGGAGATACGGTCCTGCCACCTGATGCGAAGGATTCTCCGGAGGCAGCGAAGATGGAATGAATTGAGACGTCGCTCTTGGCTGGCGTATGTTGTCCAGGCCTCGCTGCCATAGAGCAAGGTACTGAGGACACAGGCTTGATACACTTGGACTTTTGTGTTCTGTGTCAGTGCGCCATTTTCCCACACTCTCTTGGCCAGTCTGTACATAGCAGAGAAAGCCTTTCCCATGCGCTTGTTTAATTCTGCATCGAGAGACAGGTTACTGGTGATAGTTGAGCCTAGGTAGGTGAACTCTTGAACCACTTCCAGAGTGTGATCGCCGATATTGATAGATGGGGCATTTCTGACGTCCTGTCCCATGATGTTTGTTTTCTTGAGGCTGATGGTTAGGCCAAATTCATTGCAGGCAGCCGCAAACCTGTCGATGAGTCTCTACAGACACTCTTCAGTGTGAGATGTTAATGCAGCATCGTCAGAAAAGAGGAGTTCCCTGATGAGGACCTTCCGTACTTTGGTCTTCGCTTTTAGACGGACAAGGGTTGAACAACCTGCCCCCTGATCTTGAGTGGAGGAAAATTCCTTCTTCTGAGGACTTGAATGCATGTGAGAGCAGCAGGGAGAAGAAGATCCCAAACAGTGTAGGTGCGAGAACACAGCCCTGTTTCACGCCACTCAGGATTGGAAAGGGGTCTGATGGGGCGCCGCTATGCTGAATTGTGCTTTTCATATTGTCATGGAATGAGATGATGATACTTAGTAGCTTTGGTGGACATCCGATCTTTTCTAGTAGTCTGAAGAGACCACTTCTGCTGACGAGGTCAAAAGCTTTGGTGAGATCAACAAAAGCACCGTAGAGGGGCATCTGTTGTTCACGACATTTCTCCTGTAGCTGGCGAAGGGAGAACAGCATGTCAATGGTGGATCTCTCTGCTCGAAAGCCACACTGTGCCTCAGGATAGACACGCTCAGCCAGCTTCTGGAGCCTGTTTAAAGCGACACGAGCAAAGACCTTCCCCACTATGCTGAGCAGGGAGATTCCACGGTAGTTGTTGCAGTCACCGCGGTCACCCTTGTTCTTATAGAGGGTGATAATATTGGCATCACACATGTCCTGTGGTACTGCTCCCTCATCCCAGCACAGGCAAAGCAGTTCGTGCAGAGCTGAAAGTATAGCAGGTTTGGCACTCTTGATTATTTCAGGGGTAATGCCGTCCTTCCCAGAGGCTTTTCCGCTGGCTAAAGAATCAATGGCATCACTGAGTTCCGATTTTGTTGGCTGTTCGTCCAACTCATCCATGACTGGCAGAGACAGGGTTGCATTGAGGGCGGTCTCAGTGACAACATTTTCCCTGGAGTACAGTCCTAGGTAGTGTTCCACTCAGCAGTCCATTTGTTTGCATTGGTCAGTGATTGCGTCCCCTGATTTAGATTTGAGGGGGGCAATCTTCTTGACGGTTGGCCCAAAAGCTCTCTTAATGCCATCATACATCCCTCTGATATTTCCTGTGTCAGAGGTCAGCTGGATATGACTGCATAGGTGCTGCCAGTCGTCATTTGCGCAGCGCCTGGCTGTTCTTTGTGCAGCGCTTCTGGCAGCTTTAAGTGCTGCGGATGTCAACTCGTTGGGGGCTTTCCTGTAGTTCAGCAGTGCAATGCGCTTAGCGGCTATGACAGGTTCCAGCTCTTCAATGTGAGATTGAAACCAGTCTGCATTCCGCTTCACACGATTGCCATCGGTGGTCATTGCTGAGTCATAGATGGCGTCTCTGATGTGGGCCCACTTGGTTTCTGCATCCCCTGTGGGAGTGTTTTGGAGGGCTTCTTCAAGTGAATTTAGAAACTTGCATAACAGCTGTGGATGAGAAATTCTGCTCGTGTTGATGCGCGGGCGGCCCTTCTGCTTGGTGTGATGCAGCTTCTTTGGTTTGAGGCTAACCTTGCTGCACACCAGGGAGTGGTTGGTGTCGCAGTTCGCACTGTGGAAGCTGCGTGTGATTTGAACACTGTTTAAAGGGGCTTGCCTTGTAATGATGAGGTCCAGCTGGTGCCAACGACGTGATCTTGGGTGCCTCCAAGAAACCTGGTGACAGGATTTAGTGTGAAAGAATGAGTTGGTGATGCAGAGGTTATGATAGGTACACAACTCAAGCAGTCTCTGTCCATTCTCATTCATCCTCCCAATGCCAAAGTGCCCAAGGCAGGAAGGCCATGAGTCATGGTCAGCCCCAACCCTGGCATTAAAGTCCCCCAGCAGGAATAGGTGTTCGGTGTTGGGGATGCTACTAATGATATTACGGTGTTCCTCGTAGAACTGGTCTTTAGCTTCAGGTGGGGAGCAGAGTGTTGGAGCACAGATGCTGAGTAGGTTTACAGTCGGATGGACAGTATGCGTTCCGAGCCATTTGAGGGTGGCTCTATCATGCTGAGCCAAGAGTTTCTGATGGCGAAGCCCACTCCATGCTGTCTTGGTTCTTCAGGATCCCTACCCTGCCAGAAGGTGGTGTAGTCTTGCACTCTTAGAGATCCGCTCGCAGGGAGGCGTGTCTCCTGAACGGTTAAATAAATGCGTGACAATGAGCAAAAAGTTACTAATAGAAAAGTCAAAAGAAGAGAAACTTGCCTGTCGAGATAAAAGTATGTGGGACCGTCTGCGACTAGGACACTTCACTACAGTCCGGCATGGAGCCTCCTTCACCGAGCAATGAATAGATGGCTAAGCTTGGTGTCATTGTGATGCCAAAGCATCAGCCCATTATTGCTGGAACAGCTTTCCTCCTCATGGCAGTAATTTTCTGCTGTTATCCCAATTGTGGCATCGGCCAATATTCTGCGGCAAGAAATCGAGATTCCCCCTTGAAGTTGCTGGTATAAATGCCCTTCCGTCATTTATGACAATCTTAAGTAACAGTAAAATGCTCTGCTGCATGTTACGCCAAGTGAAAGCAGCGAGTAAAGCTGGTCTGGAACTGCTTTAGTGAATCCATGGATGTAGCCCCTCATCAAGGATTAAGTGAATGTGAATTGGAAATGGTACCATGACTACACTGCTTCAAGTCTGTGTTCTGCCCAATTTGCACTGTGCTGAAAAAATGTATGCGATCAAGAAGTTTGTTGTAAATGCTGTATTATAAATGTTATTAATGCATCATATTTAAAAGATCCATTGGCTTTATTGTTAATTTGATTTCATGAATCCAAAAGTACCATATCTGCAATGCTCATCAGAATACTTAGCTTATTTGAAGAATCACAGAATCTAGCCAAGAATCCACACGGCCATGACTCTCTTACATAGCAAATTCTCATGATAAGGACCTTAAAGAGTCTGCCAGAGTACCATAACCTGCCTGGGAAGTGGAGTGTGGCTGCAAGCAAATGGGAACACTGCAGTTAAGATTGTATTAGGCTGGAAATGGGTGCAGGGATCAGGGCACAATTACCCCTTGCCCGTTTGTAGCGAAGGCGGCAGTACACACATTTAAAAGATAGTGGCGTGCAGCCCAACACTAAGCACGCTGCTGAGTGACTGCACACCTCAGCAGGGGGCTCAAGTTCGTGCGAGACAAGCACCCCTAAAAGCCAGCCTGCACCCTTTAAAGGCATAGTCTGGCTACAGCAGGTGTTGGACTAATTATAGAAGAGTGTCTGAGCAGAAAGTGGAGTGGAAATGGCATACCAGGCCAGCGAGTGTGCATTCCGAAACCGGGACCTCAAGGCCCTGAGCAGCTTGACAGTGTACTGCAAGGCTGTATGCAATCTCCCTCACTGAAAGTCAGCAGTCTTCCATCAGCCACTGGGGAGCACTGCATAGGAGCACTATGCCAGACAAAGGGCCCAGCAAATCAGGCACTAAGGGAATGCACAAGGACAATTAGTTGACTTTTGTATGGAATATTGGATGGTATATTGGATAAAGTTGGTTTGGAATGTTTTTTTTGTAATGGTTTTTATTTCAACATTGAAGCTAAGAGGACCCTGTGTTGGTTTGTAATAGAGGGATGGTAAGGTGTGGTGTTGTACAATGGGGATTTCGAATTGTGTTTTAGTGGAACTGTAATCGAAAATGGCACTCACAGACAACCCTGGAAGAAACTGCTTGCTCCCTTCCTCTAGCTCCTCCCCCTGCTTGGCATACCCCTGGCATCAAGGACTGTGCCCTCATGATGGCCAGGATGTGGGGGATACATAGACCATTATGAATCAGGACAGTCCAGACAATTAAACCGTTGTTTCAGCATGCCAATGGTCTGCTCTATGATGTTTCACGAGGCAGCATGGCTCTCAGTACACATGCTGGCATTATGTGGTTGGGTTGCTAAGCGAAGTCATGAGCGAGGTGTTAAGCAAATGGCCCTTGCCGCCCAGTAGCCATCCTGTCATTTGACGTGGTGGCTCAAATACTGAAGTAACGGCAGATTGTTGCAGAATAAAACTATCATGACTGCTGCCAGGATAGCAGACATTCACTTGCATGATGTGCTGAGCATGGCAGCATCTGCACATTCAGCGAAACCTTTGCAGTTTTGGTACATCTCAACATTGAGATGTGGCATCCACAAAGCAACTTGTATGCAGTAAATCACACCCTGCACCATGGTAAAGCCCACTAACTTGGCAAAATCACCTGCATGCTGCACTTCATTCTCTCCCATCAGAGAGAACACAATGAAGCCCCCGTTCCTGGCGTAAGGAGCGTCTGTCATGCTCTCTGATGCGGCAGTCGATGGTGAACTGGGGGATGTTACAGACATCTCCTGCTCCAGCCTGGATGCATCCCGATGTGAAGAAATTCAGGGCCACAGTCACCTTCACAAGCACTGACAGTGATGTCCCTGCCCTGCCCTGAGGCTGCATGTCTGGTTGCAAGAGATGGCAGAGTTCCATGAGTACCTTGTTTGTAAAATGCAGAGGATGCACACACTGCTCCTAGGTTAGATGGAGGTAAGAGAAAAACTCCACGCAGACCCTCCTGCTCAGAGCCCTCCTACCCCTCCCTCCACACGCATGTCCTCTTCTTTATTACATCAGCTCAAACTGCCTCTCATGCTGCAGCACAAGGTGGATGACAACTATAGCATCCATGACTGGGAGCAGGTGGCCTGACCAGAACTCTTGAAGTCAGAACCAAGACTTTCTCCACATGCAGCACCACTTCCTGTCAACTTCAACTTTAACCAATTACGCAAACCATCAAGGACTTCTACAAATTCAAACAGAGCCAGTAGAAATTAATCAGAAAGTTGTTACGGTGCAGAGGGGGTCCTTTCTGCTGCTGAACACATGTGCGGCTCCAACGTTAGCTGGAGCAGAAAGGTCGAAAATGGCAGCACTGTTGAGAAATCAGTGTTGCATGCTGTCTGACATCACGATCTGACTACTCTGCATTCTTCCAGTGGATGCTCCCAAACCCTGTGCTAATGCCCTCACCAAGATGGTATTCAGCGTGTGCCGCATCGGAAGTGCACGTGCATGTTGCAGTTGCCATTTTGATACCAAAACGGCACCCATAGCACCAAAACTACGGGCGCTAAAGTGCCCAATTTTGTGGCCACTGACTCTGTGCACATACAAAACAGCAGTGCCAATAGGGTAACAAGATTGCAGTTGTCCCCATAATTCACGTAGCAATTTTTTCATTTTAAAAACTAACACTCTGGGGGGGTCCCCTATGATTCCCTCAAAGATCTGATCAAGAGAATGTTGAGCCAGACACTGAGAAAATTCCTTGCTCTCATTCAAATAGCACGACGAGATCTTCAATGACCCCCGAATCATCAGTGACAGGAAGGCAGGACCTGGGGTTTAACATATCATGTAAAGGATGGCACCTCCGACAATTGCAGCACTCCTTCATCACTATGTCGAAGTGACAGCCCAGATAATGTGCTCAAGTCATTGAGTGATTTTGAAACAATAGCCTCATCTAAGGAAAATTATTAACTGCTGTAGCTTCATCGTTTCATGTTAGCTGATCGGCTGAGCCCTTCAGATGCTCCTTGTAACTGTGCCAGGTACCTATTAATCTCTATATCAATCCAGCTGCTTTTTTCATTGCAAGAGGAAAGCTTATAGTTATGACTCCAAATGCAGTGAGCTATCCAACTCAGCTATGCTCTATCAGGCACCAAACAGAGAAGGAGAATATTAGGCAGACATCCATTCAATCTTTTTTGATCAAGGAGCAAGGAAACGATACTGAGAGAAAAGGAAAAGGGAAAAAAAACTTAAAATATAGATGCTTTTTTGAGAGATATGGTGCGATGAAACTTTTTTTTAAAAAAATGAATGTGAAATCAAGCCCTGCGTGATTTTAACACAAGATTAAGAAAAATTATTTCTACTGGGTGGTGAATTGTTAACTAGAGGATATAAATTTAAAATAGTCACTGACTAAACTCGGGGAAAGGTTGGGAGAATTTGTTTGGCAAATGGTCATTAAAATGTTAATGTCCCACGAAAACAGTGGTGAAAGCAGAATTAATAGCTTTTAAAAAGGGAAATGGATAAAGACTTGCAAAAGAAAATGGTGTCCAGGGAAAGGGCAGGATGGTAGTTCTTTCTGAGACTCAATGCAAGCACAATTAATTAAATGGCCTCCTTCTGTGCTCTAAAATTCTATATCAAAATACTGTTAAAATACTGCATTATCTTCTTTACCCACCAACTAACTCTATTACTTAGCTTAACATACCTCAGCCAACATGGAAAGTGACCACAGTTGACCACAGTTTCAAACCTGGTTAAGCGGGTACCTTATTTTACATTTCCTAGCTTATCAGATTAGTCAGCTGGTAGAAAGAAGCCCACTGTTTCTCTTTGAAAGTGACATAAAGGATGAAACCTATACCCGTATGATTGGTAAGCAGAGGCGTGTGGTACGCAATGTGGAGGTGTGTTAGGTCATTCCTGTGTAGCCTAATTTAGTAACTACACCACACTACTGATGAAATGGCAACACAGGTGGTTTCCCTTTTAAAAACAGGCAAAAAAACTCCCTTTACTCCCCCCATGAAAGCACAATTGCTACCACGAATTATTACACTCTGTAACCACCTCCCCCACCCCTGAAAGGTTAATCAACTCTTGTAGGTGGATCTCACAGAGATGTATTCAAGGAAACCGAATTAGATCATTTGTTTGAGTGCAACAAAAAAAAGAAAGGATTATCAGTACCAAGAGCAGTATTATGCCATCACTCTTCACGTGATGGCTGAAACGTAGCTCTGGCAGAAATGAATACAGCTTCATTGCAATATCTATGTCTTATAACAGCCATGTGCTTATCAGATTCCATTACTTTCCTCCAAAACAGTGCTTGCTGTACAGACCTTCCCAGAACCACAGTGCCCCTAAATCTGTGTGTTCATTTACACAGATAACGATGGCAGGCCTCTGCTCTGTGATCAGTGCCTCGCTTAAGTGAGTTAATCTTGTTTTACAGCTGAATTATTTTGTCTCCTGCAGGCTGCGATTATGTATAAAGATATTGTGCTCGTGGGCGCGGATCTTTCAACGACAGATCCCGTGGTCAGATAACCTGTGAACTGGTCTGTTATAGCAATGGATGAGCAACAGTTTGCTCGCCTGAGTAATTTGTCTTTCGAGATGGCTGCAGATAACATGTAGATTAACTGGTACAGCGTCAGTGATATTAAGATATCCATTCTGTCCCTCTCCACCACCACCACCCCCTCACGGCCCAACTGTTTCCAGCCCATGCACACAAAGCCTAGCCATGCCTCAGTGTAACTTGTCAATGCACAGTTATGAAAAAAAAACTGTTTGCTCCTGAATTTTCCGACAGGATGCAAATTCCAATTAATAAAGATTTTTTTTTAGAACAAAAAGTGTTAAGAATCTCATGGTTGTGGATGTCAATGATAATTATTGTGGCTGTAGAGTAGCTCGACATAAAAATTAGATAACACTCCAATAGTCCCCAAACTGTGCAAGTTAATTCCACACTGTGAAGTATTGCATTTAACTCAGCATGTCTCACACCTCAATAACTGCGACTGTGCCCACAGACCTTGCCTTATCACAATCTTGAAGTGCCACTTATTATTAAACGAAAGTGGGAAACAGTTTGGATTAACCATCTTTCACCTGTTCTGGGGCTGCAGTTTAAAAGGAAGAAAACCCAATTGAGCTGTCTTTCATCTGCAGGAGCGTTGAATTTAAACAGACTCAGACCTCCAAAGTCTGCTCTAAGTTATTCGAGGACAAGGTAATACATAAAGGTAAGACATCCTTCACGCTATTCATCCAGGAAATCATTAAGCATGCTGGCTAGTATCTTGTGTGAACACGTAACACAATCTACCCAAGTACTATATCTGCCAGTTCTGAAGAAGGGTCACTGACCTGAAACGTTAACTCTGCTTCTCTCTCCACAGATGCTGCCAGACCTGCTGAGTGTTTCCAGCATTTCTTGTTTTTATTCCAGATTTCCAGCATCCGCAGTATTTTGCTTTTAATTCTTCTTCTTTGGCCTCCTTCTCTCGAGAGACAATGGTTAAGCGCCTAGAGGTGGTCAGTGGCTTGCGGAGCAGCGCCTGGAGTGGCTATAAAGGCCAATTCTAGAGTGACAGACTCTTCCACAGGTGCTACAGATAAAATTGGTTATCAGGGCTGTTACGCAGTTGGCTCTCCCCTTGTGTTTCTGTCTTTTTTCCTGCCAACTGCTAAGTCTCTTCGATTCGCCACACTTTAGCCCCGCCTTTATGGCTACCCGCCAGCTCTGGCGATCACTGGCAACTGACTCCCACGACTTGTGATCAATGCCACAGGACTTCATGTCGCGTTTGCAGACGTCTTTAAAGCGGAGACATGGACGGCCGGGGGATCTGATACCAGTGGCGAGCTCGCTGTACAGTGTGTCCTTGGGGATCCTGCCATCTTCCATGCGGCTCACATGGCCAAGCCATCTCAAGCGCCGTTGGCTCAGTAGGGTGTATAAGCTGGGGATGTTGGCAGCCTCGAGGACTTCTGTGTCGGAGATACGGTCCTGCCACCTGATGCCAAGGATTCTCCGCAGGCAGTGAAGATGGAATGAATTGAGATGTCGCTCTTGGCTGACATACATTGTCCAGGCCTCACTGCCGTAGAGCAAGGTACTGAGGACACAGGCTAGATAAACTCGGGCTTTTCCGTGTCAGTGCGCCATTTCCCCACACTCTCTTGGCCAGTCTGGACATAGCAGTGGAAGCCTTTCCCATGCGCATGTTGATTTCTGCATCGAGAGACAGGTTACTGGTGATAGTTAAGCCTAGGTAGGTGAACTCTTGAACCACTTCCACAGCGTGGTCGCCGATTTTGATGGGTGGAGCATTTGGAGGTTGTGGGTTGCCCAAGCATCAAAAACCCCCTCTCGGCCTTCCTGGTGGGGTCCAAAGGAGTGCAGAGCACGACGTTTGGCACCGGTTTGGCTGCAGGAACTGACTGAAACATGCCAAGGGTGACACATGACCGCCTATGGGGTTCCGCTGCGGATTTTCTGTTAGGGTTTACTCCCTTAGCCTTGGACTCTCCCGAGATGCCCACAAGGCAGTGGGGTTGTTAGGGCCCCTACTCAGGGATAGGTAGATGCCGGTGGGAGGAAAGGGGGTGCGAGGGGAAGCTGGGAAGACTGCAGGGGGTACGGGATGGGGTGCAGGGGAAGGGGGTGCGAGGGGGGAGCTAGGAAGGGGGTGCGAGGGGGGAGCTGGGAAGGGGGAGTGGGGGGGGAGGGGGTGCGAGGGGGGAGCTGGGAAGGGGGAGCGGGGGAGCGGGGGGGGGGAAGAGGTTGTGAGGGGGGACGGGGTGGGGGAAGGGGGTGCGTTGAGCTGGGAGGGGTTTGCTGGGAAGGGGAAGCGGGGGGGAAGGGGGTGCAGGTAATAAAACATTTCATGAGTTCCCACCATCGATGCCGAGAAAGTTCGCCTGCGTCCTCCGGGAGGTGGGCGCCTCGGGCGCCAGTACCAGCAGGAATTCACCGACATTGCGCTGTGAGCCGCACACCTCCCGCGGGCGCTTTGAAGTTGTGGCCGAGGAGCTGTTCCGTGATGGAGTCAACTGGGGCCGGGTAGTGGCTTTTTTCGTGTTCGGGGCACCTTTTCCTCAATACCTCCCCTCTGTACTAGTCTTATTTCCCTAGGGTTCCGCTGCTCCTTCCTCTCTGCACTGAACTTACCGCACACCGTGGCCGCGGACGCTCTGGACGATGTGGACAACAGGATAGAAGATCAGAGTGTCACCGGCTGTATTTTACAATTTTGTCCAGTTGGGAAGTGTAGCCTTGGCGTCCAGAAATCTGAATGTCAATTTGAGCAAAATTCAGTGCTCAATGAAGAAAACAAGGAGCAGGTATGACTGGGAGAGGGCAGTGGGCCCAGGTAACATTAAAGTAGCTGTTAACTTGTAGTTAGGCTAAAATGTACTGATTAAAGAGCCAGAGGAATTTAAACAAAGAGGGTAGATTGGGGGAGAAAGGACTAAGAATGGGAGCAGATGACCATGGATAGAGTTGCACAGCAAAGGAGCTTCCTAGGGAGCTTACAGCCCAGGAGCCATCTTGCCATCAATTCTATCCCTCTGGAATAATTATTTAACTATAATTATTTTAACTATTATTTAAATATAATTATTTTAATTATTATACTATATCGGCAGGTTATCCACAGCTGCCCAGAATTTGATTCACTTTGTACACAATGAATACAAATATAGAATATGCAGTACCTGAGGGAGTTGCATTTCAGAAGTCAAGAATTCTATCATTATAAGCCACTGCCAGTAACTTTTGAAAACAAATACATCCACAAGGTTGTTTGCATGACTTCAGTGCACCATTTAAGATTTTTTTAATTGTAAAGTGTACAGCACACCTCTCTCTCCGATCCACGATTCCAAATTTCTTTATCAACATGTATGAGTTTGCAAAAGAGTAGTTTATAAGTTGCCAGCGACCTCCAAACCCTCCTCCACCCCAATCTTCCAATTGACTATGCTCCCTTCCCAACTCTATCTCTTGCGATTTATTTCAACCCTCCCTTCCTCTGGTTCTTTCTTCTTCGGTGTTCCTCTTTCAATAGTGACATTCTTTCTCTCTATTCTTTCCTTTCATGTCTCATTACCACTTGTCGGCCAACCGAGCATAAAACCAAAGGTCCTGTCAACAAGTACCTGCTAATGGGATCAAGCGACCAAAACACAACAAACATAACAGGAAAGGAGGAAAGAATACTGATGTATTGTTAGATCATCTCACCACAATGCTTGACTGCAGCAAATTAAGTTCCCAAGTTATATTATCTGAAAGATACAATACAAATCAAAGAACATATATTGTTCTTTCATAAGGCTTTGGTCATACCCTGTTCTGGTCATCGAATGATTGAAGGGAATTACTGCTCTTCAGAATTTAGTAACCACATAAGGAATTGTAGAAAAGATAAGGACATTGGGTCCATTTTCTCTGGAAAAGTGGAAAGTTTGAAGTTACCCAATTGAAGATTTCATGATTATGAAGGGAGTTGTCAAAGTCCATCCAGGTAAATCGCTAACTAAAGGTGATGGGTTCAAATACCAGAACATACAAAAAAGCCAAGGTGGCTGATCCTTGAGGATTAGATAGAGACCTCAGCTGTAACGGGTGCATGTAAAAGTCAGGATCGGGTTCAGCAATGCTGTGCTCATGGTGAATAAACTGCTGAGAAGCTCTGCCTCGGCTCACACATGGAACAGATATTTTCAAGTTTACATTTTTTGATGCTACACCTTAAGTAATGCTTTTGAGAAAAATAAACTCAAATGGCATGCAGTGCAGGATTGCTCAATTATATATCCAAAGTTGTATTTATAATCAAAGACACTCATAAAATAAAAACTACCTCATTCTCGGCAACATGATAGATAATTTAGCACAGAGATCTCAGCAGAATTCAGTAAAATCAAACAACAAACATAAAAAAAATCTCAAGAGTAAAGCAGATAAAATCTACTTAAGCAGCTATATGTCGGAACATGATAGTTCTCAGAACAAAAACACAATGCATTAGTTTCTGAGATTGCTTTTTCTATCAAAAAATAAAAATCAATTTACTGGTTTACTGATTGTAAATGTTCTTCCCAACTCACAATAACAATGAAGATCGTGCTCAAGTGAAGTATCAGAGTTCTTATTTTTCCCAATTAATTAATAAGAATCAGCAATCATTTTATCTGTTGTCTGGTTTTTCAGAAAAGTTCAGAGAAATTTTAGAAGTCTCAATAGTGGTTTTATAACCACAACCCCGGACAGCCCGCTTCTACCTCCTTCCCAAAATCCACAAACGGGACTGTCCCGGCAGACCCATTGTGTCAACCTGCTCCTGCCCCACTGAACCTATTTCTTCCTATCGAGACTCTATCTTTTCTCCGCTGGTCCAGTCTCTTCCTACCTACATCCATGACTCTTCTGACGCCCTACATCATTTTGACAATTTCCAGTTTCCTGGTCCCAACCGCCTCCTCTTCACTATGGACGTCCAATCGCTCTACACCTCCATCCCCCACCAGGATGGTTTGAGGGCTCTCCGCTTCTTCCCGGAACAGAGGCCCAACCAGTCCCCATCCACCAACACCCTCCTCCGCCTGGCTGAACTTGTTCTCACATTGAACAACTTCTCCTTCAACTCCATGCACTTCCTTCAAGTAAAAGGTGTCGCTATGGGTACCCGCATGGGTCCCAGTTATGCCTGTCTTTTTGTGGGATATGTTGAGCATTCTTTGTTCCAGTCCTACTCAGGCCCCCTCCCCCAACTCTTTTTCCGGTACATTGATGACTGTATCGGTGCCGTTTCCTGCTCCCGCCCCGAACTAGAAAACTTTATCAACTTTGCTTCCAATTTCCACCCTTCTCTCACCTTTACATGGTCCATCTCTGACACTTCCCTTCCCTTCCTCGACTTCTCTGTATCCATCTCTGGGGATAGGTTGTCTACCAATATCCATTATAAGCCCACTGACTCCCACAGCTACCTCGACTACACTTCTTCACACCCTACCTCCTGTAAGGACTCCATTCCATTCTCCCAGTTTCTCCGTCTCCGACGCATTTGCTCTGATGATGCTACCTTCCATGACGGTGCTTCTGATATGACCTCCTTTTTCCTCAACCGAGGATTTCCCCCCACTGTGGTTGACAGGGCCCTCAACCGTGTCCGACCCATTCCCCGCACCTCTACCCTCACCCCTTCCCCTCCCTCCCAGAACCGTGACAGGGTTCCCCTTGTCCTCACTTTTCATCCCACCAGCCTCCATATCCAAAGGATCATCCTCCGCCATTTTCGCCACCTCCAGCGTGATGCCACTACCAGTCGCATTTTCCCCTCCCTTCCCCTGTCAGCATTCCGAAGGAATCGTTCCCTCCGCGACACCCTGGTCCACTCCTCCATTACCCCCACCACCTCGTCCCCGTCCCAGGGCACCTTCCCCTGCAATCGCAGGAGGTGTAATACCTGCCCATTTACCTCCTCTCTCCTCACTATCTCAGGCCCCAAACACTCCTTTCAGGTGAAGCAGCGATTTACTTGTACTTCTTTCAATGTAGTATACTGTATTCGCTGCTCACAGTGTGGTCTCCTCTGCATTGGGGAGACCAAGCGCAGACTGGGTGACCGCTTTGCGGAACATCTCCACTCAGTCCGCAAGCAGGACCCTGAGCTTCCGGTTGCTTGCCATTTCAACACTCCCCCCTGCTCTCATGCTCACATCTCTGTCCTGGGATTGCTGCAGCGTTCCAGTGAACATCAACGCAAGCTCGAGGAACAGCATCTCATCTACCGATTAGGCACACTGCAGCCTGCCGGACTGAACATTGAGTTCAATAATTTCAGAGCATGACAGCCCCCCATTTTACTTTCATTTTTAGTTATTTTTTCTTCCTTTTTTTTTTACATTCCTTTTTACATTTTTTACAATCACTTTTTTGCATTTATTTCATTTCATCTTAGTTTGTTCAGTTTGCTTACCCACTGTTTTTCTTCAGGTTGTTTTTCTTCAGGTTTGCACTTGCTGCTGTTCAATATTCAGTGTATTCACACCTAATCTGTACTAATGCTTTGTCTTTCAACACACCATTAACATATTGTTTGCCTTTGCTCCGTGACCTTTTGGTCAGCTATGTGGCCTGGTCCAATCTGCACCTTCTCCTTTGTTATCTCTTGCCCCACCCCCACCTCACTTGTTTATAATCTGTGACTTTTCTAATATTTGTCAGTTCCGAAGAAGGGTCACTGACCCGAAACGTTAACTCTGCTTCTCTTTCCACAGATGCTGCCAGACCTGCTGAGTGATTCCAGCATTTCTCGTTTTTGTTTCAGATTTCCAGCATCCGCAGTATTTTGCTTTTATTTCTTTTATTCTGAGTGTCTCCGTTGCTCTGTTGGTTAGAACTGGTTCTCTCGCATCAAAGGTTTGGATTTAATCCAACAAGACTGTGATGGTGCTTTTATTTTTGTAATATCTTAATTTTTATGTTATCCTACTTGAAATACGCTTCATGCAAGTTCTGAATGTGCTTATCTCCACAGCAAGCTATCCAGAAATCAACACAAAGTTGGTACCCTCCCTCAGAGATAATAATGGCTGGTGTGAGAGATTAAGAATGTATTGGTACGGTACAGGATGTCCCTTTGAAACTGAAGCTGGGGTGTAATATATGGGCATAGCAGCAGGAGCTTTACACCTACATACAGGAAGTGATTGATGCTAGAAAAAAATCCTTTCCAGGCATGATCATCCCTCACCTCAATGAGCACAAATTCACTAAACATTTGTTTTACAAAAAATTAATAACCAAGGATGGCTGCTGAAGGAGTACTCCTAAACAATTAGCCCTTTCTGCGCAAGGTTCTAAAATAAGGGAATTTTATGAGCTCCCTTTTCCCTGTTAATAAAGACATACTTTATTACTTTGGCTGTGAGGGCGGACATCGTATTTTTGGATCACCTGAATTATTTAATGGCTTCAATCTGCATATTTTATAAAGGTTATAAAATCCTTCTAGATTTCAGTTAATATCAATGACACTAACTGTAATTCAGCTGGAATTACTGGTAAATATTCTTTAGACTACCAAGTTACTATACAATGTTCAGGAGTCTGGCCGATAACTCAGTATTATGTACTCAATGAGGTCTACTGATAAATACAAATAAATAAAACAGCTTTTGCCTGCACTCACTCTTTCTGTGCTGTTCCAAAATACCTAGTGGACTTGATGTTTTCTGGCATAATTGTTGTTACTTGACAGTCATAGGATTACACTGTAACCTGGCATTGAAAAGAATTGCTGACCCTAAAAAGATGCTGATCGCGATAAGCAATGTTAACTCCCGGAAAGTAGCTGGCCTTTTGTCAGTCTTGTTAACACATCCTGAAAACACACCATGGTCAGTGCTTCATCATGAACCTTATTAATTGTAGATAACAATCTGTACTGGAATTTGGAAATGACATGATTAAAAACCACATATAACTGCAGCGCAAGAGTCATCAGAAGCTCAAAAGTGAGAGCCTAGGCTTGTTAGCAATTAACCAGTCATAATGAGTTGAAAAGCAAGCCTTCTAAAATTCAGGATGCCTTTTCTAAAACAAATGTCAGAACTGGGATTCGGACCCATGCCTCTAGAAAGGGACCTGAATTCACCAAACTTTATTCAGGTAAAAATTATTCTTCTTCTTCTTTGGCCTCCTCGTCTCGAGAGACAATGGGTAAGCGCCTGGAAGTGGTCAGTGGTTTGTGAAACAGCGCCTGGAGTGGCTATAAAGGCCAATTCTAGAGTGACAGACTCTTCCACAGGTGCTACAGATAAAATTGGTTGTCGGGGCTGTTACACAGTTGGCTCTCCCCTTGCGCTTCTGTCTTTTTTCCTGCCAACTGCTAAGTCTCTTCGACTCGCCACACTTTAGCCCCGCCTTTATGGCTGCCCGCTAGCTCTGGCAATCGCTGGCAACTGACTCCCATGACTTGTGGTCAACGTCACAGGACTTCATGTCGCGTTTGCAGACATCTTTAAAGCGGAGACATGGACGGCCGGTAGGTCTGGTACCAGCGACGAGCTCGTTGTATAATGCGTCCTTGGGGATCCTGCCATCTTCCATGTGGCTCACATGGCAAATCCATCCCAAGCGCCGCTGGCTCAGTAGAGTGTATATGCTGGGGATGCTGGCCGCCTCGAGGACTTCTGTATTGGAGATACGGTCCTGCCATCTGATGCCAAGGATTCTCTGGAGGCAGCGAAGATGGAATGAGTTGAGACGTCGCTCTTGGCTGACATACGTTGTCCAGGCCTCGCTGCCATAGAGCAAGGTACTAAGGATACAGGCTTGATACACTCGGACTTTTGTGTTCCGTGTCAGTGCGCCATTTTCCCACACTCTCTTGGCCAGTCTGGACATAGCAGCGGACGCCTTTCCCATGCACTTGTTGATATCTGCAGCGAGAGACAGGTGACTGATGATAGATGAGCCTCAGTAGGTGAACTCTTGAACCAGATCCTGGTCGCCGATATTGATGGATGGAGCATTTCCCATGTCCTGTCCCATGATGTTCATTTTCTTGAGGCTGATGGTTAGGCCAAATTCATTGCAGGCAGCCGCAATCCTGTCGATGAGTCTCTGCAGACACTCTTCTGTGTGGGATGTTAATGCAGCATCGTCAGCAAAGAGGAGTTCCCTGATGAGGACCTTCCGTACTTCGGTCTTTGCTCTAAGACGGGCAAGGTTGAACAACCTGCCCCCTGATCTTGTGTGGAGGAAAATTCCTTCTTCTGAAGACTTGAGCGTGAGCGCATGTGAGAGCTGCAGGGAGAAGATGATCCCAAACAGTGTAGGTAAGGATTAGCAGTCCTTAAGTCTGCAACCTTTCTTCACCCAGCCATCCTGACAACTGGGCGTCCAAAAAAAAACATGCTCACTCCTTCAAGCCAGAGAGACCTAAGGATGATAATGGCAAAATACTGCAAATGCTGGAACTCTGAAATGAGAACAGAAAGTGCCGGAAATACTCAGCAGGTCTGGCAGCATCCGTGGAGAGAGAAGCAAGAGTTAACGTTTCAGGTCTGCGACTCTTCATCAGAACCGATCTCCGCACAGATGCTACCAGACCTGCTAAGCATTTCCGGCACTTTCTGTTGACCTAAGGATGACTTTGCTTCAATTTCCACTACATTCCTCCACTCTACCATCTCAGTTATTGAAGGAAATTTGATGATTGACAATCAGGTCATTTGAGAAAAGAGTCACTTGAGGCATATAATGGTGGGATTCTGTTGCTTAGTTTGTTCAATTTTATACAGTTATAGTTGTTGTTTTGTATAGGGTTGGACTGATGTTATTTGCTTTCGGTAATGTTAAAGAGTAGAGATCTGTAAAGAATATTTAAAGCAAATCAGAAACGCATGAAGAGAGGGGCTATCAACAGTAGTCCAAGTTCTCAAAATATAAGAAATAGAGTAAATGCTAGAATAAATCTGCTGTGTGTGGGTTGAAGACAGGACAGGGTAGGTTTGAAACGCCAGTGAGAAAGAAGAATATCAGGACAAATATAACTTTATGCATGGAAGCTACAAAAATGTAGATTAGAAAGGTTGAAAGAGGGTATAAGAAATCACGAGACAACATGAAAAGCAACAAAAAAAAATCGATAGGGATTTTAGTATTAAGAGGATAGACGTGACCAGGCTCGTATCTCTAACATTTATAATGGAGAGTGAAGAAACCACAGAAGTACTAAGTCTGTACTTCGCCTCATTTATCAGAGAGGACGTAGATATTGAGATAGTGGATATTAAGCTTGTAGACAAGAAGTAGAGAGCATAGAACATTTAGCAGAGTTCTTACTTCAATTGTTGGTAAATTACAAGTTAGAAGATAGGCAGAGCGATTTAGAAAGAGTGTTCCAGATAGTAGGATCAAGGATGCTAAAAGTTTAGCCTTCATGGAGGGGGAAATGCAGAGAATGCTGGAGTCAAAGGAATGGAGTGTTTGGGAGGGGTTACAGGGTTCAAGGAGACTGCAGAGATAGGATGCAACAACTTGTGGAAAGATTTGTATTGGAGGATGAGAAGTTTAAATTGAATGCACTGGAGGACAAAGAACCCTTGCAAGGATGGGAATGATGGACGAACAGGTCTTAGAGGAGACAGGATATGGGCAGCCGAGGTGGCTGCTGGAGGATATTTCTTGCACAGATGTGATGAGCCACATCGCTTTTTTTTTTTGCTGTGTCAGGCAAACCCCCATCTGCCAAGACTGAGGCACACATTATTTCACCACATGAACATTAAAACTTAATATTGCAAGCCCTGACCGGAAAGACATTTCCATGATAACAGACAATGTTGAAACAATGGGGATCCAGCAGCTGCTTCTCCAATACACAGAAGTGGTCAGGCCGGTTTTGGTCACATGACTGACTGGCTGTTGCAGTGTTTTTGAACTCCCAAACAAAGGAATTGCCGGGGGAATGCCATGTGCTCCTGGAACTGAAGCAAAAACATCTTCTTTCCTGCCTGCCTGCTCATCTCTCAGGGAACTGAAACCATTGAAGACACGTAAACTCAGACAGAGAAAAGGTTTCCTACGTGAACAAGATTTTAAGACGACTCATACTGGGCCCCAACGAAATGTAAGACCATATCTTCAATCAAGGACTACAGCAAGATCAAGAAACAGTAACAAGAGATCGCATCAAAATGTTCTACTTATCTTTTCTGTCCCTATTTTTGCATGTTTATATCGCATGTGCATGCTAGCATGAGCACGTCATATATCCATAGGCGTGAACCATATTAGGGTTTATGTTTAAGGTTTAATAAATTTCCTCTTTCTGCTTTAAACCAAAGAAAGCCTGTTTGTGCTCATTTATTTGCCTTATAATTGGAAAGTTGTGAACAAGCATTCACAGAGGGGGAGTTCAAAACACAGTGTGTTTAAAATTAAAGCCTGTTACAATAAGACCAGGTGAAGACAGCAGGACATCCCGAGACACATTGCTCACCTGGTTGTAAGAGAAATTGGGTGCTAGCGTCTGGATTGTTACCCACAAACGAGTGGCAATTGGAAGTGGGAAGCCAAATTGTTCCCTATCAAAAACAGCAGATCAATACAGTTTTCTTGTGGTTGCATGTGATTGTATACTAAAATGTCTGCATCTGATGTGAGTAGCTTTCCAAGCCAGGGTGAAGTAACTTGGGATAAGTTGAAAGCATTGCCTATGGAGGAGTTGAGAAAAATGGCTGAGCAGTGTGGGATCACTGTACGTGGCAAGGCTAGGAAGTCTGAACTCCTAAGGCTAGTGGCCAACCATTTTTCCCTCGAATCTGACAAAGCAGAAGCAGTGTTATAAGCAGACCCAGACAGGGTGCTGCTAGCAAAGGTCCAATTGGAACAAAAAAAACTTGAGTTAGAAGACAGGGTAAGAGAAAGAGAGACAGGAAAAAGAGAGGGAGGCAGGGGAGGGAGAAAGAAAGAGCCTTCCAAATGGAACGTGAATAAAAACAAAGACAGGAGAAGGAAAGAGAGAGAGAGAGAGAAAGAATATTCCGGAAGGAATGCGAAGAATGAGAGTTACGGCGGCTTGAGTTATTTAGGGGGTGACAGAGTAACCCTAGTTAAAGCATGGCCAATCTGGAGGATCAGAATTCAGGCTTGGGTACAAGATTGCTAAAACCTGTCCAATTGATTCCGAAACTCAATGAGGAAGATGTAGAAGCGTTTTTCATGTCTTTCAAGAAACTGGCAAGACAGCTAAAATTGCCAGCTGAGACCTCGTCTCTTTTACTGCAAAGCAAACTAACTGGAAAAGCCTATGCGGTCTATTCCTCGCTGCCAGATGAGAGTTCATCAAACTATGAACTGACCAAAAATGCTGTCCTCGGGGCATATGAATTAGTACCCGAAGTCGACCGCCAGAAGTTTACTACCCTCAAAAAACAAGCCAATCAAACCTATCTGGAGTTTGAAAGAAGCAAGCAGCTGGCTTTTGACCATGGCTGAGGGCAGTAAAAATACAACTCAGCGATGAGAATCTCAGAGAAGTAATTCTGTTAGAGGAATTTAAAAACTCTCTCCCATCCTCAATAAAAACTCATGTCGAGGAGCAGCGGGTTCAGCCGTTCTGGCCGATTAATTTTCTTTAATCCATACGTCGGTTTCCTGGGGACAACCTTTCCTGATCACCTCTACAGATCCGAAAAGGACAAAAGGTGGGAAGCTGATATCCGCCCAGGCAGTCCTGGAAGAGAAAGGAAAGCAGGGAGTCACAGGGGGCCCTCCTCCAGCCCAAAAGGAGGATGCTTTGAGTAAGAGTGAGACCCGGAGACATAAGTGCTTCCACTGTAACAAGGCTGGGCATTTAAAGGCTGACTGCTTGAAATTAACAGGGAAACCGGTCGGGTTAATCAGGGCACACCCGCTCAGTGAAGACGAGGGCCTGATGGAAAACATGGAACAGGCTGTGGCTTTAACTGCAGTAAGAGTGCAACCCAAAAGCTTACTACGGCCAGTGCAATAAACGTTAATAGGATTCCTGAAGGTTTCCAGGGTTTTGTATCTGAAGGGAAAGTAACCCTATATCCCTCGAGTGGGGCAAGCAAGCTCATAGTGATTCTCATGGACAAAGGGGCCACCAGATCCCTTTTACGGGGAAAAGGCCTGACCTTTCCCCCAGAGAGTGTAGTGAACACCAGAATGATGGTGAATGGCATTGGAGAGCAGTCTATGCCTGTAACCGTACACCGGGTGCACATGGAGTGTGACCTAGTTTCAGGACCGGTGACTGTAGGGATTATCCCTCATTTGCCTGTGGACCTGCTCCTAGGCAATGATTTGGCAGGGGTGAAGGTTGTAGCCCCCCCAGGTGTGAAAGAAAGACCGCAGGGGGTCAGAGAGACAGGGTGATGGCAGGAGATGGTCTCCTGCAGAGTCCCTGAATGTGTAGTGGGTCAGGCCTTGATCAAACTAGCTCCCCCAGAGGAGACTGCATTGACACTGCAGGCAAATGACCTTGAGGTCTGCCTGGCCGAGGCTTTCTTTGGAAAGTTAGGAGACCCAGTGAATGAATTAAATGGACTTTTCCTAGGTGAGGCTCAGCGAGCCGACCCAGTATTGCGAGAGTTAGCACAGGCTGCTCAATCTGAAAGTGAAGCAGAGGGAGTCCCTGACTGCTACTTTTTAAAGAATGAGGCACTGATGAGGAAAAGTGACCCAGAGGGCAGGTTAAAGGAAGTCCGGGAAGAATCCTAGATGAAAACCCCTACCGTCCGGTTAACCCCAACCCAGAAAAATATGAAAAGTTAGACCCCACATCCTCCTATGTAAATGTAAGTCTGCACAAATACCTGCAGGTAGGAGTGTCCCTGAGAACAAAGGGGAGACTAACAGAGACTCCTCCCTCACAGTCAGATGAAAAGGGAACCACCCATCCGCTGAAGCCAAAAGTCTTTGCATGAATCAGGGAGTTCAGAATGGACATACTTCCCCTACTAACTCTCCTGGAGAAAAAAAAGGGGCAATGAAAGCAGCCCTGACCCCCTACCCTACCCCACCCACCCCCCCCCCCCAGAACAGACCATTTTAATGAGATTCAAGACTAATGAAAGAAAAGAAGTAAATGAGAGAAATGCATGGTTTTCTTTCTGTATCTCATATTTCTCTCAAACTCTGTAATGAAATGCACCATTTTCTTCAAATCACATTTCATTCCCCTGGGTGTGGAGGTGTCAGGCAAACCCCCCACCTGTCAAGACTGAGGCACACATTATTTTGCCACATGAACATTAAAACTGCGAGCCCTGACTGGAAAGACATTTCTATGGTAACAGACAGTGTTGAAATAATGGGGATCCAGCAGCTGCTTCTCCAATGTACAGAAGTGGTCGGGCCAGTTTTGGTCACATGACTGACTAGCTGTTGCAGAGTTTTTGAACTCCCAAATAAAGGAATTGCCAGGCGGAACGCTGTGTGCTCCTGGAACTGAAGCAAGAACATCTCCTCTCCTGCCGGCCTGTCTGCTCATCTCTCAGGGAACTGAAACCATTGAAGACACGTAAACTCAGACAGAGAAAAGGTTTTAAGAAGACTTATACTGGACCTCAACGAAATGTAAGACCATATCTTCAATCAAGGACTACAGCAAGATCAAGAAACAGTAGCAAGAGATTGCCTCAAAATGTTCTACTTATCTTTTCTTCTGCTCTTTTGTGTCCCTATTTTTGCATGTTTATATCGCGTGTGCATGCTAGCGTGAGCGCTTCATATATCCGTAGGCGTGAACCATATTAGAGTTTAAGTTTAAGGTTTAATAAATTTCCTCTTTCTGGTTTAAACCAAAGTAAGCCTGTTTGTGCTCATTTAGTTGCCTTATAATTGGAAAGTTGTGAACAAGGATTCACAAAGGGGGAGCTCAAAACGCAGTGTGTTTAAAGTTAAAGCCGATTACAATAAGACCAGGTGAAGACAGCAAGAGACCCCTAGACACATTGCTCACCTGGTTGTAACAGCTGTGACATTCAATGTTATATTATACTTGTGTGTGGTAGCTGACAGGTCTCCTGTGAAATATTGGGACAGCCTTGTTTAGAGCAGAATTCAGGATACACATATGGAAAGCCCCAAGAATCAAATATTATTCACTACAGAGTAGAATGTGGAATAGGACAAAATTCCACTTATCTTACTCCTGACATGACTAGGAAGGCAAATACTGGATAACAGGTTGACATCAATATAGACCATCCTCTTCACCAAGACTCAATGAAAGTGTCAAAATTTAGCTTTCCCAGATCAGGGATAACATTGATTCAATGCAGGATATATCCTCTTCCACACTGTTCCGATAAAATCCATTCACCTCAAACTCAGATGGACAACCCTCAACTTCACCATTTCCTTTTTCCACACCAGTAGTTCTTATTTTTTATCTATGTAAGACTGTCAGAATTATTGGCAGTTTTGTGCTTTTGCCTCATGCTCACAATACAATTCCTTCAATCTGGGCGAAACTTGAAGCCAGGTCAGATAACTGAAAGTCATGTATTCTAACCCACTGCACCACTAGATGCCCCATTTCTTGTGCAATACAGAATTACAATATAGTTAACCACAACTGGCAATGTTCTTATCGCTCACTGAGAGCATTTAAGGGTATTAAACGCTTTTCGACAAGAATGAGATACTCAAATGGCGAGCACTGGATGGATTGAAGAGTGAAGGCCTAAGTACCAGGTCTCAGTACAGGCTGAGCTCAAACTACACGAGACTTTCAAAAAAAAAGCCAAGACAAAAGGAGTGACTCTTTCCCAGCAAGGCAACAAAATGCCCTTCATATTAGAACTTCCAATATCACTGGGTTAGTTTTGCCATGAAATATTTAATACATGTAGTCTTATTATGAATGAATGTATCTGTGGATACTATTCCCCACTTCATTACTATCTGATTTGCTATTATTATTGTTGTGTTTTTATGAACTGCAGTGTGTAAAGGTTTTGCTAATATATTTGTCCTGGCAACTGTCACCTTACAAGACCTAAAATTGGACTGAAGATGCAACTTTTTCCATTTGATTTTATAATTACAATAATACTTGTTTTAAAGATCTCAAAAATATATGAAAATGATAAAAGCTCTTTTGGATAATGCTAAAATGCCACAAAAAGAACAGCCGTCTGCCATATGTATTACAATATGGAGTTATCACTATCAATGTTAACTTATTAGTACTGTTCTTTAAGTAAAGAACCAACATGTTACAATGGTGGGAGGAACAAGGAGTCCAGAATAAAATAACCATACAATGTATTTAAGATAGTGTGTGAAATGCTCCTTTACCATCCAGACCCCACACTATAGAATATCAAGCAATATTTCCACTATTATATGACACTAGCATGTATGTGTATGAATTTTCTTTCGTGAGCATAACTTCAGAAACAAAATCGTAGTATGTCATTAGAAATTCAGATCAATGGTGGGAAGCTTACAGCTAGAATTTGAATCCATATGGAGTCATAGTAAATGCATACAGAAAAGGTTGTGTCAGCAACAGGGAGCTAAAAGCCAAATGAATTGAAGGCAGGACACAAGAGCAGTCCAACAAAAAAGACTCGGATCCACAGTGAACACAAGGAGTTCTCCAGGAAACAGGAACAAAGAGGTCAAAGGAAGACCGCTAAAGAGCAAACAAGATGCCTGATCAGCAACAAACAGCAGACTTAAAACGTAGCAGGGACATTTTTTAACAATAATAAAATCATACAATAACAAGTGCATAGAAAAATAAGGGTTTTTTGTTCTATATTGGGAGATTTGTAACAGATGGAATATGGTGGACAATATGCGAGTGATTTTCATTGCACACTTCTCGCAGGCCAGACTCTGCACCAGGGGCACAAAAGTGAAAAAAATTATCTTATAAAGACAGCAGCAGGAATCATACAATATTTATAGGTCTGTTTCAGGACACTCGGTGCCACCCATTACTGTACAAAGGAGGATGTTTATTAGCCGAGGTATAGAATACAAGAGCAGGGAGATTATGCTGGAACTGTATAACTCATTGGTTAGGCCACAACTTGAGTACTGTGTGTAGTTCTGGTCACCTCGTTACAGAAAGGATGTAATTGCACTAGAAAGGGTACAGAGGAGATTTATGGGGACATTTCCAGGACTGGAAAAATGCAGCTATGAGGAAAGATTGGATAGGCTGCAGTTGCTCTCCTTGGAACAGAGAAGGCTGAGGGGAGATCTGATTGAAATGTACAAAATTTTGAGGGACCTGGATAGAGTGGAGGTGAAGTGTCTATTATTCACCTTAGCAGAGAGGTCAGTGACAAGGGGGCGTAGATTTAAAGCGATTGGTAGAAAAATTAGAGGGGAGATGAGGAAAAACTTTTTCACCCCAAGAGTGGTGATGGTCTGGAACTCACTGCCTGAAAGGGTAGTTGAGGCAGAGACCCTCAACTCATTCAAAAGGAGTCTGGATATGCATCTCAAGTGCCGTAAGCTGCAGGGCTATGGACCAAATGCTGGAAGGTGGGATTAGAATAGGCGGATCATTTTTCAGCCGGCACAGACACGATGGGCCAAATGGCCTCTTTCTGCGCCTTAAACTTTCTATGATTCTATGATGGATAGCTTAAGCTGAATGGAACTCTGTTGTCATAACGTTTTACTATGATTATTGGCTTGTACTTTTGATATGCAACTGATGCAAAACTGTGTAGTTTTATTTCAAGGTTTTCGTTTGACAACAAGAAATCCTCTGGTAAAAAACATAATTCCTTTTAGAGAAACATAGTCCTTGAAAAACATTTATTTAAAAATACATAAAAGACAGCTGCTTGTATGGGCAAAGCTCATATAATTTGAAAAGTTCAAAATGCAAGGAATTTATTCAGAGATCTATATACCAGAAAGTCATTCAAGCTCTTTGGGTACATACAAGAACAGTTACTGATACATAAATATGTGCATAACATAGTATTTACAGCACAGAAACAGGCCCTAGAGCCCAACAGATCTAAGCCAGCATTTATACTCCACATGAGCCTTCACCAGCATCTTTTCATCTAACCCTATCAGCATATCTTTCTATTCCTTTCTCACTCATGTTTATTCAGCTTCACCATAAATTCACCTACACTATTCACCTCAACTACACCGTATGAAAAAGAAAGGAAGATTGTATCTATATAGCACCTTTTATGACTTCAGGATGCCCCTAAGCACTGTACAGCCAATTAAGTACTTTTGAATTGTAGTCACTGTGGTCATAGGATCATAGGAAATTGGAGGAGTAGTAGGCCATTTGGCCCGTCGAGCGTGCTTCACCATTCAAACAGATCACGGCTGATCAGCTACCTCTATGTCATATTCCCCACTATCCCCATATCCCTTGATGTTAGTATTCAGAAATCTAATGATCTTGAAAAAAAGGTTATTTGTAAAAAATTTCAAATAAAAAAACTAGGAATTACAGCTTTTGAATTTTTATATCAGTGTCTCATTGGTGTATTTGCAAGTATGCAAAGTTCATTGCAGCATAGCACTGTATTAGAGTTACTGTGAAGTTCAGTTTCATATTTGATTTTATTTGCTGCCTGTTACGAAAGTGCTTCTGTTTTTGTTAAATATATTTTTGAGGATTCATAGTCAAACTGATGAAATGATGGACCAGTTCTTTTCCAAAAGGACACTGAAAGGACTTGTTTGACAACAACATTTACTGGTTGTCACGTGACTCAAGTTAAAAATAGAACAGAAACCCTGGTAACTGGTGAAGATGTGTGCAGAGAAGTGACAGGTCAGAAGGTGGACTTTCTGTTTCGGTTTCACTTTGGAATTATTTGGAGTTGGGAATAAACCGTTTAAGAGGGGTTGGAGTTTTAAAAAATAAAACTGAAGGACAGGACCCCAGCTCAGCCCAGCCTGTTCAATTTTTTAAAAAGCCTGCAGAAGGAGAGAACTTCCAAGGAGAGAAGAGAACTTCCAAGGAAGGAGGAGAATTCCCCAGGAAAGAGAGAAGAGCACAATCCAGTTCAGCTTTCTCGCACCTCTCCAAAAGACCCTGAGAAGTCCACTGTCAACTCATTTCGTCTCCTGTCTTTGAAGATAAAGCTGCTCAATCGATTCTCAATGCCGCCTGAAATGAACGGTTCTAAAAGATCCCTGTGACCAGTCTACGTGTACTCGGACGCTAGACTGTATACCAGTTTTAGAACACAGCATATCTAATCTGTTCTTTTTTTCAAGAATGAGCAAGTATTCAGACTAAGTGGTTTTTTAAATCTGTTTTTTGGAACAGAGCTCTACACAACAATCCCTTTTATTTTTCCTGTGTGAGAGTGTGAGGGGCTAAGGTAAAAAGGGAACTTTAATATTTCAATGTGTGTGTTTATGCTTTACTTCATTACCGGTTAAGACTTGTTTCATAATAAACTGATAATTGTGTTGTTTATTGAAGAAACCTGGTTGGTGTGTTTTATTCTGGAATAAACATAGAGTATATGATTGACCGTATCAGTAAATGGGAAAAAATTTTGATATGTGAGTGTTTCTATTTTTCTTTGCAAAAAGTGCTTTGAGAGCTGATCTTTCAATTGTGGACTGAGTGAAGTTTCCAAGCAGCTCAAGAGGGAAATGACAAGAAGATTATGACAGTCATATGACTTGATTGTGGGTTTTAGTTTCACTTTGCATTGTGAAAAAAGTGTGGGCTGGACCAACAGCATGCAGTGAGCTGGCTGGGATCTGTTTGCAGACCAGAGGAAAATACCTACTCTCTGTAAAAGAAGACTTGCCTCTCTTGGGAAAAGAAATCCTACATTTGAGGTGGTGGTGGTGGTGGTCTGCCTGGAAAGAAGAAAAGACCCCTGGAGAGAGAAAAAGACCCAGGAAAAGATGAGTTGGTGCTCTCTGTGGAGGAAAACTGCTTTGCAGAGAGGAAGCCCTTCATTTTTAAAGGTAGCAGATTCCTATTGCTGCGAGTCTCTGAAAAACCGCGGTCTCAACAGCGAATCTTGTGTTTTGGGAGATCCTGAAATCTCATTGTTGTTTAAGACTTAGTTTATTAATAAATCGTTAATTTTGTTGCTGTTTAAAGAACCCTGGTTTGGTGTGCTTTATTCTGGGGAACAAATAGAGTGTTTAATTTGGCTACTTTCCGGTAGGTGGGAAACTTTTCTAATATGCTATGACCTGTGGAGTAGAGGGACTGAATTAACAGTGCATTACTCCCACCTTGGTTGTAACAATTTAAATCTATCTTGTTACCCGTGGAGAAGTAGAACTAGAATAAACAGTACACTCCTCCCGCTTTGGTCATAACACACTGTTTGTTTCCTTGTCTTTAAAAGAAGGAATACCTAATTATACTATAAAATTTACTATAGGTGCTACTTCCACAAGCTAAGTACAATCATGGATGATTTTGATAGTTATTTTGAAGTCAGCAAGACAAACAATCATTTCAAATGTAATAATCATTCACCAAAAGCCATCCATGATTACCACTATTATATAACAATGTAGCAACAAGAAGGTGCCATTCAGTCACTTCGGTCACTCAACTTTAGCTGTTAAGACTCAATTAACTGCATTCATTTCATTCCTATTTCAAACTCCATGCCCAACTGAATCAGGAATCAATTCAGTTCTCTTGTGAATATTTTAAACAGGGAAGCATTTACTGCACTAAGATGGCCATCCATTTCAAAAATAACCACTCTGAAGCTGAGGCTAGACTGTGGCTTTATTAATTTATCATGTCCTATGATTATCAATACAAGATGCCTTCCTACATTCAACCCTTTGATTCTCTTCATTAATTTAATGACTTAGATCATATCACCTCTTCCCAAATCAAAAAGAAATCTTCTTTCTCCATCTATATGGGACAACAAATTATGGTGAAATCCATGCCTGAATAAAGATCTGCGATTGCTTGGCAAAAACTTGATTTCAGAAATCAGCACTTCTGTGCTTCCACTGTGTTATTTGATATTACTCCCCCAGTGAAAAGCATCATGAGTAATTTGCCTGTTACTTACTTTCGGTAAGACAAGGGACCTGTGACGGAGAGACATGAACGATGGGCCAAATGGCCTCCTTCTATGCCATAAATGACTCCATGATTCTAATTACTTCTGATTTCAAAGCTCCATCATATAAATTTTACCTGGATAAGGGCTGAATTGGGTTTTCGCCCACACCCGGGACAGAATATTAGTCTGAAATTCTGAGGCAAAACTTGGGCAAGGAAATAACCGCAATACTACATGACTGTATTGACAAGGTAAATCAGGTATGAGTGATTAGGCAATGCCAAGTTTGACTGTTAAAACTCGTAGATATTAACAGTAAAGAAACGCTAAGGGAGAGAAAGAGTTCTGCAGTCTTAAAGTGCTGGTAAAGAATGTCTAGGAGTGGAAGAATGTATAAGAAAGAAAGGAGAACGGTGTATTTGCAGCTGAGAGAGAGAGAGAGCAAGATTCAATAGAGTACTGATCATCATAGCAGTACCAATAAAATAGAAAGAGGAAAAACAGGTTGAAATGGAGAGGAGTTTGTGCTAGAAATTTAAAGAAGAATTTGCTATCAAATGATAAACTTTTACTTGTATCCCGTCTAGGTGCCCAAAAGTGGTGTTTGAAGAACAGCCCCAGATAGGGGACGAGTCTTCAATCTTTGGAAGAACTTGGGCTTCATAAAGAGTTAGGAGTTGTTGACAGCAAAAGAAGGCTTTGACTAGAATGCAAAAACTCAGCTTCGTAGATGCAACTTTAGGTAATGGAGATAACAAAGTGATTTCAAAATGTAGTCAGATTACCCAAAACAAATTAGGTGACAGAAAAACACTTAAAAATGGAAGATGGAAAAGGCACAGTTAACGAATAATTCAAATTAATCAGGTAACAACTGACTATTAATGCCAATTGGATCACACTTTGAGTAAATAGGGCCAACAAGTAATCAATTGTGGCCACATTGGTAATCAATTCAAACTGATTAATAAGCAGCAGTGCCCTACAGAAATGGGACACACTGAGTCACAACCAAAAGTTTTCAGTATTCAGAGAAATGCATTCAACTGAAGCACTGAAGGTGTTGAGGAAATCTGCAGAATACACAGTGTGCTAAGCGTGACCAGTCTGGCTTTACCTCGCTTCATCATGCTGCAACACAAGTAATAGAATGCCATAATGAGTTTTGATGATTATTTGTTGACCGCCTTGCTGCTTCATAAATCCTTACCAAGTCTTATTGTGAAATACTGTATTTTCTTTATGATTTTTAGGTACAGTGGTTTAATGTTTTTTATTACAACTGAACCATAGGTTTAATGCTTATTATTACAACTGAACCTTGGAGAAAGTCCTGAGAGTTGCATCCTTAATGTAATAGAAAATGGTTTCATTAGCATATTATGTGGGTTTACAGTCTGTACACAAAGGACAGATAAATCCACATAAAGACCTGCTTCTGTGTAATGTGATATCCAGGCTTGGAACAAGATCTCTATTCTTTATTACAAGATTTAAATAAGTTTCTGTATTTTTTAACTAAGCCCTCATACTTCTTTTAGGACAGAAACAGTCCATAGCTTATTCTGCATTATTGATTTTCTTTGTCCATGTTTCTTCAATTGTTATTTAATGTGGTGATGTCCATGTTTGGAAAGACAGCAATGCAAAAGAACAGATGTAACCATCAGACTTTATCGTGTATTGATACACTTTTTCAAAATATCAGCTTGTAATTCACCTTAATATTGGAACTCAAGAATAGAAATGCTGAACAGGCATAAACATACTGAATGGAGATGAAGAACTGCTTTGTGAAAATGAGACTACATGTTTAACCTAAACTGGAACCTATACAGTGTAAGTGGCCACCAGACTGGGATGACTGCATGACTTGTAAGACCACCCAAAAAACCTAAGCAATTAGCTCAGCAGTCCCCCAGTGTGCACCTGCTCACAAATGAGCAAAGTGAGCTCATTGTAATATTGAAATTTTGCTTCCAACACATTGCTAGCGATGTGTTTGAAAGCACCAAGCTTGCAGGGGTGGGGATTTCCAACACCAACAGCACCTAAATTACCTCAAGCTCTTCAGGAAACAAATACTTTCTTGAGACAGTAGGAGGAGTGTGATCTGACCAAAATTGGCCTTTAGGTCCAATACTACAGTAGCAGGTAAGCCAGGTTAACACTACCGGAAGATCAGAGCTCACCAGGAAAATATGTAAAACATAATTCTTTCAGTCCTCCCAGTCTGGCACCCATTTGCAACCAAGATTAAATAATTGAACTGCTTCTCAGGCAGTCCAAAACTTATTTGAATGTAGATTGAGATCTTAAATAAGCCTTTGGCACACTTTGTGGCTTAATTCTCTACATGCTACGCACTGGCCAGCCACACAAACATGCACTGGGCCCCTCGGATAAGCTTCAGGCCTCCCATGTCTGATTGTATGATGAGCTGACACCCAGTGCATCTCAATGCAATGGGCACCATTATTGCCCCTTTGATGAAAACTGTCTTTGATTTTAAAATGCTATGATATAAATCAGGTTTTCTGTTAAAGGAATAGAATTCTCCTTCATTTTAGAAAAATGTGTTTAAGAAGTAAGGTCCAGCAGATACAAGTGATGACATCTCAAGTCCCAGCCTCAACAAATCTTGAAAGAACAGTGTTGCCAAAGTCAATCAAGTTGCCTGGCAGTGGATGATAAAAGAAAGTAGAGCATCACTCTAGATACTCAACCAAGAGACAGTACTAACGGCATCTGGAGAAAGAGCGTATAGATGGATATTCAGATCTTCTCCTTCTTCTTTGGCCTCCTTGTCTCGGGAGACTATGGGTAAGTGCCTGGAGGTGGTCAGTGGTTTGTGGAGCAGCGCCTTGAGTGGCTATAAAGGCCAATACTAGAGTGACAGACTCTTCCACAGGTGCTGCAGAAAAAATTGGTTGTCGGGGCTGTTACACAGTTGGCTCTCCCCTTGCGCTTCTGCCAACTGTTAAGTCTCTTCGACTCGCCACACTTTAGCCCCGCCTTTATGGCTGCCCGCCAGCTCTGGTGATCGCTGGCAACTGACTCCCACGACTTGTGATCAATGTTACAGGACTTCATGTCGCGTTTGCAGACGTCTTTAAAGCGGAGACATGGACGGCCGGTAGGTCTGATACCAGTGGCGAGCTCACTGTACAATGTGTCCTTGGGGATCCTGCCATCTTCCATGTGGCTCACATGGCCAAGAAAGTAGAGCATCACTCTAGAAACTCAACCAAGAGACAGTACTAACGGCATCTGGAGAAAGAACATACAGATGGATATTCAGACCATGCCGATAGAAAATGGCATGGATGGGCTGTTGGGGTGGGGGGAGGCAAGAGAGAGAGAGAAAATTAATTTGCCAAAAACCTATCAAAGAAAAACAAAGCAAGGTACACCAGAAAGTTACAGTAAAACTGAGATTGGAATTTCGGAAATTGTAGAAGCACCTCAATGTTATCCTTATTATACCCCCACTCACAGCCAGCAGCATGTGCCCTATTGGGAAAACATTGCAGTATGTATGAAGAACTGTTCAGAACTCGAGTAAACATTTCCATGAAAAGGACATTCCCATTTCAGTGCATCCATTGAAAAGCTGATATAAAAGGACAAAATCCTACTGTTGGGGGCATTGCAAATTAAAATAAAATGACTTGGTTCTCATTGTGGATCACTGTAGTGTCATGTATGGTTGCAAACAATATGATCAGAATAAGTGTGCTATACATATATTGTAAAATCCATGAAGCCACTGTGTGTTAATAATCAGTCTTTGCATTAGAACCTTCCAGCTGACAGAGGGACCAGTGCCTCTTCAACACCCGAGTTTGAGCACCTCAATGGTGCAGAGGATAAATATACTGTGTGATATGATACTGTTACATACAGGTCAAGGAAGATCCAAGTTGCTTGCTGGCCTACCTAAGGTAGCCGATCAGTCGGGCACTCCAATTGTCTCCAGGCAGGCGTGGAGAAAACTTGCCAGGACACCTGATCCCTGTGCAGTGATTTTGGAAGAATAACCCACATGCTATAGTTGGTTCAGAATAAGATTGGAGTCTACTGTGATGCCAGAACAGTTGAACAACCTAGCAATGCTGACTTGTCCAGTTTCACATTTGAAGAAAAGACACTTGGATGATAAAGAATAATGCCAGTACAGTTGAAACTGTCCCACAGTATCCCTCATTGCATTCAGAAGATGGGACAAAACTGGGAAAAAAATGTTTTTTTTTTACTGAAATTCAAGTTTCCATATAATTTCAAAACTATGAATGTGAGAGATGGTAAAAATGCTGTTTGGAAGAGGAACTGCAAAGTAGCTTTTCATAGAAATACCTTGCAGTAAGCAAATTTTCAGTTATTTTGTGAAAAGGACAATATCTCTATGTACAAAGCAAGTTTTTACTGATGAATGAGGTCAGTTTTCCACCAAATTTCATTTATTTTTTCTTCGTTTTATTTTTTTTTATTTGATTCAACTTATATTTCCTAAAGGGATGAAATAATAACCCATCAATAACCCTAAGAATTTGTTTTTAAGCAAATGACTGATCGATTTATATGCTTAGTTGTGCATGCATTTTGATTCCAGTCAATTTTTGCTCAAGTTTGCTGAGACAGGTTTTAATGGAGAAATGCAAACTGATTTATGAGCTGCAGTAATAAAAGAAGTATTTCTTTACCCAGCTCTTTAATATGCAAATATGCAAAGCTTACAGGAGTTGACAGAATGCTATTAATAAAAGCAATGTCCTGAGCATGTTGGACTTTGCCTTCTCTGAAAATACATAATGATGATTTTACTGTGTGTAATTTTCAAAGTTGGAACTAGATGCACGTACATGCATCTGAAATGCTGTAATATACACTCATTACTCAAAAGGGCTTAACCAATTTAACATCTCCCCAAAGTGAATATAAAATATGCTCCATGCATGCATTTTGCATGTACAATCCACTGTGGGAGCACACAGGGACATGATAAGAATCTTCCCCTTTTATATTTCAAAATGTTGGATATCAAAAAAGCACCTTAAGATGATCATAGAAATAATTTAAAAAAGTTGTAGTCTGGGCTGTTTTGAAATGTACATTATCTAAAAAGGAAACATATTTACCACATGTTGTACCTAGGCATGCACACATATTGTAATCAACTGGAAAATTTTGTGATTATATATATTCATATCTGTACTTACACACAAAAATTGTCTTGCATCTGGTACCTTTCTATCACATACCATACATCATATACCAGTCTCATACTTTGTTAAGTGGGACAAATAATCTTACCAAAAAAAAGAGAAAGTCAGACCTTGATCTGCAGCCTGAAATTTACAAGCTATTACACCTGACCCCTGAGTAACCTCCATAGTTTAGCCATATACCCTAATTTGCCTACTTAGAGTAGTGGCCGTAAAGGCACGGGCAGTTAGCAACTAGGCATCACAATTCTGCTCCAGGCTCAAAAATACCCAAGAACAACATGGGATGTATAGGAGGTGCGTGTGTGTGTAAAAATAAAAGATACTAGGAGTAATTTCATGACTGTAATCTCATCTATTAGTTCAGACAATGGCCTGAATTTTATAAGCTTGCCGCCATTCTTGGGGCGCGGCAAGCACACGACTTGTCTGCCACTAGGCCCCCGCGATATTTCGCGTGGGGGCTCATTTAAATGGAGGGGACGGAACGGTCACCCCTGATGATGTAGAGAGGTCGGCCGTTCTGTCCCCGGCAATAGCATCTGGCGCCACCGCGCAGGCGCTATTTTTAAAGGGCTTCAAGCCCTTACTTGGAATTGTAATATTTAAAGGTGCTGTTGCAATTAAAAGTGGAAATGACATTCAAATATAACTTTGAAACCCCTCTCCCAACGCCCCCCCCGAGTAAACAATAAATAAAATGACCTATCCCCCCCAAAAAAACCTTTTGCTATGCCAAATTTTCAGCCCCCAATTTCAGCACCTTCAACCATCCCCAACGACCAATTGGAACGGTTTTCACCGATTTCCACCCACCACCCCCCACTTCCCTACCTGAAAATTTCACCTCCCCCTCCCCACCAGTGTCATGCCTCGGACCTCCATGTGGAGATCCGAAAGCACGGGAGTTCCGGCCACCAGCTGGAATATTGGCATGGGACAGCCGTCAAGTTAAGATAAGGTAATTTGCATTTATTTAATTTGATTTTAATATTAAAATGAAGGCCCCACTACCAAGCAGCAGGGGGCCACACCGAGGCCTCACCGCCACCGGTAAAGTGCTGTGGGGCCTTCCCCACATCAGGCGTCGCTGCAGGCCTCTCCTGGAAGAATTTTCCTGGCCCCCTGTCACGACCCCCGCGTCGGAGGACTGGTAAAATTCAGCCCAATGGTTCAGTTTAAAACGCTTCAATAGATACAACATGCATACAAGAGTCAACAAAAAATGACTTGCCAAATATAACATTATCTCTGAAACGAAGGGCCTGTTTCAGTGCTGTATCTCTAAAACTAAAAAAAACTAAAATTAGTCTTTGAATACTTGCCTATTTTTTATTTCAGTATTTAGAATTCAATCATCTTTTCCCAATTTTCAGGACCCTAAACTTGTACATGGATACCAGAGAGTTACGCAAGTAAATCTAGCAAGAATTTAGTGGATGAACTATGTGACATATGATGCAAAGGTATAAAAAGTGAAAGAGCAGCATTTTTGCTCATCAGCATATATCTAATTACAGGTGGTATTATGAGTATTATAGGTGATCAGGCCAAACAATTAAGAATTTAGGTAAGGGGCCATAAATTACACTGTTTCTGCAAGAATATAAATGCAATGTTTTAGTTACCCTCTTTCCCTGGCCAGAAGCTTATTAAAAAGATATATGGAACATTTAAGTGTCAGCCTTGACTCAGTGGTAGACTCTCGCTTTAGAGTTACAAACTTGAGTGTTCAAGTGCATTCAAGGACTTAAGCACATATCTAGGCTGACACTTCAGTGCAGTTTTGAAGAAGGAGCATTATGTTACTGAAGGTGTCGTGTTTCAGATGATACATTAAACTGAGGTCCCATCCAGCTATACACGAGTGTTAAAGATCCCTTGACATTATTCAAAGAAGAGCAAGGAGCTCTCCCAACGTCCTGGCCAACATTTATCCCAGAGACAATACCACCAGAACTGCCTCACTGGTTGCTATTTGTAGGATCTTGCTGTGCGCAAATTGGCTGCGATATTTGCCTACATATCAATTACATTACTTAGGAAATGCAGTACAGAAACAGGCCATTCGGCCTGACCACTCCTATATGGTGTTTATGCTCCATTCAAGCCTCCTTCCGTCTTTCCTCATCTAACTCTATCAATATAACCCACTATTGCCTTCATCCTCAAATGCTTATCTAGCCTCCCCTTAAATGTATCCATATACTCTGTGTGGTAGCGAGTTCCACATTCTAATCACTCTCTAGGTAAAGAAGTTTCTTCTGAATTCCCTATTTGATTTCTTGGTGACTATCCTATATCGATGGTGTCTAGTTTTGCTGTTTCCCACAAGTGGAAATATTCTGTGTCTGCTCTATCAAAACATTTCATAATTTTAAAGACCCCAATTAGGCCACCCCTCAGCCTGGTCTTTTCAAGAGAAAAGAGACCCAGTTGATTCATCCTCTCCTGATAGGCATCCTTCTGCATTTCTGGTATTATTCTTTTAAATCTTTTGTACACCCTCTCCAGTGCCTCCACATCTTTTTAATTTTCTCATAACATAATATAACAAAAAAAAAAATAACTACACTTTAAAAGTGACTACATATATTTTGGGACATCCTGAGGAGCTGAACGGGACAAGACTTTCAAAAAACACCCATTTCTTTTATTGTAAAAGAAATGACTATTATGGTGGCCATTAAGAGGATGCCTTTTTCAAAATACAAATGCAAAAAAACTTTTAAGTATTTCAACTTGTGTGACAGCTTCTGTTGTACTTTGGGGAAGAGGGTGTTGGTAGCAAGAGAAAGAATGATGACCAAAGGATGGATTTTAGACTCAGGCTATCTCTTAAGACACAATCCCTAGATTTCACCCCCCACCCCCCAAATAATTTTATTTTTGTATAGGGGAGGGGGACAACGGCAGACAAAAACTATCCATGAAGCAGCTGAATGAGATACCAATTTAAAAAGAAACATTGGCAGTTCAGTTTAGCTACTGGTTCTAACTGAAATGAACAATTTAAAAGTTCTCTTTTCTGTATAACATACACATTCATGCTTCTGTATATGAGTGAGGTAGACAAGGCCTTTCTCAGAATCATTCAAATGTTAGACTATAGCTCAAGGGGCTGAATGGCCTGTTGCTGTTCTTTTGTTGTGGCAAGACATAAGTTCACCAGCCTCATTAACAAGCCCCTGACAGTGTATAGGAAGATAAACATGTGATTCATTAACCACTTATTCTTTCATGTAAAACAATAGTCCATAACCTTGACAATCCATTTTTAGCTTGAGCAAGATGTTTTATCATTATGCTTCAGAATTCATTCAACTACTTCTCTCGTCCTAAAGTTATCAAAGATAAGTTGTACCTCCTCCTGGTACAGGCCCCCACCAACACCTCTCCCACCCCTAAAAATAAAACTAAAACTCTTGGTGACGCCGTTTGGTTTTGCATGTGACTGCATTAGTAAATCGCATCAGTCAGCACTTGCCTTCGAGTGTGCCTTTAAAATACACCTCTGCTTGGAGGGGCGGGGGAGAAAGGAAACGCTCCGAGGTTCCTGTTTTATTTTTCCACTGATCTTTTATCATACTGCAGCAGTGCTTTGAAGGCTGAATGCGAATGAGTTTCGGTGCATTCCTTTAGGACGTGTCTGCATATTGACCTTCAGCTTACCCTGTTTCCTTTTGAGCCCTCTAAGCATGATCCATTGGTTTCTCAGGCCATTCTACCTTCACCCCATTGATGGATTTCACTGCTACTTAAATTTCAAAGTGTTGATGCATTTCAGCACTGTCCAGGACTGCAACTCACTTATAGATCTTACAAGGTCACAGTCGAAAAGCTATAGCTTTATCAGGATGTATTACTTTACTTTTTCTATCCATCACAAAGACGATGATTCTATTTTAGTAATATCCATTGAACTCAGATCAAGTCTGATGGCTGTTATCATTGGAAACTCAAGAGCTGTCAGCTTGAAATCAGCACAAAGGACAAACAACCTGTTAAAAGCGGACTTTGCGCTGGGTTTCCAAAGGGAAAGAAAAACGAAAAATGAGATGAATATTCCCATTTCTGAGGGCACCACAACTGACTGCCGATTACACATTGCATATTTTTTTTGTTTCATTTCTCGGTATTCAAAAGCATCCCATTAGAGAAAAGAGTGACCTATGGCTAGGAACAGAATAAATCTCAAACAACTGACTGATCCCCTCCATGTTCCAATGTACTGTAGTCTGTAACTCAAGATTCATTGTTTTGTCCTTAATTTCTTTCTGATGGAATTCTAACAGCAAGAAGTAGCGTGTGGAACAATAGGATCCCAATTATCTAATGATCACCGTGAGAATTAAGTAAATCTGGCCTTTAGGGATAATTCTGACATCATCTGCTTCAGCCATTAACCTTTACTTCTCTGCCTTCTATCCTTTATACTGAATAGATGGCCCTAAAAATATGCAGTGGCAGCTCTCCGTATAATGAAGTCTATACAGTCTTTACACAGCTGATAAATGTAGCCCCAATGCAGAAAACATCAAGGCTTTCATTAAGCAAACCTTCCCAAGTTCACTGTATTGAACCAGGGCTCCCACCATTAGGCTGAGGTACGATACATTTAAAAAAACTCACTCACTAAACTGCTCTACCGACAGATGCTGTTCTTAGCGCTAAATCATAAATGTTTGATAAGGAAAGGCTAAATCCAGACAAATAACTGTTCAATCCTTTCTGTATCAGGCAGATGGGGTCACACAAGAAATCAATGTTCTATACTGAATAAGCTGCTCGGTCTGGGCTCTCTGAGTCGGAAAAGCTATAAATAAGATCATACAAGGAGCTTATAACAAGATCTAAACAATATGCAGATGAACAATTTTCACACTTCAGAAAATAATGCAGCCCAGGTTGGAATGGCAGCAAGACATGATTCTAGATACTATCGCTTTACTCAAATACTAATTACGATAGCACAGCTTCAGAAATTAACCCTTAGTTTGCTGATTTCAGATTTCCACTGGGTACTCAAAATGGATTTTCAGGTGTTTACAGGTTGAGGTTTATGTAGAATTAAATTTGCAGCTCGAGTTTGCCGGACAATAAAATGTGCCCGACAAGAAATTTTGCACCAATGTTAAAAAAAGGACAGTGCAGTATCACTGTAGATAAAGCTGAGTGAAGTGTGGTTACAATCAATCTCAGAAGTGGAAATTATTTGTATCACACAGCTGCAGATAAATAACATATTTTACTGGCAACATGGATTCAGTAGAAGAAAACAAAATTGAACCGAGTACTTTGCAACTGAAAAAAAAAGTGTGAAATCAAATGTGAAACGACGATTTCTTCTCATTTTGCCACACAAGTTTTGCAAAATAAATTACTGCAGCTGGATTTTTATATTTGAATAAAATTAACATTATATCACATCAAGTTCTAATTACAGAAATCTTTATCTTTAAATTGCAGCTTCAAACATTAAAGTACCTGTTTTTCTTAAATATAAAACTGCATATTATATAATGAAATAGACTTTCATTCCTCATCCTTTGCTTGAAGGCCAACATAATTGTAACTTCAGATGCTGCTAACAAATTAGTTTTACTTCTTTTAGTAATTTCGTTGTATAGATTTTTTAAATTCACATTTTTAAAATCTGAATTTTGCATACAAATTATATTTATGGCAATATTATAACACATTAAATACTTCTGAATTTCTAATATATTTGCACATTCCGAACACACGCCTTCAACCACCCCCCCCCCCCACCAAAAATTCAGTTCCCCATATTTTCTTCATTTTTCTTAGTGCATATAGATTTTTCTTGCATGTTCGATTGAAATATAAATTAGAAAGCACACCACTTTAAGAACAGGAAAATAAGAAATTGATATTATTTGTGCTCTGGAGAACACAATTAAAAACTGAACCAATAAATACAAAAGAGAAAGTCTAATTTCCTGACATCAATGCTTTCTGTAGTGACACAAAATGTGTCCTGTAATTCGTCAAGCTTTTCTGAACTGACATATAACAATTTTAAATATATAAATACATTGTCTACAGCTGAGATGGGGCTAAGTGACCTTTGTTCGACCCTCACTATAGATTCTTCTGCATAATCCAGTTAACCTTTGAGTTTAGCTCTCTTCTGTTCTCACCAATAACTTGGAGGGAAACTATGGATATGATCCCACATCCTAGTATTACAAGGAAAAATTCATTAATAAAGTAACATTCTGCACCACTACAGCATTTATAGCAGGGTAGTCAAAGGGTATGGGCTTTCCCTAAAAAAAGGAATTATTTTTTCTGTGGTGCAGTAGATCTCCATCACAATCCTGACACACCAAGGCTCCTGATATAAGGCACATTTTTATGGCTCTCATTAACCAAGAATTATTGTAAAACACCTTTATAAAAACGTTTTTTCTATGTCTCCCAAGGAAGCCTTATAAAAGAATGCACTAGTTTATGCCAGAAATTTGGAAATGAGGATATGTTATTTTTGCCACAAGTTAAAAAAAAAAATCCAATTAGCTAATTTTTAAAATTCATTAATGAAACATAGTTTTCTTCATAAAGTTAAAAGAAATCTGCAAGAGAAATAAACAACATAAGCATGTGTAATGGTTAATAATAATTTCATCAGTGATGTGCCTTAGGTTTCAGTATCTTTCACAGGCTCCAGTAGCAGGCAGCTAGACTTAAGGCAGTGCTATCCACCTAGAGGTCTACAATAAATAAGAACAACAAATAAATAATGTCAGAAAGAGAGTGAGAGATGAAGCAATGGTTACACTTTTTTCCCCCACTCGCCCACACTTAATCAAACAAAGGAGGAAAATGTAAATCAGTTTCATTAATTCTACCTTCGACAACCAGTCTAGGAAACCTGGACATAAATTAATGTACTTTTCATCTGTAGGGCTTCGGCAGGTTTGTAAGAGGGAAAAAAATGAGTGTTTAAAATGCTTCTCAGATTATATCTGACTGCAAAAGGCTGGGGTTTATGTATGGATTAGTGGAGTGATAGACCCTGAGCAGCTAAAGGCTGATGACTAATTACCTGACAAAACCTCAGTCCATTCAGCTTGGTCATTGAAATTAATTTCGTTTTCAGTAACAGCCAGCAAACAGCTTCAAAATTCAATCGAATGCTCAAATTAACAGGGAGTCTAACATTATTTCCCAACAATTAGGTTTTTAACAGTGCATAGATTTTTTTTGCTAAATGCATTTTAAACATTAAAAATGCATCTGCTCCTTTTCTAGTTTCTTCTGAAGCACTGCTCCCCATCTCCCTTGCTCATACAATTGTTAACACTGGAACGTTTTACAAGATTAGCTTTCAGCAGTACATAAATACCAATATACTCTACTCCAGTATAAACAATTTACAATCTCTTAAAGTTAACCTGTAAAAACAAAACATTGCCTGTTAAAGACCCATCTTAAATCTTAACTCAATATCCCTTTGAATACTTTCAGTTTTGCCGGCAAAAAAAGGCCTTGAGGTGAATGCTAGTCGGTATCATTAGGAAAATGCACAGTAACAAAAAGAAATCATGTCAGTTCACTGTGTACTCAAAATCTCTTTCCAATGAACACAGGTAGTTCTTTACTTCGGTCTTGGTGTTGAAATGTCACTGCAGCCCTCATAGTTTTGAGCAACAAAAACAGCACTCACAACATCATGGTGATATACAATTATGTCCCTCATGGGATTTCAAAATGTTACGCCAAATATTCGCTTACTTTTCAACACAACACAGACGTCATTATTGCCATGTTAAAATGATGTTAATGCTAATGTTTTATGTAAAGTTAATAGCACCAAGTAAGAATGTAATGATACTGTGCCGCCAGCTCAGGCAACTGCTTTTCACACACATATAATGATTCCTACTGCAGGAACGAAAAGTCAAAACCATTAAAACGGTGTCAAGTGCCTATAATGTTCATATTCTATTACAGTCAATGACAATTAACATTGTCATTCAGAAAAGTCAGGTGCAGTATCAGGTAATCTAAATGCAGAAAAAGGAGCAACTTAATACGGTCGATTGCCAATGACTCTAGTCGAGTGTCAGAGAATCTACTATATGAACTATCTTAAATCTGTAGGCAGCAGGTAAAAATAAAGAAAACTGTCAAAAGATACCAACATCACTTATCCATAATTGGTAAAATTATCTATAAACCAACTTATTGACCAATGGAACAATTAATTGCAAGAAAAATGTTCATAAAGCAATAGGGTTCAGTAGCACAGTGGCTAACGTTGCTGCTCTAGCAACCCAGAGGCCTGGACTAACAAGCCAGCGAAATGAGTTTAAATCCCACCACAGCAGCTGAGGATTTTACATTCAATTAAATGAACCTGGACTTAATGGTGACCATGAAGCTACTGGACTGTCACAAAAAAAACCCTACCTGGTCTATGTGTGACTTGAGACCCACAGCAATGTGGTTGACTGTTAGTGGGCGGCACAGTGGCGCAGTGGTTAGCACTGCAGCCTCACAGCTCCAGCGACCCGGGTTCAATTCTGGGTACTGCCTGTGTGGAGTTTGCACGTTCTCCGTGTCTGCGTGGGTTTCCTCCGGGTGCTCCGGTTTCCTCCCACATGCCAAAGACTTGCAGGTTGATAGGTAAATTGGCCATTATAAATTGCCCCTAGTATAGGTAGGTGGTAGGAAAATATAGGGACAGGTGGGGATGTGGTAGGAATATGGAATTAGTGTAGGATTAGTATTAATGGGTGGTTGATGGTTGGCACAGACTTGGTGGGCCGAAGGGCCTGTTTCAGTGCTGTATCTCTAAACTAAACTAAATGCCTATTTTAAAAGTAATATAAACAAACCATCTTTAATACCAGGCAAGCAACGAATTAAATGGAATGGAAAGTCCAACGACATTGGACAAAGACCTTGCTTCGCTCGGGCCGTGTGGTAGTCAGTGTGCAATGGCCACCCCACGTTAAAAGAACCCATGTACAGGCATCTTCCACCCCCTCAAAATGAACTTCGGGACCTGGAATATCAGGATTGGATAATCTGGTCACCTAAGGACCACAAGTGGAAGAAAGTTATCCTCATTCCCGAGGGATTGCCCAAGAAGACGACTAGCTCTACCCACTATAATCACTGGCTGCAAAAACCTCCTGTCATTGAAACAGAAAGGTAGACAAGAACTTGTATTTATATAGAGTTCTCAGGACAGCCCAAACCACTCTACTGCCAATGACTAACTGTTAAATAGTGATCTCTATTGGTTTTCAGATCAATGCGGCAGAAATTTACACACAGCAAGGTCCCACAAACAGCATACAAGATAACTGAATAGATAATAAGTTTCAATGGCGTTGGCCCGAAAGGCAAGACTGTGTGCAAAATAAAAGTACAGGATTTTGTTTGGCATTCCTCTGCTAGAAATGACTATACTTTGAATTTCTGCCAAATATAGACAAATCAGTGGACGGTTACATTATTCTGTTTATATGGAAACAGCCAAAAATAGGAGAGTGCATAAGCTGTTAAAGTTATTGTCCTGTGAGAGATGGATTTGAATGTTTTACAGCTTTGGCGTAATAAGAGACAAGTCTCTAAAGGTGATACAACGCTGAAGTCCGTCTAGTGCAAACATGCTGTACCTAGTCACCTACTTCAATCCACTTTGAAACTGAAGAAAAGCAGTTCTTAACTGCAATAATATAAAAGCAAAATACTGCGGATGCTGGAAATCTGAAACAAAAACAAGAAATGCTGGAATCACTCAGCAGGTCTGGCAGCATCTGTGGAAAGAGAAGCAGAGTTAACGTTTCGGGTCAGTGACCCTTCTTCGGAACCCCTTCCGAAGAAGGGTCACTGACCCGAAACGTTAACTCTGCTTCTCTTTCCACAGATGCTGCCAGTTCTTAACTGCATGTTGCTTTTATGAATTTAAACACTTATAATACATTTTTCATTGCAAATTGTGAAACTTGTCATCGCACAAAGAAGTCTCTGAAATACTGTAATTATCCCCATTTGAATATAGCAGCTCAAGTCCCTTTTAGCTTTTTCTCCTCCCGCTCTTCCCATTATTCTTCTCTCAAAGTGCACTTGCTAATTTGCACCCTTTGCCAGTACTCACTGAGTAACCATGGTCTAATCTGCCAGGGCCTTTCATGCCACTTCAGAGACTGCCACCAAATGACATGATTCAAATAGGACAGTGAGGGCAGAATGACAAATCTCTTTTCCTTTAGTGCTTTTTCTTTAAAATAGGGTCAGTTAATATTAGCTGGACCAAGAAGCTGTTATGGTGCAGGGGCTTTAATGATTCATTCCCATGAATAACGATACATAAGAGTGGGTCAAAAAGACTGCTGCTCCAAGGGCTTAAAGCCAACAAAAATATTGGTAAACTTCAAAGTACAAGAGAGAAAGGTGGGTGAATGGCCCATTGTATTGGCAGCTGCTTTCCCAATACAGGATGGAACATAGAGGCTTTGCCGTTAAATTGCAGAGGAAGCCACATTTGATTATTTGTACATGGTGCATGCATGGGTCTGCACTGAAGCTGAAAATTACATTAAGTTGCTTTCTGTGTTGATGGGAAATCTTGATTTTACTTAGGCTGAGATTACGCCACTGCCTATATTAAATTAAACCCTGAGTTTCTATAAAGTAACACGCATACTGTAGCTGTCATTTCAGCACGAGACCCTTGAACTTTCAAAAAAAAATTTCCTTTGCACCAAGCAACCCACTCCCCCTGTACAAAATATACAAATTAAACATGACATATAATCATAATAGGCGTTTAGCATTCATTATTGTACTTAAAAAGAGGGACCCACCATCAGTACTATTATTTAATTTTTGTAGTTTCTTAATTTCATTGGCTGTAAAGCACTTTGGAAGTCCTGAGGTCCTAAAAGTTGTCATATAGATAAATACAAGTCTTTCTCTTTAAGTTTATTGATTTCATCAGATTTTATCCCTGGTGTGAGGTAAATTTAGCTGGTCTCAGCTTGACAGCAATGAAAATGCTGTTATTGGCTTAGTGTCCCGACATAAGGGAACAGGGGGAATGAAAAGGTCAACCAGGGCTCTTGCTCCTGATCACTGTAAAGGTGACCGTTGGTGGGATCCAGCTGTGCTTTAATTCCCCTCCCCCAACGCAAGATCTGAATACCTTTATTGTCTAGGCTTATCCATGAAGAATAACCACTTTAGTCAGATAACAGGGGCAGCTGTCACCTTTGGAAGAGAAGGGTGTAAAACAGAAAATGAAATGAGTGCTGATGACTTATGGATGAACCTAGAGAAGACCTAGAGTATAACAGCAGGGTTTTGTGCTCGATCTGTATAAACCACTAGTTAGATAAGTTACCTTACAGTGATCAGGAGTAAGAACCTGGTTAGAGTACTGTGTACAGTTCTGGTCACTGCATTATAGGAAAGATATGATCGCACTAGAGAGGGTACAGAGGAGATTTACGAGGATATTGCCAGGAATGAAGAATTCTAGCTATGAGGAAAGACTGGATAGGCTGGGGTTGTTTTCCTTGGAACAGAGGAAGCTGAGGGGAGATTTAATTGAGTGATGCAAAATTATGAGGGGTCTAGGTAGAGTGCATAGGAAGGACCTATTTTCATTAGCAGTGAGGTCAATAACCAGAGGATATAGATTTAAAGTAATTGGTAGAAGGATTAGAGGGGAGTTGAGGAGAATATTTTTCATTCACAGAGTGGTGGGGGCCTAGAACTCACTGCCCGAAAGGGTGATGGAAGCAGAAATCCTGATTGCATTTAAAAAACACTTGAATATGCACTTGAAGTGCTGTAACCTACAGGACTATGGACCTAGAGCTGGAAGATTGGATTAGACTGGATAGCTCTCTATTGACCGGCACAGACACAATGGCTCCCTTCTGTGCCATAAATAGAACATAACAGCGCAGTACAGGCCCTTCGGCCCTCGATGTTGCGCCGACCTGTGAAACCATCTGACCTACACTATTCCATTTTCATCCATGTGTCTATCCAATGACCACTTAAATGCCCTTAAAGTTGGCGAGTCTACTACTGTTGCAGGCAGGGCGTTCCACGCCCCTACTACTCTCTGATTAAAGAAACTACCTCTGACATCTGTCCTATCTCTATCACCCCTCAACTTAAAGCTATGTCCCCTCGTGTTTGCCATCACCATCCGAGGAAAAAGACTCTCACTATCCACCCTATCTAACCCTCTGATTATCTTATGTGTCTCTATTAAGTCACCTCTCCTCCTCCTTCTCTCCAACGAAAACAACCTCAAGTCCCTCAGCCTTTCCTCGTAAGACCTTCCCTCCATACCAGGCAACATCCTAGTAAATCCCCTCTGCACCCTTTCCAAAGCTTCCACATCCTTCCTATAATGTTGTGACCAGAACTGCACGCAATACTCCAGGTGCGGCCACACCAGAATTTTGTACAGCTGCAGCATGACCTCGTGGCTCCGAAACTCGATCCCCCTACTAATAAAAGCTGACACACCATATGCCTTCTGAACAGCCCTATTAACCTGGGTGGCAACTTTCAGGGATTTATGTACCTGGACACCAAGATCTCTCTGCTCATCTACACTACCAAGAATCCTCCCATTAGCCCAGTACTCTGCATTCCTATTACTCCTTCCAAAGTGAATCACCTCACACCTTTCCGCATTAAACTCCATTTGCCATCTCTCAGCCCAGCTCTGCAGCCTATCTATGTCCCTCTGTAACCTACAACATCCTTCGGCACTATCCACAACTCCACCGACCTTCGTGTCATCCGCAAATTTACTAACCCACCCTTCTACACCCTCATCCAGGTCATTTATAAAAATGACAAACAGCAGTGGCCCCAAAACAGATCCTTGCGGTACACCACTAGTAACTAAACTCCAGGATGAACATTTGCCATCAACCACCACCCTGTCTTCTTTCAGCTAGCCAATTACTGATCCAAAGCTCTAAATCACCTTCAATCCCATACTTCCGTATTTTCTGCAATAGCCTACCGTGGGGAACCTTATCAAATGCCTTACTGAAATCCATATACACCACATCCACGGCTTTACCCTCATCCACCTGTTTGGTCACCTTCTCAAAAAACTCAATAAGGTTTGTGAGGCGCGACCTAACCTTCACAAAACTGTGCTGACTATATCTAATGAACTTATTCTTTTCAAGATGATTATAAATCCTATCTCTTATAACCTTTTCCAACATTTTACCCACAACCGAAGTAAGGCTCACAGGTCTATAATTACCAGGGCTGTCTCTACTCCCCTTCTTGAACAAGGGGACAACATTTGCTATCCTCCAGTCTTCCGGCACTATTCCTGTCGACAATGACGACATAAAGATCAAGGACAAAGGCTCTGCAATCTTCCCCCTGGCTTCCCAGAGAATCCTAGGATAAATCCCATCTGGCCCAGGGGACTTATCTATTTTCACACTTTCCAAAATTGCTAACACCTCCACCTTGTGAACCTCAATCCCATCTAGCCTAGTAGTCTGTATCTCAGTATTCTCGACAACATTTTCTTTCTCTACTGTAAATACTGACGAAAAATATTCATTTAACGCTTCCCCTATCTCCTCTGATTCCACACACAACTTCCCACTACTATCCTTGATTGGCCCTAATCTAACTCTAGTCATTCTTTTATTCCTAATATACCTATAGAAAGCCTTAGGGTTTTCCTTGATCCTATCCACCAATGACTTCTCGTGTCCTCTCCTCGCTCTTCTTAGCTCTCCCTTTAGATCCTTCCTGGCTAGCTTGTAACTCTCAAGCGCCCTAACTGAGCCTTCACGTCTCATCCTAACATAAGCCTTCTTCTTCCTCTTGACAAGCGCTTCAACTTCTTTAGTAAACCATGGCTCCCTCGCTCGACAACTTCCTCCCTGCCTGACAGGTACATACCTATCAAGGACACGCAGTAGCTGCTCCCTGAATAAGCTCCACATTTCGAATGTGCCCATCCCCTGCAGTTTCCTTCCCCATCCTACACATCCTAAATCTTGCCTAATCGCATCATAATTCCCTTTCCCCCAGCTATAATTCTTGGCCTGCGGTATATACCTGTCCCTGCCCATCGCTAAGGTAAACCTAACCGAATTGTGATCACTATCACCAAAGTGCTCACCTAAAAATCTTTATTTCTTTCTGATTCAATGAACACCAACTTGAAAACAGCATCAGTTCATAGCCAAATGGTTGTTCATTAGCATGACTGACCAGATTTGAGTGGTAGTCATTAGAAAGATCATCGACCTGAAACGTTAACTCTGTTTGTTTCTCCCCAGATGCTGTCAGACCTGCTGAGTGTTTCCAATATTTTCTGTTTTTATGACAAAGAATATCATCTTGGAGCAGAGGCAGTTAATGCGCTGTATATACTTTTTAATAAATAGAGTAAATTATAAACTTTGGTCATTTTGTACAGTACTTTTTGGGAGGGGGATAGGGTTAAACTCTTGCTTCATTGTGGCAAAGGACAAAAAAACAGACATTTAAGAAGAACATTTTAGCTTATCATGCCTATGCCGCTATTTGCTTCACATCAAATCGATCTACTCTCGCCCCATTTCTGTGGTCTTTCCCCATTCCCTTTTTGTCTTCAAGTGTTTAGCAAGTCCTCTTAAAGGTTGTGATTGAACTGGCTTTGATAGCCACGTGTACTGATGTTTTCTATATTCTAACAATCGCCATCATGAAAAATGTTCTTCTAACCTCTTACCTTATGTTTCTGGTACCATTCCTAAACTTATGGCTCCTTGTTATCAATGGCCACTGTTAATGGTCAACAACTCAATTCTGTGCACAAATACATTATTTCCAGAATTAAACATACCACATGTACTTTGCAGTGCTTACAACTGAGGCAGTAAATTGGAAGCAGCACAGCAATAAAAAGCAATGGAACTTAAAATAAATTTAATAAGCTTTGCTTTATTAATGAATCCACAACCACTTTTTGGTTGTGACGTTCAACTGCTTTTGAAACAAAGTAATCGTTCATTAAAAATTATTTGAAAGAAAATAAACTAATTCTACAGCAGCCGTAATTTGGTGATATGTACTGGACGAGGGAGGGGGCGGGGGTTTGAAATCCACCAGTTCTAATGCACTGCTAATAAAGGTAACCTGCTGCCACAACTGTTATAACAAATATGTGCTGTTAAATTATCCTTTTTATCCTGGATAGTGGAGAAACAGAAAGTTCAGGGTTGCTAATCCAGTTGCAGTCATATGTAGCTTCCTCATTGAGTCACACAGGTCAGCCTTGCACAATTCCATCAAAAAGCGGCAGGTAGGTGGTACATTACACTAAGAATGTAAGTGTTTGTATGAGTCTAATCTTTCAGAAGCTGGAGTAGAACTAGTGCTTAATGAGATCGGTCTCCGAGTTCCAATTACTCAATTTCTCATTCCCTGTAATTAATAAAATTAAAAACACTTCTTTTAATTTGTTTCCTCTCTGTCTGTTTTTACTCCATTCTCTCTCATTAATCTCATTCTTTTTATTTGTTTTCCCATTGCCTTGCCTGACATAAAAGAACTTTTGTCTTGCCTTCCCGTTCTTTGCTTCTCCATCATAATTATTGAACATCTTCTTTGTGGTTTTATCTTTCCAATTTCTTGCTTTATTTTGTCCATCTTTTAGCTGTCTTCATAGTCAATACAGACACCAATGTACCACTGCTTCTCCCACTGTTATTTCAACACTTAAACTTAGTTTAGTTTAGCTATGTCAGAAATTTTCTAGAAACAGAGCAAAACAAAGATTAATTTCGTGTTATTTAAAGGTTTTCAATGTAATTCTTCAAAGGGAAGTAGATTCTACTGAAATCATAACTCTTAAATGTTCTAAGGAGAAATTATTTATGTATCTGCTAGTGTCTCTCAGTTATCCCTTATTTTACGGTTTAAAGCTACCAGTTAGAAACAACCCAGTTTTAATCGCTCCTCCATTGGCAAGCACACAATGTGACATCACAAAGTTCCATTACAGAAAAGTTCTGAATGGGAAGTGGTTCCAATGTCCGAAGGCATCTTGTCACTGGGATGGAACCCCTTGATGCCATATCTGGAGACATTCTACACAAAAGATCTGCCCTCCGATAAAGCCTTAGGCGCACAGCTTGCCATTTAATGAGTTATCAATCTTGGCTGTGCCATCAGAGAGGCACATATGGCTCAGCAGTAGCTTCTGCCTTTAACTGAACAAGTTTCTTAGGCTGAAGTTATACTTCATTCTTTGTAAGCTCAAAGCAGTATGGGGTGGCTTCCTGGAGAGTGGCTCACACCTCAAGGCTTTGGCGAGGTTGGTAATCTTTAGAACTAAAACATTGACACACTGGTTGTGATTCAGAGTACAGGATAATTTCAGTTATTTGTTGATGTACAGTTAAATCACTTTGGAATGAGTTTACCATTTTAAACCCAAAGAAATGCAATTAAAACTCATAATCCAGTCACTGCACTGTTTCAAATGCTCTATCTTGAAAATGTATTTTTTTAAGTTTTAAAAAATGCATTTTACAGATAAAACAATCCTAGAGCATTGGTAATCTTGTGCTGTGAATGAGTTTGAATGAGTTAAAAATGTGTATATCAATTCTGTGCCGATAGATGGGTCAGTATTGTCATTGTGATACAGAATAATACTGATGAATATTACATACTACTTCACAGCTAAAAATTTAAAAGCTTGAAAACTGATATTCTGTTATACCACGCAACCATTTACTCCTTTGGGCCTCTTTATCTCGAGAGACAATAGATGTGCGCCTGGAGGTGGTCAGTGGTTTGTGAAGCAGCGCCTGGAGTGGCTATAAAGGCCAATTCTAGAGTGACAGGCTCTTCCACAGGTGCTGCAGAGAAATTTGTTTGTCGGGGCTGTTGCACAGTTGGCTCTCCCCTTGCGCCTCTGTCTTTTTTCCTGCCAACTACTAAGTCTCTTCGACTCGCCACATTTTAGCCCTGTCTTTATTGCTGCCCGCCAGCTCTGGCGAATGCTGGCAACTGACTCCCACGACTTGTGATCAATGTCACAGGACTTCATGTCGCGTTTGCAGACGTCTTTAAAGCGGAGACATGGACGGCCGGTGGGTCTGATACCAGTGGCGAGCTCGCTGTACAATGTGTCTTTGGGGATCCTGCCATCTTCCATGCGGCGCACATGGCCAAGCCATCTCAAGCGCCGCTGACTCAGTAGTGTGTACAAGCTGGGGATGTTGGCCGCCTCGAGGACTTCTGTGTTGGAGATACGGTCCTGCCACCTGATGCCAAGTATTCTCCGGAGGCAGCGAAGATGGAATGAATTGAGACGTCGCTCTTGGCTGACATATGTTGTCCAGGCCTCGCTGCCATAGAGCAAGGTACTGAGGACACAGGCCTGATACACTCGGACTTTTGTGTTCCGTGTCAGTGCGCCATTTTCCCACACTCTCTTGGCCAGTCTGGACATCGCAGTGGAAGCCTTACCCATGCGCTTGTTGATTTCTGCATCGAGAGACAGGTTACTGGTGATAGTTGAGCCTAGGTAGGTGAACTGTTGAACCACTTTTAAACTGTTAGTTATTACTAATGAGATCTTGGTAACTTACTTGCACCAAGTCCTGTTCACCTATCAACCCTGACCTACATTGGCTCCCGGTCAAGCAATGCCTTGATTTCAAAATTCACATCCTTGCTTCAAGGTCCCCCATGACCTCACCCTCCCTAGCTCTGTAATCCCCTCCAGCTCTGAGATATCTGCACTCATCTAATTCTGGCCTCTTGAGCACACACAATTTTAATCACTCCACCTTCGGTGGCTGTGCCTTCAGCTGCCAAGGCCCGAAGATCTGGAATTCCCTCCCTAAACCTCTCCAACTCTCTACCTCTCTTCCTTTAAAATGCTCCTTAAAACATACCTGCTTGACCAAGCTTTTGGCTATCTGTCCTAACACCACCTTATGTGCTCGATGTCTAATTTTGCTTGATTACACTCCTGTAAAGCGCCTCAGAACGTTTTATTACGTTAAAGGTGCTAGATAAATAAGTTGTTGTTGTAGTATTATAATAAAAAAACTGAGCGAGATACAAGGAAAAATATTTTATCCTCACAAAGTTTATTTTCTGAGAAAAAAAAGGAGCTCAATGATTTCCTTCAGAGTTCATTCACATTTATCAAGGGGGTGATAGCGCTAAACAGCAATATGACAAACTTCAGCTTTCACAACACACACAAGAGCTTAATAACTTTATTGAACACTCTGGATCTTTGAATAGAAACTTTTAAACATTCTCTCTCAAATATTAGATTGTTTTCCCCCTCAGATTGCATGCCCCTGTTCTAAGACTGAACATATGGCAACAGCAGTTTTAACCAGGGAATAGCTGAAAGCAAGTGCAATAAAAAAGGGCAAAGGGAGAATTGGAGTATTAGCTGGATTGTTTTGTTTTCCTCTTTAAAAAACATTTCAAATGCAAGATAAAGCAATCAAATGCATTGAAAAAGGATTCAAAAGCAACAACAAAGGACACCTTGACAGAAAGAAGACCTTGCCACACACCAGAAATGAGCCTTGCTGAATAAGCATTCTTTATACAGATTGCAATCATACATTCAACCAGTTTAGGGATATGCCTTTTACTAAATAAAGGTCATTTGAGTGAGTGATTCATAGAATAGGACTTTATTAAAAAAAACAGAATGCCCGGTTATGTACACTCCAACACACTGGATTTACATAATATCTACAGAAGCTCTACGATTTCCCATTATTACAACATAAACAATGTTCCCAGATCAATACACCACACTGTCACGTGTCAGCATGCAGTCATTATAACCTTTCCTCTTGCCACATAACGCAACTGCCGCCATCTTTGAGTCATGGCAGGTGATGTGGGATTTTGCACTTTGGAAGCCACTGAACTCATCTGCTAAAATTTCATGGGCCAAAACAAAACAAGCTGTCGTGAAGGTGCTTCTATTGTTAATATTTTTTAAGAACTTGTGTGTAAAAGACTGCGGAGAATATTTGAGCAGCTGCTGGACTTGTTTTTTTTAAAAAAGGGTCACTGGAAGGACACTTGGGACTTTGTTTAGAAACATTTACTGGAAGTCACATGTCTTAAGCTAAGTAAACAGCAGCAGCCTTGCTGACTATTGGAGCTCTTTACAGGAGTGACACGTCTAGATTTATGGTGGCCAAGAGTTGGTTTCATTTTTGGATTGTTTGGACTTCAGTTGGGGTGTAAGCCTGCAAAGAGAGAAAGGCTACGAGCTCACCCTTTCCACCGCTTTGAAAAATCCTGAGAACCAGTGTGAGAACTGGAGAAACCGATGCAGCATTTCTCCTGAGAAGCTTCTGCAAGACTTTCTCTTGACATCTTCTGAATGAATTGCTTCTGAAAAGATCCCAGTGACTACCGCATGTGCCTAGTCACACCCGTCTACCTGGATGTCAGACCAAAGATCCATCTGGAACAATCCATATCTTATCCTTTTCCTTCAAGAATTAACAAGTATTTGGCCGAAGTACTTTTTTTTTGTAAAGCTGATCTCTGCAGAGAAAGCTTTATTTTTTTCATTAACTGGTATATGTGTGCATGTGTGTTGGGTTATTTAGAAGGGAATACATTTATACTTTCATATTTCAACCTGTGTGTTAATAAACTTTGCATTTTTATTGAACGAGTCTTGATTTATAATAAATTAATAATTTTGTTGTTTATTATAGAAACCTGGTTGACAGATTTTTATTCGGAGACTGAAATAGATAAAGTATATAATTGCCTGTATCGGTAACTGGTTAAAGCATTTTTTTTCCAAAATATACTTTATTCATAAAAATCTGTAAAAATTACATCACCAGTTTCAAACAGCACCAAGTCAACAAATACAAACAGTGCATAAGTGATCAGTTTCCTTCATTACAATCATGAGTTGCCTCACAACCCTTCCATTTCACATTTGTCGTGCCAGATACAATTTTACATTTTACACGAGACAAAATTTTCCCAATACAGTTCGAGGGGGTTTCCCATGGATCCAGCCCCTCAGTTCAGCTTGGTGGGGGGACCTTACACTGTGGTCTTTCCCCATTGAGCCTTTGCTGCGGCTGCCCCAAGCTTTAGTGCGTCCTTCAACACGTAGCCCTGTATCTTGGAATGTGCCAGTCTGCAACATTCGGTCGCGGACAACTCTTTGCGCTGGAAGACCAGCGAGTTTCGAGCAGACCAAAGGGCGTCTTTCACTGAATTGATAGTCCTCCAGCAGCAGTTGATGTTTGTCTCGGTGTGCGTCCCTGGGAACAGCCCGTAGAGCACAGACTCCTGTGTTACAGAGCTGCTTGGGATGAACCTCGACAAAAACCACTGCATCTCTTTCCACACCTGCTTTGCAAAGACACATTCCAGGAGGAGGTGGGCAACCGTCTCTTCCCCACCACAGCCACCACAGGGGCATTGCGCGGAGGGGGCGAGACTTCGGGCGTGCAGGAAGGATCTGACGGGGAGGGCTCTTCTCACCACCAGCCTTTGTTTGTTTGAAAGTTCTGGTGATGAGGCATTCCGCCAAATGACTTTGGCGGTCTGCTCGGGGAACCATCCGACAGGATCCACCATCTCCTTTTCCTGTAGAGCCTTGAGGACATTCCGTGCAGACCACTGCCTGATGGATCGGTGGTCAAAGGTGTTTTTCCCGCAGAAACTGCTCCATGAAGGATAGGTGGTATGGCACGGTCCAACTGCATGGAGCGTTCCGTGGCAATGTGACCAGGCCCATCCTTCGCAACACCGGGGACAGATAGAACCTCAGCACGTAGTGACACTTGGAGTTTGCATACTGGCAGTCTACACACAGCTTGATGCAGCCGCACACGAAGGTGGTCCTCTGGATGAGGGCCACGTTGGGTACATTTTTTCCACCCTGATCCAGAGGTTTGAACATCGTGTCCCTCTGGATCCAGTCCATTTTAGATCCCCAGATGAAGCGGAAAATGGTTCAGGTGACCGCCACAGCGCAGGAGTGGGGTATGGGCCAGACCTGCGCCACGTACAGCAACAACGTGAGCGCCTCGCACCTGATGACCAGGTTCTTACCCACAATGGAGAGAGATCGCTGCCCCCACATGCTCAACTTTTGTTGTACCTTGGCTACTCACTCCTCCCAGGTTTTGGTGCACGCCCCGGCCCTTCCGAACCATATCCCCAGCACCTTCAGGTAGTCTGACCTGGCGGTGAAGGGGACAAAGGATCAGTCAGCCCAGTTCCCAAAGAAGATGGCCTAACTGGTTAAAACATTTAAATATATATTGTGACCCATGGAGAAGTGGAACTAGAGAAAGATAGTGCAATTCTCCATCCTTGGTCGTAACAAAGTACGTTACACTAAACAAAAACATTAAACACATTTAACAGATGCAATTGAATATGCACAAATACAACATTTAACAATATAAATGCAATAAAAATTGGAAAGCTCCTAAGATTTTAGAAAAAATTTAAAAGAAATAGCATTGACGATTTAATTCATACATTTTGATATGCAAATATATGCAAAAAGTTGCCATCATAAATTACTACATGCTTCTTCCAGCAAGAAAGGTTAAAAAGCATTTAGTAAAAATGGTTATAGAGTCTTTTATAAATTCAGTTTTAGTATAATTGAAAGCTTTATGTCTTAACATACTGCTTGCATTTAATAGATCAGGGAGGGGGATTGTGATATACTTGAACATATTAGCATTGAAAGGGAGGAAGTATTAGCGGTTTTAGTGGGTTTAAAAGTGGATAGACCTTCAGGCCCAGATGAGATGTATCCCAGGCTGTTATGTGAGGCAAGGGAGGAGATAGCAGGAGCTCTGACACAAATTTTCAAATCCTCTCTGGCCACAGGAGAGGTACCAGAGGATTGGAGGACAGCGAATGTGGTGCCATTATCCAAGAAGGGTGGCAGGGATAAACCAGGTAATTACAGGCCGGTGAGTCTAACATCAGTGGTTGGGAAACTATTGGAAAAATTCTGAGGGACAGGATTAATTTCCACTTGGAGAGGCAGGGATTAATCAGGGATAGTCAGCATGGCTTTGTCAGGGAGAAATCATGTTTAACAAACTTGATTGAATTTTTTGAGGTGGTGACTAGGTGTGGAGATGAGGGTAAGGCAGTTGATGTAGTCTACATGGACTTCAGTAAGGCTTTTGATAAAGTCCCACAGAGGGGATTGATTAAGGTGGTAAGAGCCCATGGGATCCAGGGCAATTTGGTAAATTTGATCCAAAATTGGCTTAGTGGCAGGAGGCAGAGGATAATAGTCGAGGGTTGTTTATACGAGTGGAAGCCTGTGACCAGTGGTGTACCACAGGGATTGGTGCTGGGACCCTTACTATTTGTAGTGTACATTAATGATTTAGATGTGAATATAGGAGGTATGATAAGTAAGTTCGCAGATGACACGAAAATAGGTGGTGTCGTAAATAGTGAGGAGGAAAGCCTTAGATTATAGGACGATATAGATGGACTAAGATAGGCGGAGCAGTGGCAAATGGAATTTAATCCTGAGAAGTATGAGGTAATGCATTTGGGAGGACTAACAAGATAAGGGAATATACAATGGATAGTAGGATCCTAGGAAGTGCAGAGGGTCAGAGGGACCTTGGTGTACTTGTCCATAAATCACTGAAGGCAGCAGCACAGGTACATAAGGTGGTTAGGAAGGCATATGGGATACTTGCCTTTATCAGCCGAGGCACAGAATATAAGAGCAGGGAGGTTATGATGGAGCTGTACAAAATGTTAATTTGGCCACAATTGGAGTACTGTGTACAGTTCTGGGCACCACACTATAGGAAGGATGTGATTGCACTGGAGATTCACCAGGATGTTGCCTGGGCTGGAGCATTTCAGCTATTAAGAGAGACTGAAAAGGCTAGGGTTGTTTTCCTTAGAGCAGAGAAGGCTGAGGGGGCACATGATTGAGGTATACAAAATTATGAGGTGCATTGATAGGATAGATAGGAAGAAACTTTTTCTCTTAGCAGATGGGTCAGGGGGCATAGATTTAAGGTAAGGGGCAGGAGGTTTAGAGGGGATTTGAGGTAAACATTTTTCACCCAGAGGATGGTTGGATTCTGGAACGCACTACCTGAAGAGTTGGTGGAGACAGGAACCCTCACAACATTTAAGAAGTATTTGGATGAGCACTTGAAACACCATAGTATACAAGGCTACAGGCCAAGTGCTGGAAAATGGGATTAGAATAGATAGGTGCTTGATGGCCGGCACGGACACGATGGATCAAAGAGCCTGTTTCTGTGCTGTATAACTCTATGACTGTAATACTTGTATTATCACTGTTTGGAGAGGCCCCTCATGGATCTATGGTTCAAAGCAAAGCTAAGTCAAGCAGACAAAAAGTTGGACACCACTGTTGTGAATTCATGAGCTGCTCATTGGCCAAGAGACAAGGGAGTAATATTTTGCTGTATGTGAAGTTTGAGAAAACCTATTTTACTAAGCTGCCATTTAAAACTTATCAGTTTAGTAAAAGAACTTATCTTTAAACTTCAAATGTGGATCAAAATGTACCTTAATATTAGAATGGCTTTGGTTCTCCTGCAGAGTGCACATTTCACAATGCATTGGATGTGATCAGCACTTTATTCTCTCAATTAGTCTCTGCATATCACTCAGCACAGATCTGCAGAGAGACACAAACTACAATAAGGTGCTACTGTAAAATACAGTAGAGGGTTAAACTTTCTACTGTGAATTGCTTTATCTCCTAAATGTGCTTGTGGTATTCTCATGCATTATCTTCCTTTGCAATGGAAGTTTGTTTTTCATAAATTATTCCTGCACAAGGAAAGTGACTTGTCCCACTATATGAAATAAAGATTAACTTGCACAATGTGTTATTACCGTGCGCTGAAGATGATTTTCCACAGTTCATCTCCCTCACAAAGCTGCTCACTGGGCTGTGGAAGTGCTGTGTTACACTCACATAAGAATAATTCAGTTGTCCCCAACAAGTGGACTATTGATTTTGTTTCCCCTTTTGCTTCGAACTGAACCAGATCTTTACACACTCGAACAATACAGGGCCTATTAAAAGCAGGAGAATACCACGAAAAAGATCTCCATCTCTCTCATCAATAACACGGGTGACCTCATGCCTGTGTTTTGCCATTTGTGTATTCACACAGCCACAATGTTCCAGGGCATTTAATGTGATGAAACTTTTACAACTACACTGCAGTTGATCTTTCAGGATTAAACAGAAGATTAAGTCTGGAGCCAGTGACATCCTATCTTTGTGTAGTTGTCCCTGAAACAGACTGGCATTTCATTCCACATTATAGAGAGAAAAAAAATCGTCAGCAGCACTTCGCAATGGTAGCTAGTGCGTGACAGGAATGTTAATCTTGGGTCTGAGATACACTGGGTCGCTCTCTTGCACTACTTTTATTTCTTTGCATTTATAACCCTTCAGAAGCTCTTCTGTTTTTATAGTGTAATGAAAGAGTGCCATGTACCTTCAATAAATCTTCCTCATCAGTTGAACTGTTTCCCCACTATGGCAGACATTTACAGCTTAGTTTTACTGTCCTATTATCAGCTTAATCTGTCTTGTATTGTTTTTAACTGAAACATAATATGTAAAAATAACAGCAGACTATCTGCAATAATCATCTGTTCTGCAAAATCACCTCATTGGTAACAGGAAATGCACACTGAAGTGTAAAATCTGAAAGCCTATTTAAAAAGCATTTCGTTTACAGTTATATGCATTGTTTTCATTTTTAATCAGTTTCCACATTTACAGAAATGTATTAATCAAGTGCACGGAGATTTTTTTGTTGTATCTGGAACTTGATTGGGTTGGCCAAAATACTTCTTGGTTGCTGTTTCAATGATTGGTTCAAGGTGTTTTTGTCATAATACGATGACTGTAACATCTCAGCAAACTAATGATTAAAAGCAGGTGAATCCATTATTACCCGACTAAATGTGACCAGTTTCGTGCAAGTGAAAAATTGGAAATTGGCAGCGAGTCGATGAAAATAACTAATGCTGAACTTGAAACTAATTTGTTCTCTAAACAGTTGGTGTCTTCCATTTCTTTTTTTGTGGAAGGGGAAGATTTACTGAAAAGCAATCAGCTCAAATGAGATTATGACAAGTCGGAATAAGTGCTTCTGGGGAAAAGGCTGCTTCTTCTAGTTTAATGGCTACTGCAAACGCATGATTAACCCACCCTAAATATAAGTAGCCAAGAGGAGCATCTCGATTCTCACTGCAAACAAGATATTTGTAAATGTGCTGAATATGAAACAGTTAAAATGGTGGGCAATATCTACCACATCATGATAATGCATTTTAAAGGATATCATTCAGAGTGAACCAATGCATACTACCCCAGAATACCCCAACGTATTCCATTTTCTTCATTTTCTGATTATTTGTACAGAAGTCTAATCTCAACATGACAATGCACAGCCAAGTAGCACAAATGACAGAGCATCTGCTTCACACCCAGCTCATTTGGTTGTGGCTTGGGCCTCATGTAAAGCAGTCACTTAAATCCACCTGCTCCCGTAAATGTGATCATTTCTCAGTCTAGCTGGTAGATACAGTGCTGTGTGGAAGAAAATGGTTCCAGACACGAAGTGAAAAAATATCCGACACTGCAGTTTCTTGCAAGGCTCCCTATTGGGTCTTCCTGGTACATCGGTGATGTACTGAAATTTCATTGGATGCACATCAAATAAACTTGGAATTTGCCTCAATGCAAATTAATTTCACGTGGTTATCTCTCAATCTTGCAACGTTACTCCAGGATCTGATCTATGCGCTCAAATATTATCACTTTCTAAATCAAAATTCACATGTATTACATATAAAACCGGCCTCAATAACAGAACGGAATGTTTCAAAACAAAAAAATCACAAATTATAATTTTAATAATACTCTAATTTTTTGAAAACAAAATCATTCTAAAGTACTTCCAAAAATAATCATAGTCCGGTAAAATTAATCAGTTTCCAAATGTCTAGTAACTGGAAAGTTGTACAAACTGTATTTCCTGAACTATCATGTGCATGAATTTGACTGGGACCACATGCTGCCAGGCTGCAAACTGTGCTCCCCACACACAAAGTTGATTAGCATTTCGGAAGGTAAAGAAATGCAACCAGTTTTCAATTAATATGTCTCAGTAATGAAAAACAAGACATATTAATACAGCACCTAATCAGATCTCTTAAAAATGTCTCAAAGCATTTCACATAGTGCAGTGACTGTTGTTATGCAGGTGCTACAACCGAGGCAGGAGGAGTGCACTGTCTTTCTCTAGTTCCACTTCTCCACAGGTCACAACACATATTTAAATATTTACCCAGCTATTGATACGGTCAATCATATGCTCTACTCTTTATCCCAGAATAAAATACACCAATCAAGTTTCTTTAATAAACAACAAAATTATCAGTTTGTTATAAAACAAGGTAAATATTCCACACAGTCGACCAACACCCTACTAAATGGTTCCCCAAAAACTGATATAGGAATTGGAGGTGCTGGTTTTATGACAGGTTGCGGTTTTCTCACAATCTGGCACATATGGCACGTTTTAAAAACTGCACTATGTCCTTATAAAGACCTGGCCAGTAAAAATGTCAACTTATACATGATTGGGTCTTCTCCTGCTATAGGAATTTCATGGGCTATCCTTAACATTTCCCTGCAATACTTGGGTGGTACCGCTATCTGGAGATCCGGAGATCTGTGAAGTCTCCACTTCCTCATCAAAATCCCATTTTTAATATAAGAACATAAGAAATAGGAGCAGGTGTAGGCCATTCAGCCCTTCAAGCCTGCCCCACCATTCAATAAGATCAGGGCTGATCTGTCCCAGGCCTCAACTCCTCTTTCGGGCCTGCCCCGCATAACCCTGGACTCCCTGAGATTTCAAAAGTCTGTCTACTTCCTCCTTAAATACATTTAGTGGCCTAGCCTCCACAACTCTCTGAGGTAGAGAATTCCAGAGATTCACCACCCTCTGAGAGAAGAAATTCCTTCGCGTCTCAGTTTTAAATATGTGACCCCTTATTCTGTAACTATGTCCCCTAGTTCGAGATTCTCCCACCAGTGGAAACATATTCTCAACATCTATCCTGTCAAGCCCCCTTAGAATCTTATATGTTTCAATAGATCACTTCTCATTCTTCTAAACTCCAATGAGTAAAGGCCTAACCTGTTTAGCCGTTGTTGATAAGACAACCCCTTCATCCCAGGAATCAGCCAAGTGAACCTTTTCTGAACTGCCTCCAATGTCAGTGTATCCTTCCTTAAATACGGGAACCAAAACTGAACACAGTACTCCAGGTGTGGCCTCACCAACACCCCGTACAGTTGTAACAAGACTTCCCCATTTTTAAACTCTAACCCCATAGCAATAAATGGCAAAATTCCATTTGCCTTCCTAATTATTTGCTGCCCCTGCATGCTAACTTTTTGCGTTTCATTTACAAGAACACCCAGATCCCTCTGTATTGCAGTATTTTGTAGTCTTTCTCCATCTAAATAATAATCTGCCTTTTTATTCTTGACCTCACACTTTCCCACATTGAACTCCATCTGCCAAGTTTTTGCCCACTCACTTAACCTCTCTATATTCCTTTGCAGATTATTTGTGTCCTCATCACAACATGCCTTCCCACCTATTTTTGTAATGTCAGCAAATCTGGATACACTACACTCTGTCCCTTCCTCCAAAGCATTAACATAGCTAGTAAATAGTTGAGGTCCTAGGACTGATCCTTGTGGCACCCCACTAGTTACAGCTTTCCAACCTGAAAAAGACCCATTAATCCTGACTCTCTGCCTTCTGTGTGTTAGCCAATCCTCAATCCATGCCAACACATTACCTCCAATACCCTGAGCTCTTATTTGTCCAATAACCTTTTATGTGGCATCTTATCGAAAGCCTTCTGAAAATCCAAATACACATCATCTACCGGTTCCCCTTTATCCATTTTGCCTATTATATCCTCAAAGAACACTAACAAATCTGTCAAACATGATTTCCCCTTCATAAAACCATGCTGACTCTGTTTGATTGCATTATGTTTTTCTAAATGTCCTGCTATTTCTTCCTTGATAATGGACTCTAGCATTTTCCCAATGACAGATGTTAAGCTAACTGGTCTATAGTTTCCTGCTTTGTCTCCCTCCTTTCTTGAATGGGGGTGTCACATTAGTGGTTTTCCAATCTGCTGGTACCCTACCGGAATCCCGTGAATTTTGGTATATTATGACCAATGCCTCCACTATCTCTGCAGCCACTTCTTTTAAAACCCTTGGATGCAGGCCATCAGGTCCTGGCGACTTGTCTGCCTTTAGTCCCATCAGTTTGTCAAGCACCTTTTCCCTCGTGACAGAGACTGTTACAAGTTCCTCCCTCCCATTTACACCTATTATTGTTGGGATGTTTATAGTGTCCTCCACCGTGAAGGCCGATGCAAAATATTGGTTTAAATTATCTGCCATTTCCCTGTTCCCTGTAAATAACTCCCCAGTCTCATCCTCTAAGAGTCCCATACTTACTTTAGCTACTCTCTTCCTTTAACTACTGTAGCTATAGCAGCCTTCTGGAACTCCCTTTCCTTCAGCTTCAGTTAGAGCCAATTGTGCCACTTTACTTAACTCTGGATTGGCTTGCTGAGCCTTGATCAGAGAAGACTTATTGAACATTTCCTTCGGTTATCCAAATCCCCAAAGAAAGTTTCAGATATTCGGCTATCTGTCTGTGCTGCCAATTTTACCTCCAACAATGGAACTTGTTTAGCCATTGCTCGGGTCACCACACATGAAGGAAAAGTTCTTAGAACCTTTTCCTGCAACTGTTCTGTCTCTGACTTCACTTGGTCTTTCCGTAACTACTGGAGAAGCCACTAGATTTGCTCCGGTCAAATCATTCCCCAGCAGGTCAACTCCATCTACAGGCAAACTATGGACAACTCCTAGAGTTACTGTTCCAGACATTAGGTCACATTCCAGGTGCACCCGATACATATATATATACTCCCCGCTGATAACATTCACTAAATTCTTGGCGTTCAGTGCACTCTCTGGTGGAAAAGTTCTGCCTTTCCTCAGCAAAAGAGTTTGGGTGGCTCCTGTATCCCTAAATATAATTATAGGTTTGCTTGCCTCACTTGAGGGATAAGGAGTTACTTTTCCTTTTGACAAGAATTCCCTATAACTCTCAGGTATCTTGTTCACATCCCCCGCACTCACATTGGTTTTTGTATGTTGCCTTACAGCTGCAGTCAAAGATACAGTTTGCTCTGTCATGCTCTCAGTCACAGCCCCTTTCTCTGCATTGGTCTTGTGTACCCCAATAAGTCCCATGGGTTTACCCCGCAATTTCCAGCATTCTGCATGAAGGTGTCCCACCTTGTAGCAATGGAAACACTTAAGCTTTTGGACTTCACTTCCACCCTCAGCATCTTCCTTTATGACCCAAGGAGGAGATCCCAGCATGTTCCCAGCTGTCCCTTCTTGCTGGCTACTTGCCTTCCCTTCACCCTCCCACCTTCTATCCTTCTCGGGTTTGTGAGGGTAACGGACAAAGGGTTTGGGTTTGTAAACAAGCTTATAATCATTAGCCAGCACAGCTGCCTGTCTGGCTGTTGAAACCTTCTGGGTTCCCTACATGGGTTCTTACTAATGGAGGGAGTGAATTTTAAAATTCTTCCAGGAGAATTATTTCCTTAAGGGTCTCATACATGGCCTCTACCTTTAGTGTCCACATCTAACGAACAAAATTAATTTGCTTTACCCTCTCAAATTCTATATAAGTCTGCCCAGGCTGTTTCCAGAGGTTCCACAATTTCTGTCTATAAGCTTCAGGGACTAACTCATAACCAGCAAGAATGGCCTTTTTTGCCATCTCATAATCTGCAGAAACCTCCTCAGAAAGCATGGCATAAACTTCATGAGCTCTGCCCATCAGCCTGCTTTGCATAAGTAGTGTCCAGCTTTCCTTTGGCCACTTCATCTGTCTAGCTATCTTTTCAAAAGAAATGAAAAATGCCTCTACATCCCTTTCCTCAAACTTCAGAAGGGCTTGTATAAATTTAAACAGCTCTCCACTGGGTCCTTGGCTGGAGTCAGTTCTTTCCTCACCAGAATTTTCACTGGAGTCAAGGCCAAGCTTTTTTTCAGTTCTAGCTTTTAAAATTCGAATTCCCTTTCTTTACTTTCGCTTTCTTGCTGCTCTACTTGGTCCCTTTGAAATGGTAGTTCAAGTTTTCCCATTTCTCCTTCCTGTTCAAGCTGGTTCAACTACAACTGAATTTTAGCTAATTCAACTGAATCATCATCTGGATTTCCTTTTCCTTCTTCCAATTTCAAATGCTGTGCTATTACTTCAATTATGTCTGCTTTCTTAGCCCCTGGTTTTAACTCTAACGCCAACATATCTGCCAATTCCTTTAGCCTCGCCTTGGTTAAGTTTTGCAAATCACTCAGGGATAAATCCTCCTTCTCCAGTAAGGTCGTAGCAACTGACAAAGACATTTTGGTATTGTAAACTTTAATGCACAAAAAAACCTTTTCCCTTTCTAATTATTATTACCCGACTTACAATTGCACGTCGTTGGCTTTGGGTTATCTCGGACAGAGACCCCAATTATTTGTTATGAATGAGGCGGGAGGAGTGCACTGTCTTTCTCTCGCTCCACTTCTCCATTGGTCACAACATATATTCTACTCTTTATCCCAGAACAAAATACAAAAACCAGGTTTCTTTAATAAACAACAAATTTATCAGTTTATTATAAAACAAGACTTATCCAGTAAAATGCAAAGCATTAACACAGAGTTTGAAACATTAATGGAAATGGATATTCCCTTCCAGATACCCAACACACACACACCAGTTAGATTAAAAAAAAGAAATTTTCTCTGCAGACGTCTTTTATAAAAAAAAAATACTTTGGCCAAATACTTGTTAATTCTTGAAGGTTAGAGGATAAGATATGTTGTCCCAAATGGCAAACAGCCTGGTATCCAAGTACACAGACAGGTCACTGGGATCTTTTCTGGAGCAGTTTTGTTCAGGGGGTTTCAAGAAGTAATCTAACAGGCTTTCCAGGAGCTTCTCAGGAGAAAAGCAGCATCAGGGGTTTTAGCTATCACACGCTGTATTTTTTTTGGAGGGTCTCTCAAAGAGGTGGAGAAAGATGAGCTGGGTGTTTCTTTCAGCAGACTACAAACCAAATGACATTCAAAACGGTCCACACCCCAACCAGAAAGTCAAAACCTCCTAACCACCATAAATCTTGACATGTCACTTCTCTGTAAACAACTCCCCCAAGTCACCAAGGCTTCTGTTGTTTATTTAGCTTAAGGCATATGACATCCAGTAAAGGTTTGTTTTCAAACAAAGCTTTACGTGTCTTAAGGTCCTTCCACTGACTTTTAAAAAGACACATCCATGGAATCTCTTCAGTCTTAAAAAGAATCAATCTCCTCAATTCTAAAACACGAGCCCTCAAAACATTTTTTAAAAAGCTGAAGCATTGAAGCATTTGCATAACACAGGTGAAAAATGGCAGCCATTTTGGGTACATCAAAATTCCAGAAAAAGCAATGGCATGAAATTATCTGTTGGGAGCTTCAGTTGAAGGTGTGGGTAATGGATGTTGATTTGCAGAGTTGTATTTTAGAGGTTTTCCTGTTCTTCAGATGGTGCAGTGGGTTTTGTAACATGCATGTGAATGGGTAGTTTGGATCTTATTTTGACATCTCATTTAAAGAATGGCATCTATAACAATTCAGCACTCAATCTATATTGTGCTGGAGTATTCGCTTTGATTATGTGCTCAAGTACTGGGGTGCAGCTTGACTCACAATCATCTGACTCAGAGATGAGTATGTAACTAACAGAGCCAAGCTGGTTATTGGAAGCTGTAAGAAGTTCTCTTAGCTGTTTAAGCTGCAGCTATTTTAATTGGTGTTACTAAAAAAAAGTGGAGTAATGCAGTTCCAAATTGTCTTCTATGACCACAAGCTTTCCTTCTAACTTGTTCCAACTTCAAATTTTAATATTCCTTTTTTTGTTCTTTCTGTTTCTCCACTCCCACCCTTCCCTGGGTGCATTTTCTTGGCACATAAAATGGAAAATTCATGTTGAAACTAAAAAAAACAGCCTTTTAAAATTCTAACAAGTTGAATATCCTGCCATTATGACTCAATGTTACAAGAGCATTGAGGAAGCATGGTCTCACCACTTCACACCCAATCTCAGAACAGCAACAATAGCCAGCATACTGAAAGTTGTGGTCACGATATTTCAGCTGGAGAAGGCAAGTAAGAGTTTCGTTAAAGAGACAAAATGGGAACACAAAGACAGATGAATGTGACCTTGTTTTTTATTATTTAAGTGCATTTAATATCATGAGCTGTGATGTCAACTTTGTGACTGGCTATCAAAATTAGACATATTGGCAGCTTTATTTTCTTGATATTGGCCATGATGTAGGGCTGTATTGAACTCACTACACTTTCACTTTAGGAGATAGACATTAATGAGGAAAGCCAACTGATCCATCCTAGCTCTTCTATCTTAAAACAGGCCAGCACAGCCTCTAATTACTTTGTAAATGATTCCAGGGATTTTGCTTCCAATACCCTACACAGGGATCCATTTCACATGCTCATGACTGTACAAAAAACTTCCAAACATCAGTCTAATTTTGTCTTTCATCAGTTTGAACTTGTGTGCCCTTATCCAACTGTCACAGTTTAATTTGAAGTAATGTGCCAGATTTATCTTTACCATACCATTAATTGCAAGATCCACTTTCGGATACTCCCTTTCAAGGTTGAACAGCCTAAGTTTCTTCAATCTTTCTTCGTAACTCTGATCTCTGACATTAGTCTCTCGGCTCTTCTCTGTACCATTTCTAGAACTTGGATAATGCCCACTTGCCTCCACGACCAGAACTTGTAACAATACTCAAGGTATGATATTTAAAAGACCATTGAACAAAGCACAACTTTGTCTGCCTTGTATTTCACTGTTATGGCTTTGTAGTTCATAATTCCATCTGCCTTGTCCATTGCTGATTAGACATGCGCTGAGTCGACCTAAATCCTTAAACCTTTTTCAACTTCAGCGTCAAGTATTTCAATACAACCTTTGCAGGATTTACAATTACTTTTACACTTCCCATGTGCAATACTTTGCACTTGTCTGGGTTTAATTTTATCTGTCTCTGTTCTGTCCACTTAATCTACAGGTCCCTTGCAATTTCCCTAAATCCAAGTTTTCTACCATCTGCAAATTTGGTCAGTTTGCACTGAGCTTCTCAAATCAAGTCATCAACATAAATTAAAAACATCCCAAAAATGATCACTGGACCATTTCACTCAGCAGTTCCCCCTACCATGACGTTGCTCCGCTAATAGATACTGACTGCTTCATTAGACACTTTCTTATCCTTTCCCAGCTTCTACCTCAATTCCCCAGCACTTTAAGCACAAGCAGCGGGTACCAGGAGCCAAGGACACCACGCCAGAGTTTTCTTTTTCAAGCGGGTCGATTACATTCATTTCAAATGCGTTAAATCTTAGAAGCTGGAATATGTCATGCGGTTTTCTGTATTCTTTTTGAATTCAGCCATAAGTCAAGTAAAACAAGAACATTGCTCCTTTAAAAAGAGAAATACAAAGCTTCTCCCAAAAGGTGCATCACATTGAGCTTCCTGTATATTGTTGGCATCTGATAACATTTGAACATGAAAAAGAAAGAAAAGAACAGCAACAGCTGTTATATTATTTTGCCATTCTATGGAGCCAGGCACCCAATGGGGAAACACAGAGAAAGTATAAAACAGAAATGTATACTCATAGCCAGGACTTGATCTATCTTCCATGCAGCTTCAGTGGTAACTCCACAGTGTAATCTTTTCATGCAGTCATAGAACAGCCAATACACAAGCAGAAGGGCTCTTAAAAATATTTCCGCTCTAACATTGCTCAGGAGATCACTGCATTCACTTTGTTATGCACTTTTGTTTTGCTCGTGGCAAATCAAGAAACATCAATTATTGATGCTTTCCACACCGGACTACAATGCCTGAAATGCAAACAGAAAATGCTGGAAATACTCAGCAGGTCAAGCAGCATCTGTGGAGAGAGGAACAGATGTAATGGGCTGAATTTTATCTGCCCGCTGCCAAAATCAGCTGCTGACCGCATTCCAAAGAGCCCCCTCGCTTCCAAGCGCAACGGCTCATTTAAATAGCCGGGCGGGCCGTCCCCCGATCTCGTGGAGGGGGCATGCTGTCCATCCCCAGCAATGGTGTCAGCTGCTTGTGGGCAGGTGCTGATCCATTTTCACAGGGCTGTGAGCCCTATGGGCATATTTAAATGAAGATTTAATGACATTAAATAAATCCATCTCTTTTGCCCCTCTCCTACCCCCCCCATAACAATTAAATTAATTATTTGCCTTTTCCCCCCTAAAATACTTACCTTTACCATCTAACCCCCTGAAACTGCACAAAATTTAAACTTCAACCCTTCCCGCCAACCTCTACAGCCATGACGTTAATTTGACCATTTGACCCCCCCCCCCCCCCCCCCACCAACACTGTACTGAGAAATCTACCTCCTTCCTCGTACCCACCAGTGATGCGCCTCATTTCCCCGGATGGGGATCCGAAGGCACAGGAGTGCTGGCCACTGGGCCGAAGATCGCAGCAAGACATCAAGATTAATGGCACATACATGCAAATCTACTAATTTACATTATTTGCACATGGTGATTGCGCTCCCGTCACTGAGCGGTGGGGGAGACGCCTTGGCGACCCCTGCCGCAAGGCGGATTGGGCCGGGCTCTCCCAGCATTGAGGTTCGTGGCGGGCCTCATCCGGGGCTACCTTCAGGCCCCCCCACCACAGATCCCGACATCGAGGGCTCCTTAAAATCCAGCCCAATGTTTCAGTCCGATGACCTATCGTCGGAACATTTTTCAGCCATTCTGATGAAAGGTCACTGACCTGAAATGTTAACTCTGTTTCTCTCTCTCCCCCAAATGCTGTCCAGGCCTTCTGAGTATTTTCAGCATTTTCTGGTTTTATTTTGGATTACCAGCATCGGCAGGATTTTGCTGTTGTACTACAATATGCGCGTGTGGCTCTGCAACAAAGTCTAATCACCAACTCCAAAGTCCACCATCCATGTAAACTGGCAAAGTATTAGAAATTTATCTGATACAGTAGAAGCTGTTTAGGGTGTTCAGGTTAGCATTAGCATTTTCAGACCTTGTACTCCAACTCATGTAGAAATGTGTGCTGTCAGATTACTTTGACACACACATTCACATAATAGGATCATCTTAAATCCCACTAAATGTGAGTTAAATGTGAGTCCTTCGGTAAAATAGAAGGTACTTCTCTGTTGCTAGGAAAATTTCTCTCCAGATTGGGCCTTCGTTCTCCTTTTCATATTTGCCTTTTGAATGCAAAATAGAAATTTAAATGTGTGATAGTGTGACACCTGAAGTAAGATGGACACAGCTCAAAGCTATTTTGATCCAGGAATGCAAATCTTGTACACATGTTAAAGGCCTGCTCGGGTATAAAACTGAAACCCAACTCGGGCCCAACCCGACCACAACCAACCTGAACCTGACCCAGGCCCGAGTCCTTTAATTTTTTTTCGCCCCCGACCCGAATATCGTAATAAATTTAATGATATCAAACATGTTATTGTGCTCTACCTTGTCCAAATGGTAATACTTGTGATCCTGTTTATCTGTTCCGGCAGCAGGCTACTCCTGCAGATGGAGTTGTGGGTAACCATGGGTGAGCCTGATCCCGTGAGTTCCTGGAGGCAGCACTGCCCAGCCCGACCCGAGCCCGAATGCTGGACTCGGAATATAGACCTGACTCCGACACATGTAATCAGGTCTAGTTGAGTTCGGGTCAGGTAGCCAGGCTTTAATGCATGCACAGAAATTGGCCCTTACCAGAGTATTATCCAGACTATACTGGGCTCTGCTGCTACTCTTCCACGGAGTTCAACTCCATGCATTCTTCTTCACTCAAGATAGTAGATAAAACTGCTCCACCCTCCCCTCTCAACCCTAAGGTAGTTTGGTTCTCGCCTGTAACCAGAGCTGCTCACTATGGGGCAGGAAATGGAGTACAAACAGTAATAACTGCCTGCATTGCATGCTCGATCTGAAGACTGAAATGAGGAAAAGCCATTCAACTCATGTAGATCAAATGTGGCTGGAATTATACATGGTGGCAGAGGCCCTGCTTAGTGGCAAAAAAGTGGGGAGAGAGTCTGCCTCCGCCGGGCCTGGAAGCTACAGAGCGATTTTGCATGGCCCAGGCCCTTAATTGGCCTCGGGCAGGACTTCCATCCATCTGAGGCAGGAGGTCCCCCCCTCCAAAACTTGCCAGCCAATCAACGGGCCGTCAGTTCTTCAGTTTCAGCAGCACCAGCGGGAGCAGTGCCACACTGGGACTGCACCCAGCATTAAGAGCAAAAGGGACGGCTTCATAAAGGTAACTGGGATTGCGGGCCTCACCAGGGACAATCGGCTGGGCCCTGGCAAGGAGGGTGAGAGTTATTCAGGAGGGCGGGGGAAGGTGCTGCATCGGGGGCGGCTTGTGCTGCTGGGGCTGCCCAATAGGAAGGACCCCCTTACCCCTCCAGACCTGCAAGAAGGCCACCTGGTATTGCCGGGCAGCCTCCTCAGGTGCTGAAGGTCCCGGCTGCCACTGGTAGAATACCAGCAATGGCGAGAGGGGGCCCTTAAATGGCAATTAATTAGCCACTTAAAAGCCTCAATTGGCATGGGGCAGGCAGGCCATTTCCAATCTCCCCCCTTACTGGTAACATGGCAGCGGGGCAGGTAGGTGATGAGAATTTCCTTCCCCTGCACCTCCAGCCCTCTCCCGTGGTGTTTTCGGTGGGGGGGGGGGGGTGTAGGTGTAAAATTATGGCCTGTCATTGAGGTCCAGACAGGATCCACTGAATTTTCAGGAAGCAAACTCCTTCAAACTTTGACTCCAATAAAGTTTTCATAAAATTTGAGGTGTATATTAATGATCAACCAGGTAATGAACTTCCGAAATTAAAAAATTATTAATTTATAAAAAACGTGTTTTGTTGATCCCCAGTCCTGTGTCTGCCAAACATTGCTGCCATGACATCTCAAAGAAAAGAAAAACTTGCATTTATATAGTGCCTGTCATGACTTCAGGACATCCCAAAAAGCTTTACAGCCAATGAAGCACTTTTGAAGTGTCGTCACTATTGCAATGTAGGAATGAATCCCAGATGGCTCAATGAGTTTATCTAGTAAGTGGTTTAACTATACAGACCAGGTATGTCCTAGGTTAGACCTCGCTTATGTGCTATGATGTTAGCTTAGGTAACAGACCCTAGTTTTCCATGACAGAGAAACCGGCTAAGGTTTCAACTCCTAATCACTACCCAGTAAAAAGCTCGTGTGCAAGGAAGGTTCTGATGACTTTGAAATCACAGTCAAATTAAATACTCAATGTCAACATGAATAACTGATGCCTGTAAAACCAACTTCCAGCCAGGAGTCAATACTTTCAGGACAGGAGGAGGGGAGAAAACTGACAAGAAGTGAAAGGGAAACAAATCAAAAACAGCAGGGTGTCATTTTCAAGTGCCACCACAATAAAAAAATATTCAAGGCTGTTCTCCCTCCCCATTCATAAATAATTTGCTTTCTTTAAAACAAGCTACACTTCTACAAAAGTATCAAAAGTCAGTTAGAAAAAGAAACACCCACCAAACCACACCATCATTATTAGTCGGAAACACAAAACAATCTGGCCTGCTCACATCTGCACAGCTGTTATCAACAACGTTTAATGACGAGCAAGTAAATATTCACAAACTATCAGCTCCATGTCAGTTCCTACCCTATCCCCTTCCCCTGAGGAATGTAGGACCAGGAGCTCTGTTCCTTTCCCTCACCTCCATGTCCCCTTTGCTGCACAATTTGGGTCTTACACTGTGCACATTAACACCCGAGGAAACCCGGGGTAATGATACAACCAGAAAAGAGGCATTAATCCTCAAAAAAACTGGACGTGTATTTTTTTTCTTACAATTACATAAAAATTACAACACTGATCACACCGTTCAGTCTAACCACTTTGTGTTGCTATTGATCCTCCACAAGAGCAGTCGTCCTAATCCCCTGTGCCTGCTATGTTCTGATACCCCATTATCTTCAAACACTTATCCAACCGACTCTCAGATGTCAATATGGTCACTGCTTCAATCACTAACCCCAGCAGTACATTCACAACCCTCTGTGTAAATAGGTTTCTCCTGCTCTCAGTCCTAACTCTTTTTTATTTAATCTCACGTCTGAGTCCCTTCATCCTGGACCCCGTCAATTGCTGGCAATAGTCTGTTTCTATTTACTCTGTACCACCCCTTCAGAATTTTAAACACCACTATCAAATCACCTTGTAGTCTTCCCTTATCTGAAAATAAAATGTTTAATTTTTCTGGAAATTCTTTGCATTTGTATTTCCTCAAACCAGGCAGAATCCCAGTGTGTCGAAACCAAATTCTCTCTATTGCTTCAATATCCTTTTGCAATGTGGAACCCAAAATTACACACACTATTTCAACTTATTTATTTCAACTTAGGTTAGTTTATGTCTCATACAATGCTATAGCTGAGTGATGCTCAGGTGCTGCAAACTCTGTGTAACCATCTCTTTTTCCTCCTATTCACTTGGTCTTTTCTCTATTTTTCTAAAAAAATCAGGTGTTCCCTGAAGTAGCTGATGACTTCTGATGCCAGTAAAACATTTTAGTACGAAACCTGTGCCACAGATATCTCTTCTACTGAATTTTATAAATAAGGACTAATGCCAGAAAATAATGATGACTAGCATTTAACTGTGCACACACCATGAGAGAATTAGGTGAAGTTGCGAAAAAAACTTTGTTGAATAGATGGTTTTTGACACAGTGGGGAGGTAGAGAGGCAGAAGTTCCAAAGAGTCAGGTCAAAAGCTCAGTAAACAAAATTAGAGCACATGGGATTGGGAGTAATAGACTGCAATGGCTTAAGAATTGGTTAATTGAGAGTAGGAATAAATGGGTCATTCTCAGGATGGCAGGCTGTTACTAGTGGGGTACCACAAGATCAGTGCTTGGGTCACAGCTGTCTGCAATCTATATAAATGATTTGGATATGGGGACCAATTATAATATTTCCAAATTTGCGGATGACACAAAACTAGGATGGAATGTAAATTGTGAGGATGCAGCAAGGAGGCTTCAAGGAGATTTGGACAGGCCAAGTGAACAGGTAAGAATATGGTAGATGGGATATAATGTGAATAAGTGTGACGTGATCCACTTTGGTAGAAAAAACAGAGAGGCAGAGTATTTCTTAAATGGTGAGAGGTTGGGAAATGCTGATGTCCAAACAGACCTGGGTGTCCTTGTTCATGAGCCACTAAAAGCTAATATGCAGGTGCGGCAAGCAATTAAGAAGGCAAATGGTACGCTGGCCTTCATTGCAAGGGGACTTGAGTACAGGAGTAAAGATGTATTGCTTCAATTGTATAAAGCCTTGGTGAGACCCCACCTGGAGTATTGTGTACAGTTTTGGTCTCCTTATCTAAGGAAGGGAGTGCAACGGAGGTTCACCAGACTAATCCCTGAGATGGCAGCATTGTCTTATGAGGAGAGATCGCAGAAACTGGGCCTGTATTCTTTAGAGTTTCAAAGAATGAGAGGTGATCTCATTGAAACTTACAAAATTCTTACAGGGCGTGACAGGGTAGATGTAGATTGGATGTTTCCTCTGGCTGGTGAGTCTAGAACAAGGGGACACAGTCTCAGAATAAGGGGCAGGCCATTTAAGACTGAGATGAGGAGGAATTTATTTACTCAGAGGGTGGTGAATCTGTGGAATTTTCTACCGCAGAGCACGTGGAAGTTCAATCATTGGGCATGTTCAAAACAGAAATCAACGGATTTCTCAATACTAACGACGTCAAGGGATATTGGGATAATGGGGGAAAATGGCATAGAGGTAGATGATCAGCCATGATCTGTGTGAATGGCAGAGCAGGCTCAACAGGCTGAATGGTCACTCCTGCTCCTATGGTCTTATGATCCTTTGAGCTGAAGGCAGCAGAGGGTGGAGGGAAACCAGAGTCAGACGAGCATAATGCATGAGGAAGGATAAGTGTGTAACCTTGAGCTTGTTTGACTGGTAGGAAGTCTCGTCCAGTGTCCACATCAAATCATAAACAACATGCTAGCAATTTCCTCATCTTTTGGCAATACTCCTACTGGCAACGAAAACTCAGAAAATCAGCTCGATAAAGTCATAGAGTTTTACAGCACAGAAACAGGCCCTTCGACCCAACACACCTGTGCCGACCATCAAGCACCCATCCTAACCAATCCCATTTCCCCGCACTTGGCCTGTAGCCTCGTATGTTATGGCGTTTCAAGTGCTCATCCAAATATTTCTTGAATGTCGTGAGTGTTCCTGCCTCTACCACCCCTTCAGGCAGTGTGCTCCAGATTCCAACCACCCAATGGGTGAAAAAATTCCTCCTCAACTCCCCTCTAAACCTCCTGCCCCTTACCTTAAATCTATGCCCCCTAGTCAACCTGAGTGTTCAAAGAGCTTACGTTGTCTTTTATTGAACAGAAAGAATATTGTTGATTTCTAGCATTACAGTGAATGGAAATTCAATCAAATTTAAATTAGAGTTATTCCATTTTTTTTCATCCACTGGGAATTCCCATGTCCTGCTACACTACCATGCCTTCAGTGGAAATCCTTTATTCACATAAACGGCATTTCTGCCAATGATACAGCAGCGAAGCATGAGAGACCCCAAGCAACGTCCCGGCCAACCTTTTTAATAATTGTACTTAAATATGTAAATACTTTATTCAGAAGCCAGAATAAAATGACTAATACACTGAATAGGTCATTAATAAAATCAAAACGCTCTATTGCAGAGCTGTTTCAGTGGTTCAAAAATATCGATGACAGGCTGAAGGCGGATCTTTTAAATCTCATTGACAAAATCTTTATGGCGAATTCATGAACCATAGCTTGGAGATTACTGTGCTGTAGCTGGATACGTATCAGCAGCATTCTGTGGTATTCTTCTAAAGCAAAATAGAGAAATTGTCTAAATATTGCAAATTTGTAGTCACTGGTGGAATGCAGTGTGGGAGTGGAAGGGAAAGAAAGGGAAGCAGATCAAACAGTCTAGTTTATAAAACCATAAGCTGTATATAATTAACTCTTCGAACAAGTCTTTTCCTCTTTCTGCAATCATAGCAGTTACCCGTTCTGGGACTGATTGTATTAATCTATGAAGCACAGCCTAGTCTAGCAGCAGAGGGAATAACCTCGATGCCTGTAGTCATGCCCCAGGGTTATTATTCTCTACTTTCCTCTTGGCCCACAGGAGACCTGCAGAGGCATGACCACTGCATTCAGAAGGTTGAATAGATGGGATATGCGTGGATTGAATCACAACGTTCCATCCGAACGAGAGCCATCAGTCATGGTGAGCTACGAGTCATGGCAGTATAAACAAGGCAGAAATGATAGTCAATAAAATCACAATTAGGTGCACTGAATGTCAGCCTTCCCTTGTGTTCACAATCAACAGAATCAATAGCCCACAGTCTGGAAATTTCTCTCTTCTCGCTTTCATTCTCATTTTTTTCCAGCTGAATCTCCTATTAGTGCAAAAAAGCCCAATTACTGCCTGTGTCACCACAGGATAGCTAGCTAAAAGCTGCCAAATTAGTAAGCGTTAGTTCTTGACAATGAAATACAATCAAGAGAGTGAATTCAACAAGTTTGTGAATGTGCCAACAGAAGCACACTTCTCTTATCCATGGAATGACAGGGTTGTTTTCAAAGCCGTATACAACAGTAAAACAAAAGGCATGTGCACTCCAATACTATGTAAGTGGCAATTTCCATATAAATTAACGCAATAAATTCTCCTAATCTTTACATAAAAGCGCACAATTAAATTTACAGTACTTAAATGTGATCACACATTTCTATTAAATTGATTTCTCACCAACAATTTGTCCTGAACTATTGACTAGATTTAATTAAAGGTCATTGTTTGTCAAGCCATTTGACCAGTATATTTTTGTGTTGATGAAATTGTGGAGCTCTAGAGGTCTCATTTTCTTTTGCTTACAGGTTGTTGACAACAATAATGTCTAGTACTTCAACGCCATGAGTAAAGTGTTCCTATCTACCAATAGAGGATGCAATAAGAGCAGCGTGTTCTTGTGTAAATAACCTCTTAGACATAACCACACTATTTCTCCCTTCAATTTAATCAGCTGTAGGCATTCAGCAACATTCTGCATCAACTCCAATTGCTGCAGGTGAAATGCACATTTGTCCCAAAAAATTATGCAATAGGCTATTCAAAGTGAAACATGAGTAATAATCTTTAGTAAGCGTTTAATGCAAGACCTTTTTTCAAAAAGGTATATTGTCCAATGCAACCATTTATTTTAACTTGCTATAGTTAGGTGATGATGTAGAAGCAATACAACAAGTCATGCATTGTCATACAGCAGGTAACAACACTTTACACTTTGGACTGAAAATAAGATAACATTTCTAACCCAGAAAAAGTATTTACTCAAAGGGTAAACTCCAGCCCTATAGCCTTCTCCACTTCTGGCCTCTTACACATCCCCGATTTTTATTGCTCCACCATTGGTGGCCGTGCCTTCAGCTACCGAGGCCCTAAGCTCTGGAATTCCCTCCCTAAACCTCTCTGCCTCTCGCACTTTTTATTGGAAAATAGCTGAGGAAAGAAAATTAGACGGGGCTGGAAAAGGAGAAGCAAAAAACCTAATAGATGGGCATTTTTCATGAAGAGAAAAACTCTCCTTCAATGTTGCAATCTTAGTATCTTTAATCACATTGGAAACTAAGCAGAGAAAAAGTATTTTGGTATTTTTGGTCACTTAGTCATATATATGCAAATATCATTAACTCAATCAGCATTTCAGGGGAAATGACTGCACTATCATGGCAATAACAACCTTTTCAGAAGCATCAACATAGATAATTTTACAAGCTTAGGTTAATATTCTGCGCAACATAGCAACAATAGTATTTTGCTTCTAGTGTGTAGGCTTCGAATGGAACATGAACCCACGACTTTCTGACGCAGAGGTGCGTTTGCTCCACTGAGCCAAGGCTGACACCTTGGAGAAGCAGAGACAACTCTCTCAGTGCCCTGGCCAACATTCCTCCAACAACTAACATTACCAAAATAACAGACAAATGCTCATTAATCGAACTACAAGTTGTGGAATCTTGCTATGTGAAAAATGGCTGCTGCATTTAAGTATATAGCATTTATTGTTTGAGGTGTTTTGAGATGTTTCTGATAAGGTAACATATATGCACAAATCTTTTCAGCATTCAAAGTAACTGAGTACAGTACTTTAACCAATTTGATTCCACCAGACCATTGCAATTCTTTATACAGTTCAATAAATGAGAGATTCCCTGGGAATGAAATGCATGTATACAAAGGAGATTCCAGCAACACTCAACTTTCTGAAGACCGAGTTTCCTTTAATAGCACGGCACATTCAAAGAAAGCATTTGTGTGATCTCAGTTGGAGGAAAGAGTGGGGTGCCATATTGGCTTTAATACTCATGGGTTAGGGAAAAATGATCAGCCAAGGACTTCTGCCCTTGATTGCTAGCCAATGTTTCCTGCTGGAAAATGTGCATGTGGACATCAGGTGTGAACAAGAGTGCGCTCAGCTATGACACCCCCATGAATGAACAGCCTGCCAACACTCACTGTCTTGGCTCATTTGGCTGAGTTATAGGAAGGTAGCTGGCACTTGTTGCTTTCAAGAGAAAAAGTGGGGGTGGGGGAAGGGAAATAAAATAAATTGGAGAAGCAAAGGATATCTGTCAGCAGCAATCCAAAACACGAGATTATACTGTCTGTGTATTGTCAGCTTCAAAGGCAATTATGAATTGAATACAGAAATTATTGGGCATTAAGGTTTAGAAAGGAGAATAACAAGAAACAAAAGTTTGAATAGAAATTACTGACTGCTGTGCTTTTATGACACTTGTGTGGGCTGCCAACTGGAGAAATGTTTTCTGTTTGTGCTGGATTATGATCAGATTTGTGATCTTTAGAAAATGTGTTGGAACTGCTTCTTTCACACGGAGCTCTTACACTCAGCAGAGAAACTCTAGTGCACGTGTTGCAGCTGTTTTGTGATTTTCACATAATGATTTGCAATCATTTCACGTTATGATCTGCAATCATTTCACTGTTTTTCTGTTTTAAACTTTAAAAGAAATCAAAGTTTTTTTTTTAAACCACCTGAAAAACAGCAATATTTGATGAAGAGGATACTCAATATCGGCAATGAGTGGTGCACTGGGTTCGGCATTGGCTTTTCATGTCTGGAATCCAGGTTCAAATGTAGCCCAGATTGATGGGGAGAGAATCCAATGGCTATGAGTCTCTTACTCATCCACCTTGACTTCCCTGCAGCCTTTGAAATGGGTGGCCACACAATCATCTTCTAACATTATTCCTCAGTTTTCCAGTTCAAAGGAATTGGTTTGTTTGGTTCCACCAGTACTTTTCCGATTGTAGCCATAGCAGCTCCAGCCATGGCTTATCATCCTGACCCCCACATCATTACCTCTGGAGGGCACTAAGGATCCATCTTTGCTCCCCTCCTTCTACATTGGCTTTGTTCGTCCAATTAAAAATTCTGTCAGAAGGTTGTGGGATCCACTCCAGAGACTTGAGCACAAAAGCTAGACCTGCACTCCAGTAGAGAATGAAGGGAGTGCCACATTGTCTTTTCGATAAGATTTTAAACCCTGTCTGCCCTCTCAGGTGGATATAAACGATCCCACTATTGTACTGGTCAGCATTTATCCCTCAACCAATATCACTATAGACAGCGGTTGTTATCATATTGTCCCTTGTGGGATTTGCTGTATGTAAATTAGCTACCATGTTTCCTACATTATAAGAGTCTAAACTTCAAAAGTGGCTATAAAACACTTTGGGAAGTCCCGAGATTGTGAAAGGCGGTATATAAATATTAATAATAAAAGCAAAATATGGCAGATGATGGAAATCTGATATGAAAACAGAAAATGCTGGAAATACTCAGCAGGTCTGGCAGCATCTTGGAGAGAGGAGCAGAGTTAACGTTTCAGGTCTGTGACCTTTCATAATAACTCCCAGTTCTGCAGCACTGAAATCCCTCACCTTGAAGTGCACAAAATTTATTTTTGAATAGCCAGAGGAGACTCTATGACAGTACCATCATATATACTCATAAAACTGCCAATAACTTGTGAATGGGGCTAAAAGGTTGTGCTTCACAAGGAGGCATCTAGTATCTTTAGATAGAATATTTAGATGAAATGACTAGAACCTTGCTAAAGGATCCCTACTGCATTGTAAAATTTCACCATAGGATCATTCTGCACAAGAAAAAGAGGACTGTATGTTGTCTTACAACCCCTATGAGATTTTCCTTGTTCTTGAAATTCTCCAAACCAATAGCATCATAGAATATCACCGCACAGAAGGACCTTCGGTTCAGCGCCTGCTCTTTCGAAGAGCAATCCAGTTAGTCCCACTCCCCTGCTCTTTTTCCATATCCCTGCAATTTTTCTCCTTTGAGTATTTATCCAATTCCCTTTTGAAGGCTACTATTGAATCTGTATCCATCACTCTATCAGGCACTGCATTCCAAATCCGAACCACTCATGGCATGAAAAAGCTTTACCTCATGTCACCTCTGCTTATTTTGTCAAATACCTTCAATCAGTACCCTCTGGTTATCGAACCTTCAGCCATTGGAAACAGTTCGGCTGGAATTTTACGCCACCCCAGCGAGCCGGATGGTGGTGGGGGGGGGGGGGGGTGTAAAATGGAGCGGAAGGCTCCAAGAGCCCTTCCCGACCCGCTCTCATCTCTGCCCCACTTTATGTAGAGCGGGGGTGGGTGGGGGGGGGGGGGGCAGGGGAGCCAAAAAACGGGCCGCTTGCCCCCAGGCCAATCAAGGCCCTTAAGTTGCCAATTAACGGCCACTTATGGGCCTTCGCCCGCCTCCACGGGGATTTTACCCTTGGCAAGTGGGCGTCCTGGAGCCGGGAAAGGCCGCCCAGTGAAAGCTGCGCCCTGGGGGTGGGCCCTGACAAACGGGCACAGGGTGTCCGATTGAGGGCCGTCCCCGCTTCCCCAACCACCCCCAGGACTCAAGAAGCACATCCCCCCTTCTCCCCTAACGACCACCCTTGCCTCACTGGGGGCTGACCAATTACCCCCGACGAGGCAACCCAAACTTACCTGCACTCCTGGCTCCATGTCCTCAGCTGGGCTGCACTCCCAGCAGTGGCCACCGCTCCCGATGACTAAGAGCTGCCTGAGACAATGATTGGCTGGCAGCTCAATGAGGTGGGTCTTCCTCCCTCAAGAGGGTGGAAATCCCGCCTCGGTACAGTTAAAGCCTGGGGACTCGTAAAATGCAGAACGGATTCCCAGGCTAGGCAGAAGCGGGTTCACCACCAACCTTTACGTCAGCGGCCAGCTCCTGTCCGCCCGACGTAAAATCCAGCCCTTTATCTTTATTTCTCTATCTAAACCCTCCATAATTTTAAACACTATTATCAAATCTCTTCTTAGACCTTTCTGCTCTAAGGAGAAAAACCTCAGTTTCTCCAGTCTATCCACATAACTGTAATCCCTTGTCTCCAGAGCTATTCTAGTAAAGCTCTTCGGTAACCTCTCCAAAGCCTTCAGGTCCTTCCTAAAGTGTGGCATCCAGAATTGGACACAATACTCCAACTGGGGCTAAAAGTGTTTTATACAGGTTTAGCACAACTTTAACAGCGTCAGCAATGGCTCAGTTGATATCGCTCACGTCTCTGAGTCCGAAGTTTGTGGGTTCAAGTCCACTCCAGGTCTTTAGCACAAAAATCAAGGCTGACTCTTCAGTACAGTATTGAGGGACTGCCTGGCCAATATTTATACGTCAATCAACATCACTCAAAAAGAAAGAGATTGTCTGGTCATTAACACAATGCTGTTTGTAGGAGCTTGGTGTGCACAAATTGGCTGCCACATTTCCTACACTACAACAGTGACTACACTTCAAAAATACTTCACTGACTGTAAAGTGCTTTGAGATGTCCGGTGGTTGTGAAAGGCGCTATTTAAATGCAAGTCCTTTCTTTTTTTCCTGGATTTTGTATACTATACCTCTATTTATAAAGCCCAGGATCCCACATGCTTCTTTGTTAACTAGACCTGCCAACTTAAAGGATTTATTTACAAACATTCTCAGGCCTCTCTGTTCTTGCACCCCCTTTAAAATTGCATTATTAAAAAATTGGACACAATAAACTTTCTCTATGAGGCCACCTTTACAACCATATAAAGTGGATGAATATAAATCGAATGATAGGTGGTTTTGCATGCTACAAGTCTACCATATATATGAGGAATTAAGATGCTATCATAAACCACAAGAGTCAAACTCCAATGTCACACAAGGCATAGATGGGTAAATTCATTGAACTCATGCTCCTAGTAAGGAGCTTAGCTTGGAGGGAGGACAGGTCAAAGGTGGGCTGCAAGGCTAAAGTATTGATTCTCTACTCCAACCTGTTCTAAAGGTCACAGATCTGAAATTTTAACTCTGTTTCTATCTCCACAGATGCTGCCAAACCTGCTGAGTATTTCCAGCATTTTCTGTTTTTATTTTAACTTAAAGCTCTTGTTATCTTTAGTGTCAAAAGGCCAGTAAAACATTGTTGACAGCAGGTCGTTAAAAAATTAAAGTTCATTAATGCCCTTGGCAAAAATAACTTTCTGGTTCAGCGTTTCCAATACACTACTTTTCTCCACCCAACTGACATGAGCTTCAAGTGGTTAGAACTCAGTTCCATTTGTGCTCTTTATTTGGTACCCAAGTAGATCAACATTTGAAATACAACACCCATAAATCTCTTTTTTTGATCTTATTGCCTTCTACGCTGCTTGCCAGTTGCTTTACTATCTAACAGATTTGAAGTGGATACAATATATGAAATAATAATTTAGTGATAAACCAAAACGTTTAGGTTATGGAGAGAGCATGGTTTCACCACTGAGGAGAGAGTCAAACGTAATGCACACTATGGGCTGTATTTTGTGGCACCGGTGGGGCTTTCAGTGGCAGAACCCAGCACTGCAGACTCGGATCTCAAGTAAGTGAGGTGGGGTCACCGGGGCCAGTCCAGAATGCCCTGGGGTGTGTAGTGCAGGGGGATGGAGCTACAGGTAGGTGGTGTTTTTCCCACCAGGGGTCCTCCCTGGGCCACAGATTGCCCATGGAGGAGGTCCCCACCAAGCCTGTAGGGATGGTGCTCGTATTACTGGTTGACCTCCCCGCATGGTGGAGGTACCCTTCACTGCTGGCTAAATCCCAGTGACGGATGGAAGAGGCCCTTAAGTGGCTATTAATAGGCCACTTCAGGGCCTCAATTGGCCTCTGGACGGGAAGGCCATCATTGGCCGATACCACCTCGACAAAATCGCTTGGCGACCGGGAGGTGACAGGCCCTCCGCGCCCCCCACCGTTGCAATTCTATGGTCACAAACCCCCCACCCACCAGGCCTCTGATCCTGCCTCAGGGGGACCCATAAAATCTAGACCTATATTACAATTCATAACCAAAAGTGCTGTAATGAGGGGCTAGTACCTTAAGAAGAAATGAATTTTGACAAATGAAATCAAACCTTTAGAATACTTCTACGGTATTTGAATTGTGAGCTTTTTCTTTGTTTATTCCCCAAAAGCTTTAAAAATGGTCTGGATATTTATTTAATCCGATATGCTAAATACTGAGATATTAATAGAAACTATGGGTTGCTGTCTCAAGACTCATAACTGAGCTCCTACTCTTGATCAAATCTGGGTGAAGTGCAAAATAAAGGCCAGACACTTGCTCACAAAGAGTTTGAGAATAAATCAAAGTGAAAAGTGGTTGCCTTTGTGCAGTTACCAGAAACCGATTACACAACAATAGCAAAGCACTGGTAGCAGGTCAAATGCCTGTCCACTTTGGCCAGAGAATGGGTAGCATGAGGATACCTAAATGGAAGGCAACAATTTATAACTTGGAAAAATAATTGAAAAAGTAATAGCTAATTACAGAGAGCAATGTTATACAAAGCATTCAGCAAAGCACTGAGATCAGCAAAAAAATCCAATCCTTAAGGATGAATAGGAAACTTTAAAAATTTCCTCATTAAAAATGAATGCAGAGTTCTGTAGAAGAAAATGAATACTTTCCACAGACCACTTCACATATACAGATACAAGGAAAAATTAAATATTTTTGGAGTATAGTGCAAAGTAGACAGGAAGACACTGTTTGTCCTCCGTGGTTTGCACTTCCTGCTTTGATTCCATCCAGCAAAAATCTGCAGTCATTTTTCCCAGATCTTTCTTGCTTTTGCTGGTCGAACCACATCCTTAATTCAAACAGAACTTCAGATCATTAATAGTTTTGAAAGCGGTTTCTTTTAATGTGATCTTATTTGTCTAGCTGGTTCCTTGGGTTTTTGGTCCACATTTATAAGACTTTTCCGTCTGTTCCCATGAGCTAATCTAATCCTGTGAAATAACAAAAAAAGAAGCAACTCTAGTCTTTACCTGACTGCAAAGAATGAAAGTATAGACGAGATAGAGTACCCTTCATGACCTCAGGACCTCCCAAAGTGCTTTACAGCCAATTAAATACTTGTGAAATGCCATCACTGTTGTAATGTAGCAAACATGGCAGCCAATTTGCGGACAGCAAGCTCCCAGTTAATTTTTTTTTCCGGGATGTTAGTTGAGGGAGAAATATTGGCCAGGACACCAGCGACAACTCCTCTGCTCTTGTTCACATTCACCTGACAGGGCAGATGGGGCCATAGTTTAATGTTTCAACCGAAGGAAAAATTCAAACACCCAGGATTCACTCAGTACTGCACTGGAGCATCAGCTTAGTCGAAGATGCTTCCAAATTCAAAATGAAAAATAAAGGTGATCATTGTCATAGTTTATATATATGCCTCACCATTCCCTGTGAGATTCGAGCAAATATTAAAGCAAGTAAAACAATTCATTGCATCACTATATGCAACATTGAGAATATATCTGTCAGAAGATTTTCATAGAGAAAATGTTATTCTCGTACGCAGAAATCTTCCATATCATCTAGAAATTCTCATAAATAAATAAATGTATAACGGAACTGATGAAAAGACACACAAATTTATGACTTGCATGTGATTCAGGGGAATGCAATTTAATATCCCTCTTCAAAGATGTGTTAAAAAAAGTCTTTTCCTTTAAAATATACTGAAAACATGTCTGCAATGCATATAAAATGAAATTAAATTGTGATTTCTTTTAGTAGTAGATTTTGTCATGGGAAAAATTGATGACACCATTTCAGTGCATTAAAACAAAAATTGGAACAAAATGATACTCTTAGAACAGATATTCACAGATTGAAGAAAACATGTTGAAACGTTTAACTATATATAGAACTGTCATCCACATCCATAAAGAATGCAGCACTCTCCACAGACATTGAAACATTCTATATACAATACATATATATTTCACCTGCAGTGAAACATCCCATCTGTCTTCTCTGCTAAGTCTTAAATCTACTATATTGTATATACAACTGTAATTTCTCAATAAATTCCAAATCCCTTTCATTCTTATTTTCTCAGTCTTGTCCTAAAATCTGTCTTCACTTGATTCATTAGTGTATATGTTAGAAGAACTGTTTTAGTGAAGACCTTGAACATCACAACCATTTCACCTGCCATTCAGTTTAATATGAGAGAGTGCAATAACGGGTTAAAATGAAAAGGTAAATTTTCTTTGAAACTTTGTCCCAAAAGTATTATTTATTAATTTCTCAATCTACTCCACAATATTATTCTTTTAGACATTTATCACAGAAAGAAAAAGATGTGCAAGATTGAAAAGCTGTGTAAACGGATGCAGCTAAATTTTATCAAAAGTCCATTAAATAGAATCTGGTTGTTCTGCTCCTCCGCTGAATTCTAGATTGGGCACAAATGTACAATAATGTTCAACTAAATTCATATTTAAGTATAATCTGGTTTAATAAAACCAGATTAGTCTCAACATACTGAAGCTAGTTCCTTAAACCAGATTACTAGAGAACACCAGGAATCTTTTTGTCTAAACTTTTGTTTTTGTCCAATCTAGTCATTATGTTACAAACTTATTTGTCCTCTAATTGGAATAGAACATGGGAATATGCATGGAGAGCTAACCTGAAAGACTGTGTTTTCTTTCTAAGCCTATTTCAGCTGAATGTCGTGGGTATTTGTCCAGCTGATCTCAATTATATTGTACCTAGTATTCTACCATGCATAGCACTCAGCTAACAGAAAAAGGATCAGAGCAGAACTGTCTTTCATAATCCTATAATGCCATTCATAACCCTGGCGATAACAGTAACACGCACATAGAGGCTTCTGCCCAGTAGTAACCTGCCTGACCCTGGTGACAGGCGTATCTATGCAGAGATCTTGCTGGTCGTAATGAACCATAAACACTGACAAACAGCCTGACAATCTTATTGTACATGTGCTACTACAAGGCATGAAGCCTGTAGCACTCACTTGGGTTATCCATCTGTTTACATAGCTGGAAAAATAACAAGCCCTCATGTGTGACAGCCTTCATGTCATTAGCCTTATCCGCAGATGGCCTTAAAGCCGCAGAGGCAAACAGCACAGTGCTTAAGACAGTTTTATTATATCTATTTTTTTTATTGTGCAGCATCACTCACAGAGCTAAAGCTGGTTTTATTATCCATTTCAGGTTTATGGCATATCATGGCTTGATTTCATTGCCAGGAGCAAAAACAATCAGAACCAGCCAGGACAGCTTCATGGAAAAGTGGTTCCTCATAAATGGAGAACTTCTTTTGCAAGGGTCAATCAAAACTCAAGAGGAACAAAGGTTAACATTAGAAAGTAGATAAGGATATCACATTCTCTATTAAGCAATTATTACACTACTTGCCTCTTCATGAGAAGATAGCATGGTGTACAAAAACACCCGTTTATCCAATCACTCCAATAAACTCTGTGGAATGTATTGTCAGTGACTTGAAGCTAGACCAAATGGTGTTCTTAAACAAACATTCCCATTTACAAAGGGCTATGTCGGAATTAACCCTTTGAATGCTGAATTGCCATTTCTCTTGTAGGCAAGTCATACAACCAACAATTATCTGCATATTTCAAACAGAAAATACTCAAAGGGAAATTTATGATGCAAAAGATTATTTGCACAGAGGCTATGTAAGAGTGATGCAAAGGCAGAGAAGAGTTAATAGCTGGATTAATTTATCTACAAGCTAACAGCCAATTAGGAGGAATACCATAACTAAAATTAAGAGAAAAATGTAGGAAAAGAATTGGACAAAGTGGCTGATGTGACAAATGGCAGCTTAATTTTTTTTTATTCGTTCCTGGGATGTGGGTGTTGCTGGCCAGGCCAGCATTTATTGCCCATTCCTAATTGCCCTTGAGAAGGTGGTGGTGAGCTGCCTTCTTGAACCACTGCAGTCCATGTGAGGTAGGTACACCTACAGTGCTGTTGGGAAGGGAGTTCCAGGATTTTGACCCAGTGACACTGAAGGAACAGCGATATAGTTCCAAGTCAGGATGGTGTGTGGTTTGGAGGGGAACTTGCAGGTGGTGGTTCCCATGCATCTGCTGCCTTGTCCTTCTAGGTGGTAGAGGTGGTGGATTTGGAAGGTGCTATCGAAGGAGCCTTGGTGCGTTGCTGCAGTAGATGGTACACACTACTGCCACTGTGCGTCGGTGGTGGAGGGAGTGAATGTTTGTTGTTGGGGTGGCGATCAAGCGGGCTGCTTTATCCTGGATGGTGTCGAGCTTCTTGAGTGTTGTTGGAGCTGCATCCATTCAGGCAAGTGGAAAGTATTCCATCACACTGCTGACTTGTGCCTTGTAGATGGTGGACAGGTTTTGGGGAGTCAGGAGGTGAGTTACTCGCCGCAGGATTCCTAGCCTCTGACCTGCTCTTGTAGCCACGGTATGTATATGGCGACTCCATTTCAGTTTCTGGTCAATGGTAACCCCCAGGATGTTGGTGGTGGGGGATTCAGCGATCGTAATGCCATTGAATGTCAAGGGGAGATGGTCAGATTCTCTCTTGTTGGAGATGGTCATTGCCTGGCACTTGTGTGATGAGAATGCTACTTCCCACTTATCAGCCCAAGCCTGGATATTGTCCAGGTATTGCTGCATTTCTACACGGACTGCTTCAGTATCTGAGGAGTCATGAATGGAGCTGAAAATTGTGCAATTATCAGCGAACATCCCCACTTCAGACCTTATAATTGAAGGAAGGTCATTGATGACGTAGCTGAAGATGGTTGGGCCGAGGACACTACCCTGAGGAACTCCTGCAGTGATGTCCTGGAGTTGAGATGATGGACCTCCAACAACTACAACCATCTTCCTTTGCGCTAGGTATGACTCCAACCAGCAGAGAGCTTTCCCCCTGATTCTCATTGACTCCAGTTTTGCTAGGGCTCCTTGGTCAAATGCTGCCTTGATGTCAAGGGTAGTCACTCTCACTTCACCTTAAATGGAGCATGAGTAACTTAAAATAACTAAAACCTCCATCATTTGTTAATTTAACCATGAACTGTTTCAACAACATTCATGGACTACTTATATTACCCATACTTTCTTCCTATTTACAGTATTTTACGCTTGTCTGTATTACATTTTATCTGCCACTGTTCCATCTATTTATGCCTTTCCATTAGTAGCACTCTCATTTCTGGGTTGGTAGGTTATTGGAGCAAGCCGCATTCTAGGACTTGAGCAAGAAATCAAGTTTGAGAAACTGATGTAATTTCAAAACTAAGATCCCATCTGCCAGTTCAGATGGATGTAAAAGATCTTATGGCATTCTTCAAATAAGAGCTATGAAAATCGTCCAGTGTCCTGGCCAACATTTATCTCACAATCAACACCACTAAAAACAGATGACCACTTACTTGTCTCATTGTTGCTTGTGTCATCTTGTCATGCACAAATTGACTGCTGCATTTGCCTACAAAACAATAATGACCATACTTCAAACAGAATTCATTGTCTGTAAAGCCCTTTGGGATGGCCTGAGCAAAAGGCGCTATATAAATCTAATCTTTTTCTTTCTTTCTTAAATACATTCCCAGTACTGAGTGTCTCACCAGGATGTGGAACAGAGCTGAATCCAGGTGGTTAAGACAAGTGAAGAAAACTAAAGAATGAGACATGCAGAATGTCCTTGCACACCTTCAGAAGGCGATTCAACAATGAGATTCATGGAAGTCTGGAGCAAGTAACTGGATATAGCAAAGGCTATGGGTCCTGACAACATCCCAGTTGTAATAGTCAATATTTGTACACCAGAACTAGCTGTGCCAAGCTACAACACAGGCATCTACCCAACAATGTGGAAAATTGCCCAAGTATGTCCTGTCCATAAAAAGCAAAACAAATCCATTCCAGGCACCTCATCAGTCTACTCTCAACCAGCAAAGTGATGGACAGTGTCGTCAACAGTGCTATCAAGTGGCGCTTACTCAGCAATAACTTGCTCACCAATGCTCAGTTTGGGTTCCGCCAGGGCCACTCGGCTCCAGACCTCATTACCACCTTGATCCAAGCATTAACAACAGAGCTGAATTCCAGAGGTGAGGTGAGGTGAGAGTGACTGCCCTTGACATCAAGACAGCATTGGATTAAGTGTTGCATCAAAGACTCCCAGCAAAATTGAAGTCAGTGGGAATCAGAGAGAAAACTCTAAGATTTTTGTATGTTTAGGTGGGATGTTGACTAGCTTTTGACCCACAAGGTACAAACTGGTTTCTTAGTCAAGATAGAGAGTTTATTAAGTACAGCAAGAATATACAAGCAATACTTAACCAACGGCAGTAGTTATACAGCAGGATTTAGGGTGTCCTTGGTCCTTGCCTTCCGAGCTGCTGTGGCACCGTCTTCTTTCTTGAGGTGTTCTGTTGACTGTAGATTGGTTTCTCCTTGAATCGGTGTGCCCCGTGTTGTCCCAGCACTTGTCATTTATGGCCCCCTCCAAGGGCTCCTTCCTTCCATATTAGGTTATAGTCCACCTTAACCCTTTGGTCAGGTTTAACCTCACCTTCTGTACATTGTCTCTTGTTGATTAGTTCATAGTAATCAGATTACAGTAGACATGACACTACCCTCTGTACATTGTCTCTTGTTGATTAGTTTATAGTAATCAGATAGTAACTACCTCCAGGCCCTTACCCATTGTCTCTCGAGACAAGGAGGCCAAAGAAGAAGAAGAATCAGATTACAGCAGACATGACTCTACCCTCTGTACATTGGCTCTGCAGACAGCTTGATGGCTCAGTCATTGTCACACAATGGGAAGGTTTGCTGTCAATTCAAGTCTTGAATGGCCTCTGAATATCTTTATTTGCATTACCATCCTTTGTGAGGCCTACCAAGTCTACCCCTTATTGTGACTGAGTCTGTCTTCGTTTGAAATGCAGAATGGGCATCCAGTCTCATAGCAACGCTACTTCTGGTATGGTTGTGAAAATAAACACCGACTCTCACCAGCTCCCCACTACAGCATACCAATATACATTTCATATTTAGCAACATGATTCTAAACACCAAGTCCACAACTTTGTGATAATCTAATAAATTGATTATATATAATATATATATATATTATATATGTGAGCCGCATGGAAGATGGCAGGATCCCCAAAGACACATTGTACAGCGAGCTCGCCACTGGTATCAGACCCACCGGCCGTCCATTTCTCCGCTTTGAAGACTTCTGCAAACGCAACATGAAGTCCTGTGACATTGATCACAAGTCGTGGGAGTCAGTTGCCAGCGATCGCCAGAGCTGGCGGGCAGCCATAAAGGCGGGGCTAAAGTGTGGCAAGTCGAAGAGACTTAGCAGTTGGCAGGAAAAAAGACAAAAGCGCAAGGGGAGAGCCAACTGTGTAACAGCCCCGACAAACAAATTTTTCTGCAGCACCTGTGTAAGAGCCTGTCACTCTAGAATTGGCCTTTATAGCCACTCCAGGCGCTGCTCCACACACCACTGACCACCTCCAGGACTGTATCATAATTTGAAATCATTCTAACTTAAAACATATCACCTCATGAGTTGTTATCAGACCATAACTTATATATTCATCCAACAGATGAAACATGGCAGAACCCTTTAGTTCCTACATCTCCACTGGTTGGAGTCATAGCTAGGACAAAGGAAGGATGTTTGTGGTTGTTGGAGGCCAATCATCTCAGGCACAGGACATCGCTGCAGGAGATCCTCAGGGTAGTGTCCTAGGCCCAAGCATCTTCAGTGGCTTCATCAACGACTTTCCCTCCAACATAAGGTCAGAAGTGGGGATGTTTGCTGATGATTGCACAGTGTTCAGTACCATTTGCAACTCCTCAGAAACTGAAGCAGTCCATGCCTGCATGCAGCAAGTCCTGGACAACATTCAAACTTGGGCTGATAAGTGGCAAATAACATTTGTGCCATACAAGTGCCAGGTAATAACCATCTCAAACAAGGGAGAATCTAACCATCTCCCCATGACATTCAACAGCATTACCACTGCTGAATACCCCACCACCAACATCCTGGAAGTAACCACTGACCATAAAATTAACTGGACCAGCCATATAAATACCATGGCTACAAGAGCAAGTCAGAGGCTGGGTGATGCTGCAGTGTGTAACTCACCTCCTGACTCCTCAAAGTCTGTTCACCATCTACAAAGCACAAGTCAAGAGTGTGATGGAATACTCTCCACTTGCCTGGATGAGTGCAGCTCCAACAATACTCATGAAGCTTGACACCATTCTAAGCAACCTTCTCAAAGGCAATTAGGGATAGGCAATAAATGCTGTCCTTGCCAGCGAAGCTCCCATGAATAAATAAAAGACAAATGTACATGACTCAGGAAGACCCGAAGTGACGGACATCATGTCACTTCAATTTGCAGTAACATCAGGGAGCTTTTGAAATACTTAATTTCAAATTTCCATCACCTTCAATTTTGTTTTAATTATAGTGCAATCTGGAATTCTCACTGATTAGCGAAATATGATAAGTTTATTCTGTATGTAGCAAGCCAGAATTTGCTTACATCTCGTCTTATGCATGAGATTAATTCATTCCTGAAAATCAATTACACAATCCAGACTTTTCCTGGGCAAACTGTCCATTCAAATGAAATCGCAATGACCTAAAACAACATAAGCAACTGCTCGCCTACAGAGCGGAGATGGCTTTTAAATACCACATAGACATCTAGATGGCTTGGCCATGTGAGCCGCATGGAAGATGGCAGGATCCCCAAAGACACATTGTACAGCGAGCTCGCCACTGGTATCAGACCCACCGGCCGTCCATGTCTCCGTTATAAAGACGTCTGCAAACGCGACATGAAATCGTGTGACATTGATCACAAGTCGTGGGAGTCAGTTGCCAGCATTCGCCAGAGCTGGCGGGCAGCCATAAAGACAGGGCTAAATTGTGGCGAGTCGAAGAGACTTAGTAGTTGGCAGGAAAAAAGACAGAGGCGCAAGGGGAGAGCCAACTGTGCAACAGCCCCAACAAACAAATTTCTCTGCAGCACCTGTGGAAGAGCCTGTCACTCCAGAATTGGCCTTTATAGCCACTCCAGGCGCTGCTTCACAAACCACTGACCACCTCCAGGCGCATATCCATTGTCTCTCGAGATAAGGAGGCCCAAAAGAAAAAAAAAAGAAGACATCTAGTGACCCTGTTAGCAGAATTTTTCCATTGTATTAATAGCGATTTGAGTTGTATCCCCAATCTAAATTTGGGAATTATTTTCAACTGTGAAGGTTTCATATTTTGCTTAAATGTTGGTTTGTGTAACTGGAACAGAATCAAATACAAAGAATTTTTTTTTAAATCCATAAATTATAGAGCAATCATTCCACCATATAGCACAACAACGTACTTTTGCTACATGATGACATGAAAATATCTTACTGCCAGAATACAGCAAAAAGTAATAACAGATTGGCAATTTTTTTCCATTCACCAAGAGATAAGTTGATTGAGTTACCGCACTTTCACAGCCTGCACTAAACACATTATTGTGCTATTTATGGCTTTATCCAGGGTCACTAGTTTGATTATTTGTAGGAAGTAGCCACATAGGACTTTGCAATACAAGATGCCTCTGTCCTCTCCTTGAACAATTCCTTTATGTTGTGTGCTAACAAAACTTTTCCTTAAATTCAAAAAAGCTAAGGGCTAACCTGCATCAGTCGAGCCAGTTTAATTACAGGATAAACTTTCCCTTGTGCACCTTTCCATTTTTAAATGCCAATCAAGAACACATTGGTCAGCAATCTTTTCTGTTCCCCAAGATCAAAGGAAAATTAAGTCAAGACGTGATCAGTTTTTCAACAGTTTTCACACAATAACCTGCATTACTCTGCAAACTACAAATGTTGGAAATCTAAAACAAAAAAAAACTTAAAACTAGGTAAGGGGAAGGGGAAGCTAGGTAAGTAAATTGGGGAGAAAGGAATAGAAAAACATGCTCTTAGGGTTAGATGAAGTTGGGTAGGAGGCGGCTCTGGTGGAGCATAAACACCAGTATTGACAAGTTGGGCCAAAAGACCTTTTTCTGTGCTGTAAAAAGTCAATGTAATTCTATCCAAAATGCTGAAAACAGCCAGCAGGTCAGGCAGCACCTCTGGAGTCAACAGGCAAGTTGACTTTCAGGTGTAAATTCTTCAACAGAACTTCAGCCAGTTGTCTGTTCTCTCCAGAGATGCAACTGGCTGTTTCCCCTGGCTGGAATCTACAAATAGGGGTCATGGTCTCAAGATAAGGGGGTAGCCATTTAGGATTGAGATGAGCAGAAATCTCTTCATCCAGAGGGTTGTGAATTCTTGAAATCCTCTACTGCAGAGGGCTATGGATGCTCATGACCATATTCAAGAGGAGACCGATAGATTTTTGAACACTAAGGGAATCAAGGGTAAAAGAGATAGGACAAGAAATTGAGCTGTGGTAGAAGATCAACCATGATCTCACAATAGCAGAGAATGCTCGAGGGGCTGTAAGGCCTCCTCTTCCTCCTATTTCTTATGTTCTCATGTACCTGACCCACCGAGGGTTTGCAGTATTTTCTGGTTTGGTTCCTATGTTATTGAACTGTGATCAATTTTCAGATTTGGGGTAAATGCATCACTTCCTCACCATCAATGCAGCAATTTGGATCAATTCTTGTGTGACTTTTTTCAAAATTCATAATTTCCCAAAAATTACATTACGGTGTGCACTCTATCAGACACACTTTAGATGTCACACACCAGACTTTAAATACTGTTACAGGTACAATAACAATGTTATATGGACAATGAATAGGCCCATGCTAGTGTCACCGGGCAGATAGGCAGACAGGAGCAGCGCTGGTTTACTGGGGCAGTGAGGAGAGCAGAGCCCGGCTCCCGGAGCACCCTGTACCGCTGGCACTGCTCCTCTCCCTGGAATGCGTGGGGTCCTGGGCCCCAGGAAGAGGGCAGGGGTATGCGACCTGGGCCCCAGGAGGAGACGGTGACGTTTGGCCTGGGCCCTGGGGAGGGGAGGGATGAGGGTGTGTGGCCTGGGCCTTGGGGAGAGGGCAGGGGTGTGCGGCCTGCGTCCAGACGTGGGCGTGGGGTTGGGGTGCTGGGCAGCTGCAACCTATCTGTAGTTGTTGCAGTGAGTCGGGGAGGTAGGGGGGGAATGGTTGTTGGGGTATGGTCCCTGTCTACTTGGAGGTTTTGTCCCTCGGTTATTGGGGTTTTATCTCCTGGGTTTGACAAAGTGGATGTGGAAAGGATGTTTCCTCGTGGGAGAACCTAAAACTAGGGGTCACGGTTTAAAAATAAGGGGTCGCTTATTTAAGACAGAGATAAGGAGAAATCTTTTCTCTCAGAGGGTTGAGAGTCTTTGGAACTCTCTTCCTCAAAAGGTGGTGGAAGCAGAGTCTTTTAATATTTTTAAGCCAGAGGTAGATAGATTCTTGATAAGCAAGGGGGTGAAAGGTTATCAGGTGTAGGCAGAAATGTGGAGTTGAGGTTACAATCAGATCAGCCATGATTATGTTGAATGCAGGCTTGTGGAGCTGAGTGGCCTACTCCTGCTCCTAATTTGAATGTATGTTCAAATGGGTTATTGGAGGTCTTATCCCCTGGATTATTGGGGGTCTTATCGCCTCCGTCATTAGGGATTTTATCTCTTTGTTATTGGAGGTTTTATCCCTTGTGTTATTTGGGGTTTTATCCCTTGTGTTATTTGGGGTTTTATCCCTTGTGTTATTTGGGGTTTTATCCCTTGTGTTATTTGGGGTTTTATCCCTTGTGTTATTTGGGGTTTTATCCCTGGATTATTGGGGGTTTTATCCTTGGGTTATTGAGGGGTTTATCGCTGGGCTATTGGGGGTTTTATCCCTCGGTTACTGGGAGGCCTGGCCCCCTAGGCGTGGCATATAGGCCCACTGGCATGTAGTTATGCCCTGGTGACCATGAACTAGACCCCCAGTTATGGGCAAATAGCCTCATTACCTTGTGCATATCTTAGGGAGTAAACACCAACAGAAAAGTCCAGTAGATGGTTTCTTGTCACTTATCAGGCAGCCTTCTGGCAATCCCTGCAGCAGAGCTGGTACCAAACAGTACTGGTTTTATCCTTTCCCTTGGACAATACTAGCAATGCCAATGCCAAGAGGGATGCCTGGGCAACTCAGGGTCTTCGTATTATTTGCCCAGGCCTGTGCTCTGGAGAGGACACTCCAGCTTCGTGGTTTAACATTGGCACAACAAGGGAAGCAACATCTTCTTGCGCGGTTGACGTAGAGTATGAGCACCAGGGGTTAATTGCAATGTTGGCAGAGATCATCGTATCTCAATGGATAGCTACTGTCTGGCTGTCCTGCCAGTGGATGCCTCGAGCTTAGAGAGTCATCTCTCGATAAGCAGATCGATAATCTATGCACAGGCAAGACAAACTCAACAAAGACGACACCAGATTTTCGCATCGCAAGCTGCTACATAAGGACTATGCTTCCTGGCCTTACCGACAACCTTCTGCAGTTGATGGTACACGTAAGACAGCTGTGATGGCCAAAGAACTTACAAGGCTCAATGTAGACATTTCTGCACTGCAAGAAACTAGGCTCGCTCAAAAAAAGAGAAACACTACACATTCTTCTGGCAGGGAAAAGTCCAAGAAGCAACATGTAAGCATAGGGTGGGCTTCGCAGTAAATAACACGCTACTTGGGATGATTGAACCTCCCACAGAAGACTCAGAGAAGACTCTTACTCTTCGCTTGTCAACGAACATGGACCCAATTAATCTCATATGCATCTAAACCCCAACACTCACCTCCACCCCAGATGTCAAGGATCAGTTCTATGAGACATTTGATTATGCCATCAGAATTCCCAGCACTGAGAGACTATAACTTCTAGGGAACTTCAACTCACAGGTGGATACCAACTACACAGCTTGGCCAACATGCATAGGGAACCAGGGGATTGGCAAGATGAACGAAAATGGACAGAGGTTGCTGGAGCTATGCTGTCATCAGGGACTCTGCGTGACGAACATCTGCTTCCAGACCAAGCCATACCACAAGGTCCCCTGGCGACATCTGAGATCATGTGACTGGCACCAGCTAAACCTCATCATCAACTCTATGACTCTATCACCAGATGTACCACCCTCAACAGTGTCCTCACCACTTGCAGCTATCACAGCACTGACTGTGACACTGAACATTCCCTGGTGTGTAGCAAGGTCAGGCTTCAGGCAAGGATGCTACACCACTCCAAGATCATCATCCTCGGATCAACACTTGTTGTACCTCTGACCCAGAAAGGACTCAGTAGTTCCTCAACGTCCTCGATCAGGCTCTGTCGGACAACAAAGCCCAAGGCTTGAGTGCGGTGTCAAAGTGGGATCATCTGTGCGCCACCAGTTATAACTCTGCACTCACTGCGCACAGGAAAAGAGATCAGAGGAATGCTGACTGGTTTGAGGCTTACTGGACTGAAATGGAGACAGTTACTGCAATCAAGAGGAGAGCCCTCATGAACTACAAGCAAGTCCTGAGTAAACAAAACCTAGATGCTCTCACAGCTGCCAGAAACAGGTCTCAGCAGACTGCTCGGCACTGCGCCAATCAATACTGGTTGAAACTCTACAACAACATCCAATCTGCTGCTGAATCTGGGGATGCCAGAGAAATGTATGAAGGAACTAAGAAAGCAACGCGCCCAGCAGTAACCAAATCAGCTCCCTTGCAGACAAAGACAGGGGTGATCATCACTGAACCTAGCAAGCAGATGTAAAGTTGGGTGAAGCACTACCTCAAACTCTATGCAACAGAGCTGTCACTTAAGTAGCTCTCAACATCATTCCAGACTTCCCTGTGTCACGGAACTGTATTTTTTCTCTCTCCTCTGTTTGAAACCAAGTGCCTTTAAGGCTCTTTTAAAAATAGTGTACCTTTAAGACAGAGAGAGTTTAGATTTCTGAGAACAGTGTGCCAGCTGCACTTGTTACCTAGGTGACAGCAGATGTGAGGAGGTCACATGGTATAATGTTTCAATTTAACTGTGTGGAAAAAACAGCTAAAACCAATTTTGAGAGACACCAGCGAAGTGTGCTTATTGAAGGAAATTTTTCTCCCAGCAGAAATTCTACAATGAGCTACATGCCGTGTTAATTGCCTAAGGACAAAAAAACCCTTTGAAGAGACCATTTGTATTGCTGGAGGTAGCAAAATTCCTTTTCTTCACTTCCAATCTAAGAGTCTTTGCTTCAAGATTGACTCTTGCATGACTGTATTTTCTGGAATTCGCAGTAAAGTTTTTACCAAAAGGCTGCCGATTTTTAAACATTCAAGTAGACCTATTGCTGTGCTCATCGCTGAAAGAACTGTGAGATGCCCACTGCAGCCGAAGTGTTAGAATGCCTATCGATTGAAGGACTGTTTCATCAAATCCATGTGGAGACTTTGAGTGCCATTTATTTTTTTTACTCCAGGATACCTCACTCATCAGGAATGTAACCCACAAAGACTAACAACCCACAGTTATTTATTTATTCTTAAGAAACAGATAATTTTTTAAAAACATCATTCTTTAAGAAAAAATGGCTAACCATTAGTTTTTGAGTGTATGTGAATGGGGGAGTTAGGTTAAAATAAGAAGTTATAAGGTCTTTAGACATAGGTCTACCTTAATAGTGTTTAAAATTTAGTCTTTAATAAATTGTTAATTTGTTGTCTAAAGATACCTGGTTTAATCTGTTTTATTCTGGGGGTTACTTGAGTGTTTAATTTGGCTGTTTTCTGGTTGGGTGGGAAAACTTCAAAAAATATGCTGCGACTTGTGAAGTGATGGGACTGAACTGACGGTGCATTGCTCCCGCCTTGGTCGTAACACCTGTCATGCAGGAATTGAACAGCGAGCCCACTGTAGTAGAGCTCAACAAGGCCATCAACTGACTCACTCATGGTAAAGCCCTGGAAAATGATGGCATTCCTCCACCTGAAATCACTAGAAATGGAAAATCAGTTCTGCTGTAACATCTCCATGAACTCCGTTGGAAGGAGAGATCGGTGCCTCATGACATGAGTGAGGCAAATATAGTCACCTTGTACAAAAATAAGGGTGATCGCAGTGACTGCAACAATTACCGAGGCAGCTCCTTGCTAAGTACTGTGGGGAAGGTCTTTGCTCGCGTTGCTCTGATCAGATTGCAGACCCTGGCGTCACACATCTATCTGGAGTCTCAGCGCAGCAGGTCGACAGTTGACATGATTTTCTCACTTCGGCAGTTACAGCAGAAGTGCAGCAAACAGCACAGACCACTCTACATTGCCTTCATAGATCTCACCCAGGCCTTCGACCTTGTCAGCAGAGACGGACTCTTCAAACTGCTATGGCAAATAGGCTGCCCTCCTGGACTCTTGGGTATCATTTCTTCTTTCGATGAGAACATGCACAGTTCCATCAGTTACAATGGAGCAACATCAGACTCTTTGAAGATCAGCAGCGGGGCAAACCAAGGCTGCGTCCTGGTGCCAACTCTCTTTGGCATATTCTTCTCCATGCTGCTATTGTACACTTTGTCAACTCAAATGAGGGGGTCCACCTGCGTACCAGAGCTTATGGCAAGCTGTTCAACTTGGCAAGACTGCACGCCAAGACCAAAGTGTGTAAAGTCCTAGTCTGTGAGTTGCTGTTGATGCTGCTTTGACATCCCATAATGAAGTTCACTTGCAGCAGCTTGTAGATCGGTTCTCCCGAGCCTGCAAGGAGTTTAGACTGACAATCAGTGTCAGGAAGACCAAAATTATGGGCCAGAACGTAGAGTCTACACCTTCCATCAACACTAACGACCTCACTTTGGAGGCTGTCGACAGTTTCACATACTTTGGATAAACAATCACTAGGAACCTGTCCCTTCATGCCGAAATCAGCACCAGGATTGGCAAGGCTCCAGCTGTCATGTCAAAGCTGAGTCAAAATGCGCGGCACAGTGGCAAGCACTGCAGCCTCACAGCTCCAGAAACCCGGGTTCGGTTCTGGGTACTGCCTGTGCGGAGTTTGCAAGTTCTCCCTGTGACCGCGTGGGTTTCCGCCGGGTGCTCTCATTTCCTCCCACAGCCAAAGACTTGCAGGTTGATAGGTAAATTGGCCATTGTAAACTGCCCCTAGTATAGGTAGGTGGTAGGAGAATGGTGGGGATGTGGTAGGGAATATGGGACTAATGTAGGATCAGTATAAATGGGTGGTTGTTCGTCGGCACAAACTCGGATGGCCAAAGGGCCTCAGTGCTGTATCTCTCTATGACTCTAAAATACAAAGCTCCACGTGTACCAGGATTGTGTTCTCAGCACCCTCCTTTACAGTAGTGAAGCATGGAAAACTTATACAAGCCAAGAAAAGTGGCTGAACAGCTTCCACCAGATGAATATTGGGCATCTCCTGTCAGGACAGAGCGTCAAATACAGAATTACACCAGCGTGCAAGAATCCCCAACATGTTTGCTCTCTTGACTCCATTTGCTGGGTCATGTGTGCTGAATGGTTGACGGCCAAATTCCCAAAGACATGGGAAGTCCTTGCTGCATGCCAGTCAGGAAAGATGTGGAAAAAGCAGAGGACAAAAGAAATGAGCAGATGGTGGAAAAGAGAGCCTGGCGGAAGGAAAAAACGTCAGCCAGTCTTGGGCCAACACTATTCACCTGTGCCAGCTGCGGAAGGGATTACCACCCACAAGTCGGCCTCTACAGCCACTACAGATAATGTTCAGTCCAGAAGTGACATACACCCCGGGTGCAGTTCATTGTCTCCTGAAACGGATGGATACCTACTACTACTACCATCAAAGTATTATCCAAAAAAAATGCCAGTCACTTCATGCGGCTGCTTCTGACCTAGAGTTTGAAACATAAAGCATTTTCCAGTTTTCACAATTGAATTGAACAGCTGAATTCTGATGTAACTGAGTCTTTGATTACTTAGAAATTAGTCCCTGAAGGGACAGAACTCCACAATAGCAGAATAATATATTGTGGATTACATGGTACAATAATCCTATCCTTATAAAACAATATATCGCCTCACTTAGCACGAACAATGACATGATAGATCTGCCTTAATAAATCGTCCATGGCACTGCCCATGGTAGTTGAAGAGCACAGCTTGTATGTAGATCAAGTTCCAGATAAAAATGAACAGGGGAAAGTTGTAGGACCCAGATACAGACATATTAAAAATAAATCATAAATATTTCCAAAAATGGAGAACTAACAGGAACTTTAAGGAGAGGCTGCATCACGGCACAGAAGATTCAAAAGTGTCAGCACTAAAACCTGCCAGAGAGGTATCTACTGGATGGAAGTCTGAATGGTGACAGCCCATTGTTAATAAAAGATTGTCATAAATTTCCTCTTCAAATAATGACATAACAGCACCACTCAAAAATTGTGACAATAGGAAGTTAATTATGTGGGACAGTAAGTTTGCCCATATATAATATTTTTAACATAACATAAAAGTATTAAAAAATGCACTTTGTGAACGTCCATCACACACCAGATGCCAGACTTTATTAAAAATGTAAATCGACCTTAAAAAATACAAAGGAAGCCACTGATGTGAAGCCTGAAACTTTCCCTATCAAGTCCACAAAGTTTGCGAACCAAACAATAATTAAGCTCTGACCTATGCTTCTGTCTACTCATATTTTCAGCCTTGAAAAGACATAGATCTTCCTCAGCAGCAGAAAAATACCTTGTGCTATTGTATCATACTGCAATTCTTATTAAACAGCTTCTTATCCAATTTACTCTGAGCGACTATTAATGCGTCTTCCTGTGGTACCGAGGATGGAACAAATTATTGACCTGATCTTTTTGATAATACAAAATTTGAAAACAACAGGATGAATCTGAATATTTTATGCACACATATTGGTTTCCTAGCTTCTACTGTGTGCTGGTACATCTGAATGTCACACTTTGAATAGATACACCTCATAATAAAAGATTGTAGAATTAATTGGAACATACCAAAGACTTGCAGGTTGATAGGTTAATTGGCCATTATAAATTGCCCCTAGTGTAGGTAGGTGGTAGGGAAATATAGGGACAGGTTGGGAAGTGATAGGAATATGGGATTAGTGTAGGATTAGTATAAGTGGGTGGTGATGGTCGGCACAGACTCGGTGGGCCGAAGGGCCTGTTTCAGTGCTGTATCTCTAAAAAAAAATACATTAAATGGTAGCATCCGATCAGGTCTTCTGTTGTATAAAACTAAGGTATTTCCCATGTTAGTGCAGCAGTGGCTAATGAACTATGAACCTTGTGATACATACACATCTAAATTTCTATCCCATAAAATATCTACATCAATGTCAATCTATCTAATATGAGGATATAGATTGTCTAAACATGTAAATATCCATGTAAATATGTCACATTTCTGCTTGGTAATACTAAGTACAATATTTAAGACTGCTGCTGTTTTCACCTGTTCCTTTCAAGTTCTAATCCCAGCAATCTAACTATAAATTATACTATCATGAAGTATTTTTTCTGTTCTTCCCGTAGAACAGTAGTTTCCGCATATTTACCAACCACTGGAAAAAAATCATTTTTTGTCAAAACTGTTGCAAACCTTTTTGCTCCCAAAGGCTACAACACCATCTCATCCAATGTGGAATTAGTCCAGTCTTGCTCATCAGAAAAAAAGCTTCAGAACTAAAAATTAAGAATGTAGATTTAAAAAGGGGTGCAATAAGGGCAGCCCAATTTGCAAGGATAATCCACAAGATGTGGTATAATTAACCAGAAGGAGGCAGGCAGTTGTACATTTGGGGTCAGCAAGATGGATGTTCAGTGGTTGCATTTGGCCATTTGTACTGTACTCTCAGGTACAGTGTCATTAGTCAGTGTTCCTTGTAGGATATGTGCAGGTCAGAGTGCTCAGGAATACAAAGGGCAAAACCTTGGTGGTGGAAAGGGAATAGAACACACAAGCCTTTGCACACAGGAGACCACACACACTCTCCAAAGTTCACAATAAAAGCTGTGGATCTTTTCAGTTTTTTGAAGAAAACCTTGCATTGCCATCTCCCCCTGCTCCCACTAGTTCCTGCTGTAGAAGACATTCCTACTGTGCCATAAAATAGCTTGTTAACTGCCCAAAACATCTTCATTGACATCTCAGCACATCCCTCATTTAAACAATTCCCAAGTCAAAGTAGTTTTATTCCTGAAACGAAAAGAAGCAATGCACACCAATCTATGAAACCAAGATAGCAAAACAGTTAAAATCCAGAAAGACTTATATTATCCAAAGGACATGTACTTTTAAATGCACAAAGCTCATTCAGAAGGAGCTTCCTGGGAGAAACAACCCAAGAGGACATAGCTAACAATCACCATTGAACCACAACAAATGAATGAAAAATCTCAGTGATCTGGATTCACAGCATTAGCTGCAGATTCAGATTCTGCATTACATTAAGAAGCATTTTAAGTGTAAATCTCCTTTGACCCACCAAGCCATGTGCAATCCTTCTCATGGGCTCATTCAATCATTCAATGAATGGTTCTGCAAGTTTTAGAGTCCCTCAATCAGTGTAGTATATTACTGGTAGGGCCAACAAAGGCTTTGGATGCTCTAGGTGCTATTTTAATACTAGAAAAAAATGCACTGCTTTACTCAATCCCAAAGACCCTCATTTTCTGTATCATCATCAAGGGAATTCAAGTCAATGAAATACATCTTTTTAGAATTTTTTTTAAAACCAAAAATACACAGAACCCACTATGAAATGACATCAACTTAATCTTGTCTAAACATGCAAATATTTACCAATCAGACAGGTTCAAAAACCCATCATTAAGTTCTAACAATTCTTCAAAAGTTTTGTAAAAACCCTCAGTTGGTTTCACTGTAGCAGCCTCAGCCTCACATGCCCTGGTAGCTCCAAAAGAAGTATCTTAAATTGAACAATCCCAATAGTTAAAAACTGTCCTGGGCTCAATTTGTTAATGATTAATTGGAGCTTCACAAAAAATATTTGCCAAATCTTTTTATTTATCAGCACTCGATATAATGTAAGTGAATTTCTTGCCAGCTTCATCAGTTCCTGACCCTTTCCAAACACTTTTGTCACATGTCTTTCCAAGGGGACCTCTGCCTGAATTTCGCAGCTGATGCATATGGAAAAAAAAATGTAGATTTTAATGCAACTCCTTTACAATTCTAAGGCAGTTGATTGAGTCTGTTACTTGGAGCTAAAATCTATTGCAGGGACCTTTAAGATGTGGAAGTCATAAAGTAACATTGGGTGGCACTGCATTCTCTCAAAGCAGAAAGTAATTTTCTTAGCGAATTCACATCAAGTAGTAATTTGCATTACAATTAAACCTTTTTTCACTCACTAACATGGCAGTTAGCTTCACAATAAATCATTACTCTGTGCGGAATTGTTTAATATTGTTTTGTTTCCTGTGGTTCATTACAAGGTTATGTACAGCACTGAAGAAGAACAGATCTACTTAGCACTTGAAGCAGCATATTCATAAAAATAAATACAGCTGTTTGTGAGCTCCAAAAAGCTGATTAGGATACAAAAAGTAATTAAGAAACACTGTTTTATCTCTTAAAATGAAAACAAGTTTGTGCTAATCACTTGCGTAGTATTCAGCATAGCCAAATAAATAGATCAAAAGCCCAGTTGGCACCAGAACTATTGATTCAGATTAAATCTGAACAGCATGCAATGTAGATTGTATAACTAAGTTAATTCAAAGTTAACATTGTATTAGAATTTCAATTATTTTGATTGTCAACTATAACTGCATATTCCATTTTGTAGCTAATCAAAAATGTTTACAGCCCAAGTTGAGCAATTGTGGGTTAAATCAGTCCTACATTTAATGGTTTCTGTACTTGTAAAGAGAAGTAATAATCGTTACGTGGCAAAAATAGACTAACTTTCACACAACTTGATACTGGCCTCCACCAGGAGGGATGCAATATAGTAAAACTAGTTGTCAACGTTGAAAATTTGGTGCGCAAGCTCACTAGGGGTTACCATGAAATTTAATCTTCACATCCAAATTGCAAATGTTGCAAAAGCCTCAATGCGACCATCACCGGTGACCTGAAATTAAAGTTCATCGCCTCATCTGTACAAATACTTGCTACTGATGGCCATGATCAACTGGAATTGAACTGCAACTGAAGCAAGCAGGCAAACTTTAAGATGTTAGCCAGAATTTTATGGTCCCACAACGAGCGGGCTGGTGGCGGGGGGGGGGGGGGGGGGGGGGGGAGGGGGTGCGTAAAATTGAGTGGGAGCCGTTCCCGACTATCTCCTGCCCCCGCTGCAATTTTACATGGGGCAGTAGCGGCCCACCCGCCCAGGACAATCAAAGCCCTTAAGTGGCCAAGTAACTGCCACTTAAGGGCCTCCTCCCGCTGCCACGGGTATTTTACCCTCGGCGGGCAGATGACAAAGGCCCCAAGAACACTGCCAGGAAAAAGCTGGCAGCCTTTTTGCGGACTGGGGGAGGGCCCTCCTGATCAGGCAATTAAGGGCCAGGGGAGTGAAAAATCCGAGCATGCCTCCCCAGGGCCAGCAGAGGCAGGCTTGCCCCTGACTTTTTGGCTGGCCTCCTGCCCACCGTAAAATTCTGGCCGTTATTTCATGACCAAGATGTTAATTTGGCCGTCAGGGTTACAGACATGGTGAGCACAATATCAAAATTGTCACAATTTCCTGGTCAAAGTTTCTAAACTCTACAACATACTTTCCCAAGAGGATTCAACACTTAACAGATGAGTATAATAGGATTTAAAGTGGAGGAAATGAATTAAGGTTAGTATAGACCAAACACATTTTATTTTCCTATTTTCAACTTTTGCTTAGGATTGAAAAAGATGTTATTAAAGTCTCTGCTCAACACTACCAGTACAATGTTGTTCCTTCACAGAATGAAATACACAGGAGACATTTTATTGATCACACAAGGATAAAAATAGTAGCTGAGACTTAATATAGGATAATACTATCCTGAAGGCACTTTGTTCAAACCCACAGTGCATTTCAGTTTGTGCTGGTGAATAGGGTTCATGATGGCACATTTTTGACAGGTACAATTACTTATCAAAACACTGCAAAATATGTCTAAAGATTTTTTTTTAAAGAAAATGAAAAATGTGCTTGGCAAAAAAAAGATGCTGTTCGTGTTTCTCTGGTTTTTTTTTAGAAAAACTGAAATTTATCGGAAGCTTCGAGCCTCGAAAAGCCAGATGTAAGTAATTGACAAAAGTAAAGCAGATGGGACCAAAAGAGGAGCAGTGAGGCCACTCCCAGAGATAGATGATGCCCCTCGGTAAGGGGTACAGAATATTCCATCATCAAAATTCCCCACTTGCACAGTAAGCCCTGACCCAAAAAGAACTTTGCTCCATTCCAGTCACGATGATGAAAACAGTCTACCTGTCTTGACCAGTAGCTGACAGGAAACCATATATTATTCTCTGCAAACAGACAACATTGAATGGCCACTTTGTTTAATTCCAAACTCCACAGCATCTGTTGCACAAAAGCCGCGATCACCACTTGCACCAAAAAAATTACGGAGCGTCTAATTGACCCTCTTGTGTCTTTGAAAATTCTTGTCTGTAGTCTCTAATTGACCCTCTAGGTACCTCTACCGAACAATGAATGAACCTCAGTAAATAAAGTACTTGTATGATTAATAGCTTGGGTTAGGCCAGTCCAGTGGCTGCAGATATTTCAGTGGTTGTTTTCTCAGGCACAACACTATTCCCTGGATTTTAACTAATATGGCAAGCCAGTGCAACCATCAGCAATCAAGCTGAACAAGAAAGGAAGTTAACGGAACATCACATCCAACCCCACCAGAAACCAACATTTTACTCCTTCCATCATCACCATAGCCCCTGGTTTAACTGTGGCACGGGAAGTGAAGGACAGCCAGTAGAAAAATGAGGCAGTTTAAAACCCAGGCTTTATTTTAATTTTTCAAATCAGACTCCCACCCAAAGCTGGTGGGAATGATGCGATGGCCGGCAGGCAGGAGCAGGAAACTGCGTGGCAGCAAACTGCTGCCGGAGGACCCAAGGAAACGATCCCCTGAAACCCAGCAGTACAAATTGCAGCGAGTGAGAGTGTAGGGTTGCCACCATTGATCCTCCTCCCTTGCACACAATCGCCCCCCCACCCCTACCCACTTTCTCATCAGCTGCACAGGCTTACAATCGAGCAGGTTTTATTTACAGAAATTGTTACCTGAAAATGGATACAATAAAATCTGGTGCATAACAAATCTACTGTTCGTAATTATTTCGATGTTTTGTGCACCTATCTGCATTGTCCCCTAACTGTTTGCCTCTATGACTTATATACTAACCATGCAGTGCCATCAACAAGAACTTTCATAGACTGATAGAGCACAGAGGAGGTCATTCAGCCCATCATGCCTGTGAATGAGTTATCTAATTTCTCCCACTCCCCTCCTCTTTCCCCATAGCCCTGTAAATTTATTTTTTTAAGTAAAGATCCAATTACCTTTTGAAAGTTACTATTGTATCTGCTTCCAACACACTTTCAAGCAGTGCATTCCAGATCATAACAACTCGCTGTGAAAAAAAGAACTCTCCCCCTTAAATATGTGTTCTCTGGCTACCAACTCTCCTCCCAATATAAACAGTTTTTCCCTAACCGGTCTTATCAAAATACACATCGTTTTGAACACCTCTATTAAATCTCCCTTTAATCTTCTCTGCTCTAAGGAGAATAATCTCAGCGTCTCTAGTTTCTCCATAAACTGAAGGTTCTCCTCCTGAATACCATTCTGGTAATTCTCCTCTGTATCCTCTCCAAGGTTTTGACAGCATTCCTAAAGCATAGTGCTTAAATTAGACACAATATTCTACCCAACGTCTAACCAGTGATTTACAAAGATTTAGCATAAATTCCTTGCTTTTCCACTCTAAGCCTCTATTCATAAAGCCAAGAAGACCATTTGCTTTTTTTTTCAAACAGTTTTGTAAACTTGTCCTGTAACCTTCAAAGATTTGTTTATGTGAACCCCAGGTCTCTCATTTAGTTTATATTGCCTCTCCTCATTTTTCCTGCAAATTTTTAAAAATTCATTCATGGCATGTCAGCGTTGCTGGTAAGGCCAGTATTTGTTGCCCATCCCTAAATGTCTTTGAGATGGTCGTGGTGAGCCGCGTTCTTGAACCAGTGCAAACCATGTGGTGTAGATATACCCACAGTGTTGTTAGGAAGGGAGTTCCAGGTTTTTGACCCAGTGACAGTGAAGGAACAGTGATATAGTTCCAAGTCATCATTTCACATTTCTATCTTAATTTTACCAGAACATGATTCAATCTTTCACATGGGTGTCGACATACAGGAGCATTTTTCCCCAGAAAGTAGTATATCTTAACACCAGTACATTAGTAATGTTTTGGAAGAGGTTCACTGATGTATTATAGTTTGGGCAGTGTTTAAAGTACATCAGCCAGTTTCAAAGCAATGTTTTTGTGGTTAAGTAACCTGCTTATTTTAATTGCCCACCCACCTGGTTTCTGCTGGGCCGGTAGGGTTAAAATCAACTACATTTTCTTTATTTATTTACCTTATTCCAATTCAAAGTTCTTTACATGATGAGAAAGTACGAAACTTTGCTTGGGAAACAAAGGGAGGATAATCTACCTGGAAGAACAAGAATGTGTACAATGTATTCTTTGCAAATACTGTGGTACACAGTTAATAGTTATGTGAACTGAGAACCAGAACCGTTCAGATATTTCACAAAGAAAACTCAGATTTTTCTGTGCAACAAGTTATAGTGACCCTGTGAAAATAATCCATGATCACCTCCAGAGTCTCATAGGGTTCTCCATAAAATTTTCTTGATTCGAACCTGAATGTTATTCATTATCTTCTCTATGAAATGTATTGATTCAACAATCTGGATTCTTCAGACGTACATGAGCGAAGCCACCCAGAAATAGTCCCTTTGAAAGTTTACCTTCCTTCCTCACAAAAGTGGAATTTCTTCAACTGTCTAAATCTCAACATGTGGACTAGTAAAGTATCAATCGCTGTTCACATGAGATTCCAACCTACTACTTAGTTGCAAGGAATCTACAGAATGGCACTGAATTTCTCCTCTTGTATTATTTGTCTCGAAGTGCTGAGAAAAAGCCTTATGTTGATAAATCAACATGCAATTCTACTGTACTGGAACCTCAAGAGATCAAAAGTTGCTTTTCATACCATTTAAGGGAAAAGATTATGCATAACACCTCAGGTTCTAACCAAGCAACTGTTAAAGAGAACCCTGAGAGACTCAGGAAGCAAAGGAAAGGAGTACCAGGCTACGTACAGATAGAGATATTCCCTACGGCCAAAGCTTATGAGCTCTCTAGCAGAATATCCAAAGTTTGGCTATTCTTGTCCAACCTATAAAGGCCCACTTCAAAGCAACCTAGACAAATCTCTGACTCAAATTTTTATTGCAATGGAAGAAATTTCTGGATGGTGCAGCAGCCAAATTAACTGCCTAGGTGACAAACAAATCAAGGTTTCCTTCAGAAACTGTTGGTTTCAAGTGCCTCTTGCTACTTATGACATTATATATACAATTATTACAATTTATATATATCATAACTTTCTTGTTTTGCTGGACAAAAATGAATGATTTAACCATTTTCTTGAAAGAATTGTATGGTTGCTGTTTCAGGTGCTGTTGAAGTCATCTCATTGAATCTATATCTTTCTCAATCCAGTTCAGCTTCTGGTTTGTGGTTACCCCCAAAATTCAGACGGTGTTTGATTTGGCGATATCGATTCCACTGAAGATCAAGGGAAGGTGGTTGGATGCTTTTTTCTTCAAGATGGTCATAAACTGGTACTTGTAAGCCCAAACCTAGCTGTTGATCAGGTCCTAATGAAGACCAGCATTTCCAGAGCAACTGTGAATGGAGAATAATCAGTGAACAGCTCCACATCTGACCTAATGACAGAGGCATGTTCATTAATGAAGCACCCGAAGGTATTTGGGCCTGTTACAACCAGGTGAGAAAGGTGTCTAAGGGTCCGTTTTAGCCCTCACCTGGTCTTATTATAACAGGGTTTTAATTTTAAACATACCGTGTCTTGAGCTCCCCCTTGATGAATCCTTGTTCATCACTTTCCAATTATACGGCAAAGAAATTAGCACAAACAGGCTTTCTTAGGTTTAAAGAAGAAAAGAGAAATTTATTAAAACTTAAACTCCAATTCGGTTAACGCCTATGGATACACGCCACGCCCCATGCGAGCATGCATACGCGGTAGGCACATGCAAACAGAGACAGAAAAGAGAAGAAAAATAGAGAGGTTTGAGGCAATCTCTGAACAGGGATTTTTGTTACTGTGCTCACTGTACTCCTTGCTTGTAGGTAGATCTTGCTTTTCGTTGGGGCCCAGTATTCTTCTTAAACCTTGTTCACTGTAGGAGACTTTTCTCTCTTGGAGTTCATATGTCTTCAATGGATTCTGAAGCTGTTGAGCGCAAGATGAAAGCAGACAGGAGAGAGATCTCAGTCCAGGAGCAAAGAACTTTCTGAGTTCCAACACTGTTTCTCCACTTTAAAACTCCCCTAGTTGGCCAGCAAGTGGTCACGCGACCGACTGGTTTGATCAGGTCTCTTTTGTGTATTAGGGAGCAGGGACTGGTTTCTTTGTTCCAACACTGTCTGCTAGTATGCAAAAAATGTCTTTCCAGTCAGGAGCTTGGCAACCCATTGTAACAGGCCTTCTTTTCTTCCCAGCAACAATTTTAAAATTTAATGTCCAGGTTGCGAAATCTATGTGCCTCATTTTTGGCAGGTGGGGACTTGCATGACAAGGCCAAAGATCTTGCGCTGAGCCTCTCTTCTGCAGCTCCAGTCTAGTTTGTTTTACAGGGTTTGAGGTTCTCAACCTCATCAGAAGAGGACTATGACATGCTAATCTCTGAAACTGAAGTAGCAAGAACCAAAATGCAAAGTTCCCTGTATTCACTGCTCAGGGTACCCTAACAAGCCAGTCAATTCAGACAAGGGAGACTGCAAGGCATGCACTAGGGCAACTCCTTATACCATATCTAATATAGCACGATCTTCATCAGCAAATTCTTGACTCAACTAAATAAGAGTCATTCTGGTATTGTAACGGGGAAAAATAAGCTACAAACCAATATACCAATGAAACTGGCAGACAGAGAGGAGGCTGGAGTGTATTTTAATTGAAGCTTGACACCGAAAAAAGGAATTCATACTTTAAAATTCCTAGAATACTTTAATTTATTTACCAGAATAGTACACCATCTGGATGCTATGCTTGTAAACTCATAAATTAACATATTCTGTTCAGAACACGAATCCAAGCTTTTTATCTTCCCATGTCCATTTTTTACACAACTCCATGGTTGAAGGCCTCCAATCAGGTTTCTAACCCCACCGCAGCACTAAAACGGTCCTTACCAAAGTCACAAATTACATCCTATGTGACTGTGGTGCTCCTCATCCTTCTTGATCAATTTGCAGCCTTTGACAAGGTTGATGATACCATCCTCCTCCAATGACTTTATGCTGTCCAGCTGGGTGGAACTGCCCTCCATTCTTATTTTCTAGTCATAGCTAGAGAATCTGATGCAATGGTTTCTCATCTCACTCCTGCACCATTAACCATGGAGTCCTCTTGTGTATCCCATCACCACATCATTGGCAGCCATGTCTTCAACTATCTCGGCTGGCTAAGCTCTGGAATTTCCTCTCAAAATTTCTCCACCTCTCTCTCTGTTTTTAAGATGCCTCTATTGATCTGTGACTCTATGCTTCTACTACTTTTACCAAGCCTTTGGTCATTTGTCCTGATATCTCTTTGTATGGCTTGGTGTCAAACTTATCTGATAATCCTCCTGTGAAGTGCTTTAGGACCTTTTACTCCATTAAAAGCACTCAATAAATGCAAATCATTGTTTTAAAATGATTGAGTGCCAGTCAGTGTTCCTAATTGCAGTAATATCGAGAATATCATCCTTGTTTCCATTTTCCATCTGTGTACATTGCACATGGTGCCTTGATGCAGCTCTACAACATATTGTATGCAGCTCTGTAACAAATTGTATGCAGTTATTGGCCTAGATTGGACTTGGTTAAGGCTTCATTATTCATGTATAGTGTAATTTGGTAAGACTTCCTATTGATTAAGCTTGTCTACCAAACAATGCCACTTCAATCATTTGCTTGGAAAGCTTCCAGATTTCTGCCAATATTGAGTGACTGATTTAAAAGATGGATAAAAAGTAGATATGCTGAAGCAAGATGTAGTGATTAATGAAGGGTATGAATACCAGTGAACTATGTATCATGAGTTTCAGAAACGCCTTGATGAAGAGATTAGGAAGGGGAAAAAATTACATTACTACAGAGAATAAAAAAGCTTGCCTTCATTGGTTCTTATCTAAAAGCTTTAGAGTGCAAGTAACTTGAACAAATACATTAACATTGCGAGCTAGATTCAATCAATTTGAATGTGATCCAGAATTTATATTAAAATAAGCTGCACATTTGAAACATGAAATGTGAATGCATTTATGACTCACACTAAACCTATTAACATGCAGATTTCTGCTCAGTCTGTCTTACCACAGAGGTTATAGTGTCCCCCAGGTTCATACTGGAGAAGAATCTTCTGAATAACAAAATCAATTCAGTGCAAAATAAATTAACAATTAGTCAAACATTCCTCAACCTTAACTTTGTCAAAAAAAATTATGAAACAATTTGAATGTTTAATTCTGTTAACAAAATAACAACTAATTTATACTGTTAATTCTTTTCCACGTACTATATGCTTCATGATTAATTTACTGCTATCAGTCTGGGTAACTGACTGGCTTTATTAGAAATTTGCCTAGACCAAACAAAAAAAATGTCCCAGTGGCACAATCAATGTTAAAGGAGAAATGCACTGGTCACTCACTAAAAAAAAGTCTTCAGTCTAGCACAGATTCTCCTTTGAGCTCTCATGCAAAGCACAAACTTTCGAAAATACATTCTAGTAAATCCTTAATTTGTTCAACAGAGACAGCACATTGTACATGGTTCTCAAAAGAACTTAGCACAGGAACTTCTAATCCTTAAATTCTTGGAACTTCTCAAGAACTACATATGGAGTACCTCAGCTTCCTAAATTAAGCACAAAACCATAAGAGGAGTTAACAGTCAATGATTAATATATAAATGGGTAAAAACTATTATTTTACTATGAATTTAAGCTCGGTTCTGAATGCAGTTCTTCAAAGTCAGCTCTTTGCACATACAAAAAAAAATCTATACAGTGGAATAACTTCTAACAAAGTTCTCCATGTATATTTATCTGGTAAAACTGTATATCTACATAAGTACTCATGATTCAATTGCTTAAACACAACTCACTGATATTTTATTTTACTTTTCATGATTCCAAGCTCTTTTTTTTTAAGCTCTTTGTATTTTACTGATGCTGAGACCCAGCTTCAGCAGCCAATCGGTGCAGGCAGATTACATAGAACAGCTCTGTTTGTACTACTGTGTAGCTCCATTGTGTACTATTTTCTTTTATCTAATGTATGTTTTCTCTTTCCCACCTCCCCTTGGTCTGCTGCATACATATATGTGTACATAGAAATTGTTCAGGAATACAGATTGTAGATATATTGCTAGTTTAATATGGACACCTTTCTAAATCAGCACAGGCATGAGACATACCATGGACTGTGCCCATTAGCTAGCACCAGTTTGACTGCATATCTAAGTTTGCAGGCACAAACAGATTCGGCTTTGATTCAAATGTGACATTTGTTCATCACTAAAATACAACTCTAGGGAGAAGTAAAATTTACAAAAAATGCATGGAAAACTTTGACTGCATTACATATAAAGTTAGTAAAAACACCGACAATTTAGGCATTGTTTTAAAACTTATGAATTTGGCATATTTTAGACAAAATCACAATTCTTTCAATGCCAATGTTTTAATGAATATTTGCATCTTCCAGAGTTTAAAAAAGGACACAGCATATGACATGTCAGTGAGTTGTGCAGAAAGATCAAAATTGGTCAGTCTAATAGGATGAGCAATAGTTTTTGTAGTGTTACTGTGGTAAGCTGATCGAAAGTAGCTTTCATCAAATCATTCATCCTGACGTCAGTCAGACTCATCCTTGTACTAACAATAAGCACCAACACTGTGCTTTTGAACAGAACCACCAGTGCACTTGCACACACTGGCCTTTGCGTGGGAGATCCTGTTTCAAAACAAAACATCCTACTTCATGACCTATAATACACCGATAACCAATTATGCGAAGTGACAGTATTGCACTTTTGAAAAGATTACTAAGTTGTGCGTATTCTCATGTGTTACAATATATTGCCCAACAATAAAATATAACCAATTCACAGGGCATAAATCCTTTACACTAGTGGACATCTAGGGTTAGATTTGTATTGAATTTTAACATCCATATGACTGGACAAAAGATGTAGGAAAAAAACTAATACCATTCAAAGACTAAAGAAATCAAATAATAATATGACACTAAGATAATTGCAGTGAACTTTACAACAAAGATATCGGATCTAGGAAATTTCAGTGCATAACACCAGCACTTTATAAGCAGGCTCTGTACCAGCTGAAATGCCCAAAAACCTTTGCAAAGAACATTAATCTACCTTTCAAAAGCCAGGAATTTTGCACACAGAATTTGCTTTCAATTTGCTTGTGCTTGCACTTTTCCTGAAGAACTTTGATTTAAAAAAAAACCCTAAACATTCCAAATATAGAATTTCTCTACCAAATTAAGAATAAAAATTTCAGAGTTATATCAGAAGCTGCAGATTCCTCTCATTTAGGTTTATAACAAACAGCACTGGAGAGATGCAGAAAATCACTTTGACATTTATTATACAAACAAAAATCTATTTCTTCTGGGAGCTGCGTAAAAAGTATTTGAGCAATCTAGCTGATTGGAAAGTTAGCTTGATATGCACACACCATAATTCAATCTTAAATGCTTTTTTGGGGTGGTGGGGTTTGAGGAAATAAAATTCCCACTATAAATAAAATAATAGGTAGTATGATTCTGCCAATATGGCACCAAAAAGGATGTTTTCATGAATAACCAATTTTAAAAAATTCTTTCATGGGATTTGTTGCTCACCTCTAATTACCTTCGAACAACTAAGTGGCTTGCTAGGCCATTTCAGAGGGCAATTAAGAGTCAACCACATTGCTGTGGGTCTGGAGTCACATGTAGGTCAGATCAGGTAAGGGCAGCAAATTTCCTTCCCTAAAGGGCATTAGTGAACCAGATGGGTGTTTACGACAATCGATGATAGTTTTATGGCGCCATTACCGAGATTTGGAGCTGGATTTTGTGCTGGAGGCGGGGCTCTTGGCACCGAGCTGAAAAGGTGGGGTTCCCTTTTCTTCCAACCTACTTCTTCCTCTGGTCTTTCTGTGTCAAAGTTTTAGGAGGCAGGATCCCCGTCCCCTCAAAGACTTTAAAGGAATGGGGATCCTGCCTCCAAGAGTTGCCAGCCAATTAGAGGGCTGGCAGCTCAGCAGTGCCACCGGAAACATGGCCACTGCTGGTATTGCAGAGGCCTCGGACCTATGCCCGCCAGTGGAATCCCAGAACAGAGTTAAGTAAGGCAGAGTCGCCGGCGCTAGTCCGGAAGGCCCCGGCGAAGGTGGGGCGATTGCTTCAGTCCAGGGGGAGGGAAGTCCCAGGGAGAAAGGTTGTTCCCAGTGTGCGTCCTCCGTGGGCCACAAATTGCCCACAGAGGAGGGACCCCCCACCCCGCTTAAGCCTGCAGCCCGCAAGGTCTGTCACCTTTCTGACGACCTGAGACCTGAAACGTTAACTCTGTTTTTCTCTCACCACAGATGCTGCCAGACCTGCTGAGCATTCACAGCACTTTCTATTTTAATTTCAGATTTCCAGCAAACACCATATTTTGCTTTTATATTACTGAGGTTAAACTAACTGGTCTGTAGTTGCTGGGCTTATCTTTAGCTTCACTTTAACTTAAGCCAGGCCCCAGTTCATTGGGCAAGTTTGTGGAGTTCTGTGACTGGAGATGTCACATAGCTCAGTGTTATTGCTGCTATTACTGACAGGAGCAGTTATTCACATCAGATTTACCACTCAACGCCTCAACGATGAGGCAGAGCGACAGCAGAGAAAGAAAGAAAAGGAAGCAATTCCTGCATTCCAGAGCCCACTACCTCGTGGGACATCCTGTCCCAAGTGCCCAAAGATCATCAGGTCGAAAATCAGCCTGTTCAGTCACCTGAAGACCCATGGCAGAAACTCGCAACCCCGAGCAGCTGTCACCCTTGAATCGAGGGACAACCAACTCGAAGACTACCACTCACGCTCCAAATCTGGTGCTTTTCACGCCCACTATGCTGGTGGAAATGAACCTCGATATCAGCCTGACTGTCATATTTTCTCAAAGAGGTGTCCAGCCAGGGGAGGTGGTAATATCACTGGACTAGTAACCAGAGGCCTAGGCTAATGCTCTGGGGTCATGTATTCGAATCCCACGATGGCAGGTTTTGAAATTTGAATTCAATTAATAAAATCTGGAATTTAAAAAAAAAGCTAGTCTAATGGTGACCGTGAAACCATTGTCAATTATTGTAAAAACCCATGTGGTTCACAAATGTCCTTTAGGGAAGGAAGTCAGCCGTCCTTAACTGGTCTGGCCTGCATGTGACACCAGACCCACAGCAATGTGGTTGACTCTTAAATGCCCTCTGAAATGGCCTAGCAAGACACTCAGTTGTATGAAACCGCTACAAAGCCTAATAAAAGGAATGAAACCGGACAGATTACCTGGCATCGACCTAGGCACGGGAAACAACAACGTCAAACCCAGCCCTGTTGACCTTGCAAAGTTTTCCTTACTAACATTTGGGAGCTTGTGCAAAAACTAGGTGAGCTGTCCCACAGATTAGTCAAACAACAGTCTAACATAGTCATACTCACGGACAATGTCCCTGACACCACCATCACCATCCCTGTGTATGTCCAGTCCCACCGGCAGGACAGACCCACCAGAGGTGTCAGCACAGTGGCATACAGTCGGGAGGGAGTTGTCCTGGGAGCCTTCAACATTGACTCTGGACACATGAAGTCTCATGGCATCAGGTCAATCATGGGCAAGGAAACCCCCTGTTGATTGCCACCTACCACCCTACCTCAACTGATGAACCAGTGCTTCTCCATGTTGAACACCAATTGGAAGAAGCAAGGGCACAGAATGTAGTCTGGATGGGGCACTTCAATGTCCATCACCAAGAGTGGCTTGGTAGCAACACTACTGACAGAGCTGGCCAAGTCCTAAAGGACGTAGCTGCTAGACTGGATCTGTGGCAGGTGGTGAAGGAACCTACAAGAAGAAAAAACATACTGGACCTCGTCCTCACCGATCTACCTGTCGCAGATGCATCTGTCCATAACAGCATTGGTAGGAGGGAACACCACACAGTCCTTGTAAAGACAAAGTCCCGTCTTCACATTGAGGATATCTGCCATCGTGTTGTGTGGCACGACCACTGTGCTAAATGGGATAGATTTCGAACCGATCGAGCAACTCAAAACTGGGCATCCATGAGGCGCTGTGGGCCATCGACAGCAGCAGAATTGCCCTCAACCACAATATGTAACCTCATAACCCGGCAAATCCCCCACTCTATCATTACCATCAAGCTGGGGAACCAACCCTGGTTCAATGAACAGTGCAGGAAGGCATGCCAGGAGCAGCACCAGGCATACATAAAAATGAGATGTCAGCCTGGTGAAGCTACAACACAAGACTACTTGCATGCCAAACATTGGAAGCAGCATGCAATAGACAGGGCTAAGCGATCCCACAACCAAAGGATCAGATCTAAGCTCTGCAGTCCTGCCACATCTAGTCATGAATGGTGGTGGACAATTAAACAACTAACAGGGGGAGCAGGCTCCACAAATATCCCCATCCTTAATGATGGGGGAGGCCCAGCACATCAGTGCAAAAGACCAAGTTGAAGCATTTGCATCCATCTTCAGCCAGAAGTGCCGAGTGGATGAATCGTCTCGGCCTTCTCCTGAGGTGCCCAGCATCACAGATGCCAGTCTTCAGCCAATTTGACTCACTTCACTGGATACTGCAAAGGTTAAGGGCCCTGACAACATTCCGGCAATAGTACTGAAGACCTATGCTCCAGAACTTGCCACGTTCCTAGCCAAGCTGTTCCTGTATAGCGAAAACAATGGCATCGACCCAGCAATGTGGAAAATTGTCCAAGTGTGTCCTGTACACAAAAAGCAGGACAAATCCAACCCAGCCAATTACTGCTCTATCAGTCTACATTTGATCATCAACAAAGTGATGGAAGGGGCCGTCAACAGTGCTATCAAGCAGCACTTGCTCAGCAATATCCTGCTCACTGTTGCTCAATTTGGGGTCCCCCAGGGCCACTTGGCTCCTGACTTCATTACTGCCTTTGTCCAAACATGGACAAAAGAGCTGAACTCCAGAGGTGAGGTGAGAGTGACTGCCCTTGACATCAAGGCAGCATTTGATCTAGTATGGCATCAAGGAGCCCTAGCAAAACTCGAGTCAATGGGTATCGGGGAAAACTCTCTGCTGGTTGGAGTCATACCTAGCACAAAGGAAGATAGTTGTGATTTTTGGAGGCCAATCATCTCTGTCCCAGGGCATCACTGCAGGAGTTTGTCAGGATAATGTCCTCAGCCCAACCATCTTCAGCTGCTTCATCAATGACCTTCCCTCCATTATAAGGTCAGAAGTGGGGACGTTCGCTGATGATTGCACAATGTTCAGTACCGTTCACGACTCCTCATACTGAAGCAGCCCGTGCCCAGATGCAGCAGGACCTGGACAACATCCAGACTTGGGCTGATAAGTGGCAAGTAACATTCGCGCCACACAAGTGCCAGACAATGACCATCTCAAACAAGACAGAATCTAACCATCTCCCCTTGATGTTCAATGGTATTACCATCAGTGAATTCCCCACAATCAACATCCTGGGAGTTACCATTGACCAGAAACTGAACTGGACCAGCCACATAAATACTGTGGCTACAAGAGCATGTCAGAGGCTCGGAATTCTGTGGCGAGTAACTCACCTCCTGACTCCCCAGTGCCTGTCCACCATCTACAAGGCACAAGTCAGCAGTGTGATGGAATACTCTCCACTTGCCTGGATGGGTGCAGCTCCAACACTCAAGCTCATCACAATTCAGGATAAAGGAGCCTGCTTGATTGGCACCCCATCCACCACCTTCAACATTCACACCCTTCACCACCGATGCATTGTGACAGCAGTGTGTACCATCTACAAGATGCACTGCAGCAACTCACCAAGTCTCCTTCAACAGCACCTTCCAAACCCGCAACCTCTACCACCTAGAAGGACAAAGGCAGCAGATGCATGGGAACACCACCACCTGCAAGTTCCCCTCCAAACCACACACCATCCTGACTATATCATCGTTCCTTCACCGTTGCTGGGTCAAGTATTTGGAGCTCCCTTCCTAACAGCACTGTGGGTGTACCTTCAACCCAAAGACTGCAGCAGTTCAAGAAGGCAGCTCACCACCACCTTCTCAAGGGCAATTAGGGATGGGCAATAAATGCTGATCTAGCCAGCGACACTCATATCCCATGAATAAACTATAAAAAAAACACACCTCTTCCCACCTGTCCCCTCTTTCCTTTCCCTCTTTGTCCCTGCTTTCCCCTCCCTTCCCCTCATCGTCCCCTTAATAAAATTGGACCAGCATTCAGTACTGTAATTCAGCATGTGTAGTCATCATGACCAAAGTGGTTAAAACACATTGCAGTAAATCTTAATCATTATACAAATGTCAAAGAAGACTTAGAAAGAAGATCACTGAAAAATATCTAGATACTGAAGATCTGAGCTTATGTATTGCAGGAATGAAAATAATATTGTATGAACTGTTGCCCTTACCCCTCCCTCTCCTTTACATCCGCCCACTTTCCACGTCTCTACTTCCTCTTGGTCACACACCATTCTCTGTGCTTGAACATAGCCTGAAATCTGTTGTAAGGTCTGCCCCATGCAGCTCTGAAACTATCTGATGGGATGAGGTGTTGAAACCAGACAATCCTTAAATTGCTCTCTGTTTTTATTTTACATCTACTTTGTGGGCGATGCAATTTGTTCCTTGGCCTCTGAAGGCCTACCTGGGTCTAGAAATTCCTAAGCTTGTGACGGAATCAGACTGAGATGTAGCATGCTATTATGCTAATTAGGCACGCCATCAGGTAGTCTGTATCCTTTCTTACGCTCCAATATTACGTATACAACCTGGTTTTGAAAACCAGCATGTTGTGAGTTAAGGCAAATCTTGCCAAACATTTGATTAACTGTGGGTTCACAAGGTCAACTAATAAAGAATGCTTCTGATGGAGGCATATTATTTAACAGTGTAGGCTGTAACACCAGCTGTAGCACAATGTGTCCATAAGTTTAAGTGGACAAGTTGGTGTTTAGTTGTACACTGTTTTCTGTTTCAAACTTTGTGGGATGAAAGGTTCTACCATTGTCTAAACCAGCCAGCAGGATCACACCATGGCTTTGTGCTTAAGACCCGTAACTTTTTGTCATACCAACACGTGATGCCAGCAGTGCAGTTGAAGAGGAGCTGACAGTTCTGCTGACCTTAAACTGCCTTTGCCTGGCTTATGCCCTTCTGTTAAACCAAATAAATGTGTCCCAAATGCTAAAATTGTTTGCACTTTCACCTCAGTTAATGCAGAGTCTGCACTTCACCCATGTGTCACTCTGGAAAGAATTTCACATCTTAACCCTTTCAGCAACATCAGCCCATTGATTGCACAGTGTGGGGTTTATTACAATGTAAACCTGACATATTTTCTGGTAATTGGCTGAAGGTTAACACTCCATAAACTGCAGTAATTGTGTTGCAGTCATCAATCCCTCAGTGAGGATGTCATCACACATCAAACTGCATGGAGTGTTTTGTGCATTAATGACATCTACCACTGCTTTAAAAAAAGTGCTGCAAATGGAACAAAACTACCCCATTTTCTGCTTTTTAAAATAATTTCAATGATTTCAGATGGTTATAATCAGCTTGAATTTCTCATTGAGATTATGGCCTTGGAATCACACCTGGGTATCAATAATTCTTTCCATCTGTGTCTCTGCGTAAGTATGCAAAAATATATGAATATATAAAATGCATTATAATCAACAGCAACACTGAAAACTTGATAAAGATGGTCATAAAATGAATTGCTTCTGTAGATTTCCAGGAGTTCATAATAATGAGGTTTGATTGGACATGTAAATGCATTTTAATAAACACCGCAATAGAATTATTCTGAACGTTTACTCAGAGTGGTAGTGAATTTGCTATCTAAATTAAAGAGGCGGGTGTTGGTTTGAAGACACTTTACTAAGCAAGACACTTTACTGGGTGTTTATAGAACAGTGCAGAGTAATGCGTGGGTGAATGGCACAGCAATTAATTATTTCTATCTCTATTCATATTGCACAAGCTGCAGGTTTAGTGCAGCAGTTTCCATCATGTGATGCCACTGCTGTTGCTGCAGCACCCAGTGTGACAACTTTTCTGCAGTTTTCAAAGCAGAGAAGAAGGCATGTCAGAAACAGTCTGCCAAGGATGAGCACTCAAAAATTAACCCTTTCGAGGATTGCAGCTATGAGATGACAATCAACTTTTGTACTTTACAGCTGTGTTGTTAGATTATGTGATGGTTAAAATTGTACTTGCCACCAACATTCTAACCTTTGGCTAGCATTTTCTGAAAAAGTCAAATTTTATTTCCAAATGTGGACATTTTGTTTTCAAATTTGACTTCATTTCACTCATTGATTTTTCTGAACAGTTAGACTTCTCAAAGTTAACTTAAAATTTCCACATTTGTTATACTCATTCCAGTGAGGGGATGGGCATATAAACCTCGATTTCCCTTTGAATATTGCCAATCGTTGGAAAGCTGGGAATGGAAAATGGATCGAAGACGCGCCCTTCTAGAACCTGACCACATTTGCACCTTAATGCATTTCCCGGTGCAAGTGTATGGTGAGGAGAGTAAATGGAACATGTGGTGGGGTGGAGGGATCAGAGGGGAAGAAAGTTGACAGTTGATTTGAATATTAATTTTAGGTGGGGAGATTCTTTCCAGTATCCTAATGTGTAGGTAGCACAAAGGTCCGAGTGTATCAAGGCTGTGCCCTCAGTACCTTGCTCTACGGCAGAGAGGCCTGGACAACATGTGTCAGCCAACAGCGATGTCTCAATTCATTCCATCTTCGCTGCCTCCAGAGAATGCTTGGCATCAGGTGGCAGGACCGCATCTCCAACGCAGAAGTCCTCGAGGCGGCCAACATCCCCAGCATATACACTCTACTGAGCCAGTGGTGCTTGAGTGGCTTGGCCATGTGAGCCGTATGGAAGATGGCAGGATCCCCAAGGACACATTGTACAGTGAGCTCGTCACTGGTATCAGACCAACCGGCCATCCATGTCTCCGCTTTAAAGACGTCTGCAAACGCAACATGAAGTCCTGTGACATTGATCACAAGTCGTGGGAGTTAGTTGTCAGTGATCGCCAGAGCTGGCAGACAGCCATAAAGGCAGGGTTCAAGTGTGGCGAGTCGAAGAGACTTAGCAGTTGGTAGGAAAAAAGACAGAAGCGCAAGGAGAGCCAACTGTGTAACAGCCCCGACAACCAATTTTATCTGCAGCGCCTGTGGAAGAGTCTGTCACTCTAGAATTGGCCTTTAAAGCCACACCAGGCACTGCTTCACAAACTACTGACCACCTCCAGGCGCTTACCCATTGTCTCTCGAGACAAGGAGGCCAAAGAAGAAGGTAGCAGTCAGTATACTGGAGCTCATGGAGAGGGCACAATATTTAAGCCATTTTTTTTCCATAGTCTTTCTTCCGCTTTTTTGCTGGGTCGTAGTACCATGTTTTGTCATTTATTTTGTTCTGCCAGCATCAGCACTGATACTAATGGATTTTCCAATGTGAATCCCGCTATCCGATGAGGAGGACCTAAAGACAGATGCCACACAGGTAAGGTTGCCCGAGTGATGTCTGTGCCCACCTGCATTTCCACATCTGCAGAAAGAGATGAAAATACTGCACTTTGGTAAACAGTTGGTACTTGTGCATTCTTGTATTCCCAGAGGAAGCTGCAACAGCAGACACCAAGCTATGCGAGTGACTGATAAACTATGGTGTTGGACGCTTAATAGTATATCATGTTTTCAGTGGCACTGCATAAAACAAGGCAACGAGCATGGTTAGGAGCCAGTGTAGTCAGTTTGGGGGCATTGCCAAGGCACCATTGTCCATTTCCACAGGGTTTGGGTCAGAAAGAGTACTGTGCCATCTGCTGCAAGAGCACCTACAGCATCAGGCTGGCATATGAAGTGACAGTAATAGTCAGCTGTAGTTTGCAACATAGATTCACTTCCTGCCAAGCGTACTGCAATGATGATGTATGGGGATAGTGCTGCGGAAATGCCCAGGGAACAAATTGCCTCCCACCTCGTGCAGGACCACATCCACCATAGGGGGCTGGATTGCTACATTACTTACATAGAAAATAGTAAATACTTACATAGGAATCAGATGCAACATGAAAACAGGCCATTCAGCCCAACCAGACTGTATCGGTATTTATCCTCCATGCGAGTAAATAGTTCTAACCACATTTAGGCACCCTGTTTCCATATCCATTCAATCCCTTTTCCTTTATTCACCCAAGCAAAATAAACTTGGATGTTTCTACCTCAAACACTGACTCAAAGTGAATTCTGCAGCCTGACAACATCTCTGTGAAGCAGTTTCTCATATCATCTGTTCTAAATCTCTTACATTCAATCTTCTATCTATGATTCCCATTCTAGGCCCCCTAACTGCTGAAAATGGTCTGCTTCTATTTACCCTGTCCCATCCTTGCACCATTTTAAACACTTGTGGGATATTGCCCTGTCATCTGCATTATCTTAAAGAAAAAAACCCTAATTAATCAAACCTTTCTTCATATTTGTATTTCATCATATCAGCCTGCATCCTTGTGAATCTGTGCTGTACCTTCACCAGGGTTCAATATCTTCTTATAGTTTGGAGCCCAGTACTACACATAGTACTCTAACTGAGCTCTTATTAGGTTATAGATAGACTATATGATGCTTGTATTCAAAAGTGTTTATCCATTGCATGTGCTTTGTCAAACCTTAGTTTGAAATTAAGATATTCCACAGTTCCATTGCAATCCAAAATACCTGAGCTCCGACTCTTTAGTTTGTACTTTAATCTGACAACAGATTTGTCCACAGACCCATTCCTTCATTTTGGGGTTTCCTTTCATTTTCACCTGACTCTCCTTAGTTCCATGTTCCTTCAGCCTTTGCAAAGACTCTAAGTGTTCAGATCTTCTGACGCTCTTTAAAGTCTTTCAGGATTGCTGTCAACCTATTCTAACACAGCATTTTAAATAACCTTATTCCTTTAAATTGTTTTTTATCAGCATTTGTGCACCTTCTATAATCCTCCAAATCTGCTCCTGAAGCTGATTTAGAAAAATTGTATGTAAACAGGACAATTCCATTTGAAAACAGAAAATGCTGGTAATGTTCAGCAGTTCAGGCAACATCTGTGGAGAGAGAAGCAGAGCTAACACCCCAGGTCGATGACCCCTTGCCAGAGCACACCTGCATTTAAGTTTGTTTTAAACCTGCAAATAGTGACACTGGTTTGAACTGTGCTGAAAGTGGAAAATGTGGGTGGTAGAATTGTATGTCAAACTACAACCCAAAAAGGTCGGTAACCTGATGTATTGAATTAGGCCCCGCGCCATCGCTTAAGTTTCATGTCATTATGTCAGGAAAGGGAAATAAAACCTTTCTTGAGAAGGATAATACAAATTTTTGGACTTGGTTTTAATGAGTCTTTTGGATAGTTGACCAAAGCTTATTGCCTGGAGGTGTTAAACACCAAATATGTTTCCATAAGGTAATAAGATTGCTCTACATCAAGAAAAGAACTGGCTGATAATCAATTACTGTACAACTAAGCATAGTCTATCCAGAAGCCAAGAGTTTGAGCTACAACTGGTTATAGCTTTTTCTTTATATTGATTCATGGGATTTGGGCAACGCTGGCTATGCCAGCATTTATTGCCCATCCCTAATGCCCTTGAGAAGGTGGTGGTGAGCTGCCTTCTTGAACCGCTGCAGTCCTTGGGGTGTAGGTACACCCACAGTGCTGTAAGGAAGGGAGTTCCAGGATTTTGACCCAGGAACAGCGAAGGAACAGTGATATAGCTCCAAGTCAGGATAGTGTGTGGCTTGGAGGGGAACTTGCAGGTGGTGGTGGTCCCAAGCATCTGCTGCTCTTGTCCTTCTAGGTGGTAGAGGTTGTGGGTTTAGAAGGTGCTGTCGAAGGATACTTGGTGAGTTGCTGCAGTGCATCGTGTAGATGGTACACACTGCTCTCAGTGGTGAAGGAAGTGAATGTTGAAAGTGGTGGATGGGGTGCCAATCAAGCAGGCTGCTTTATCCTGGATGGTGTCGAGCATCTTGAGTGTTTTTAGAGCTTCACCTATCCAGGCAAGTGGACCGTTCCATCACACTACTGACTTGTGCCTTGTAGATGGTGGACCGGCACTGGGGAGTCAGGAGGTGAGTTACTCACCACAGAATTCCCAACCTCTGACCTGCTCTTGTAACCATAGTATTTATGTGGCTGGTCCAGTTCAGTTTCTGATCAATGGTAACCCCCCGGGTATTGATAGTGGGAAATTCAGCGATAGTAATGCCATTGAACATCAAAGGGGAGATGGTTAGATTCTCTCTTGTTTGAGATGGTCATTGCCTGGCACTTGTGTGGCACAAAGTTATTCGCCACTTATCAGTCCAAGTCTGGATGTTGTCCAGGTCTTGTTGCAGATGGACAGGAGCTGCTTCAGTATCTGATGATTGCACAATGTTTAGTACCATTTGCGACTCAACAGCGAGCATGGAGGGAACATGAAGCAGCAGAAGGTGGTTAGGCCTAGGATACTACCCTGTCAAACTCCTGCAGTGTTGGCCTGGGACTGAGATGATTGACCTCCAATAACCACAACCATCTTCCTTTGTGCTAGGTATGACTCCAGTCAGTGGAGAGTTGCCCCTCTGATTCCCATTGACTCCAGTTTTGCTAAGGCTCCTTGATGCCATATTCAGTCAAATGCTGTCTTGATGTCAAGGGCAGTCACTCTCACCTCATCTCTGGAGTTCAGCTCTTTTGTCCTTGTTTGTACAAAGGCTGTAATGAGGTCAGGAGCTGAATGGCCCTGGCGGAACCCAAACTGAGCATCTGTAAGCATGCCATTACTGAGCAGTTGAAAGAGGGGCAGAAACGGGAGGGGCAGAGGCAAGATGACAAGAAAGAACAGGAAAGAGGAGAGAGAGGCGAGGGGAAGAAGGGAGGTCCTGCCATCATAAAACAAAAACCCTGTATTTATATAGCAATGACTTGCACTTCAGTCCTGTTTTGGTCTTCATCATTGCAAGAGCATTCTTTTGGCAATGCAGTTTATATCAGAGAATGTTTTCATATTAATAAGTGTATCAAGGTACTCAACCAATAGCATGATAGTCTAATTAATTGCAGGATTGTAATTCAAGTAATTTACACATCACCTAAACCACGAGAAATTTAGTGTGTGCGAATTCTCCATACATACACACACTTTGTGAGATATATACAGCTTACAATATTCACCTTTTCAGACAGATCTCTAACATATGCCCCAATAATCCCTGCACTGAGACTTCTCTCAAACTATTTACTTTCAAACCAGATGTGAAAGATGTAAGTGAATTCAGGATGAAGAAATCAGCGCTTTCCACCTTGATCTCAAAACAGTGTTGTTCATCAATAATTCAGGCACCCTGTGAGAACAGGGATGACAAGTCTCTCTTCCTAACACGTTTGAGTGCATGGTCGAACAGGTCTGATGGAAAGGGGAAGTAACGTTAGCTATTTTCATAACATGGGAGCCAACAAGCAGCAGAGAACATGATTTTTAAAAAACCTACCTGGCATTCTTTTTTTAAAAACACAATGCACACTCTTTCATCACTTTCTCAATAAAGTCTGCTTGACAACCTTCAGTTCCGCCAGATCTTCTTGCTACCAAGACACATCATCTGCTCAATTACTTATTTGTGTTGCAAAAGAATCCCGTTACTTCTCACAGCTGATAAAATATTAATAAAAACAGGAATATTGCACTTTCCCTATCTGGCTGTCTTTCAATGGTAAGACACGATGAAAGATCTGAGGGTCGGGTAATAGCCTCTGAAGGATGGGAGGGGTCTAAAGATGAACATTTCGTTGAATAGCTGCACTCTGATTGAAAGCCACATGCTCATGTACAGGTAGGGGGTAATGTTCCAACTTTTAGGAAACAGGACAATTTAAATGAGTTGATTTAACCCTGCACCTTCACCTACAATCTCTGCATTTCAGATAACCTGAGGTGGCTAGAAATAATAAACACCATTAATGCATGTAAAGTCTGCAAACAATACTTGTCATTTATTAAGCTCTCTTTTTCAAATTACCCTCTAGGTTCAGCCTTAATATCAGATGTATCTTTAATGAGTAATTGGGCTTGGTTTGTATATTCATGTCTAAATATAATTGTATGTATGCATGTGAACAGATCCCTTTATTGTAACTGGATGTACAGTTGAGTTTTGCAGATTCCTTCTTGGTCGAATTTTCCATCAGTCCCATACTTGAAAGTCATTCTGTTGTTATGTCACATTCATTAAATTGCTAATTCAAACTATATTACCCACATACGCAAAGTTCTGCGCAACTTAGATATTTTCTGTCAGCATCACATTGTTAGGAACATGCACTGACACTACACCAGGAAAACTCGAAACAACCCATAAACATTCATGCGCAAAAGTCAAATCATATTTAAAATTCCAAAAATCTAGAGGGTAGGCAAAGGCAATAACACATCCTAAGAGTTTAGATACCTTGTACAGATTGTGCTGACCTTCCCTCTCTCATGACTTATGACATTACTGGAACTCCTCCATTGGATTACTGTCTTGTAACTCTTTCCTACCTATTTTTATAACTATGTTAACAGCTGACAACCTTTCTCAAGCATAAAATAGATTGCTGTTTTATATATTATTTCATTAGATGCAGAGTAGTGTAGCATCTTGGGAGTATTGGCACTGTTCATCTCGTATACTATGTTATTGATCTTTGCCATGTCGCCATGAGGAAATCTTAACTGGAGGCCACTGATGGTGGAAACATTGGAGGCAGTCAGGCTGCTGAAGGCTAGTTTCCTAACAGCATGGGGAGCAGTTAGCCGAGGCTCCCTTTCAGCTACAAATGGTATGAAATGCGGTAAGAAAAATACCTTTAAAAAACAAAGTAACTGCTCCTACATGTTTCAACACTGCTACTATAAATGCTTTGAAATGAATCACTTTGTCTCAGGTACAAAAAGGGCAATACCTCTGCTGTCACCTCCTTCAAAACTTACCTGTAAAAAGTTTAGCAGACAGTAACGTCAAACCAGATTCTCCACTGACTTGAATGCCAACACATACCAACATACGAATTAGGATCAGGAGTAAGTCACTCAAGCCTGCTCCACCATTCAGTAAGATCATGGATGATCCGATTGTAACCTCAACTCCACATTCCCTCCTGCCCCCTTGCTTATCAAGAATCTATCTACCTCTGCCTTAAAAATATTCAAAGACTCTGCTTCCACCCCTTTTTGAGGAGGAGAGTTCCAAAGACTCATGACCTGCTGAGAGAAAAAAATTCTCCTCAGCTCTGTCTTAAATGGGTGATTCCTTATTTTGAAATAGTGACCCCTTGTTCTAGATCCTCCAACAAGGGGAAACATCCTTTCCACATCCACCCTGTCAAGACCCCTCAGGATCTTATATGTTTCAATCAAGTTGCCTCTTACTCTTCTGAACTCCAGTGGATACTAGCCTAGCCAGTCCAACCTTTACTCATAAGGCAACCTGCCCAATCCAGGTATTAGTCTAGTAAACATGCTCTGAACAGCTTCCAACACATTTACATCCTTCCTTAAATAAGACCAATACTGTACACAGTACTCCAGATGTGATCTCACCAATGCCCCGTATAACTGAAGCATAACTTCCCTACTTTTGTATTCAATTCCCCTCACAATAAACAATAAAATTCTATTAGCTTTCCTAATTACTTGCTGAACCTGCATACTAACCTTTTGTGATTCATGCACTAGGACAACCAGATCCCTCTGCATCTCAGAGCTCTGCAATCTCTCGCCATTTAGATAATATGCTTCTTTTTTATTCTTCCTGTCAAAATGGACAATTTCAGATTTTCCCACATTATACCCCATTTGCCAGATCTTTGCCCACTCACTTAACCTATCTATATCCTTTGTAGCCCGCTTATGTCCTCTTCACAAGTTACTTTCCTACCTATCTTTGTGTTATCAGCAAATTTAGCAACCATACCTTCCGTCCCTTCATCCAAGTCATTTATATAAATTGTAAAAAGTAGAGGCCCCAGCACTGATCCCTGCGACACATCACTCGTTACATCTTGCCAACAAGAAAATGACCCATTTATGCCCAATCTCTGTTTCCTGTTAACTAGCCAATCTTCTATCCATGCCAATATGTTACCCCCTACACGATGAGCTTCTATTTTCTGCAATAACCTTTGATGTGGCACTTTATCAAATACCTCTGGAAATCTAAGTACAGTACATCCACTGGTACCCCTTTATCCCAAAGTTAGAGTTTCGCACCACAATAGAGAACAAGCTGATAACACGCAGTATTTGAACGATTATGAGGACACATGAATGGAGCACACAGTATCAGTAATAAAGGAACTCTGAAGGCAGAAAACCCAGGCTAACACAAACTGCTCTCGAACAATATGTACTGCTGATATTTTCTCAAATATCTTAATCACATCTTTTTCATTAATTTGCGTCAACAGCTGTGTTGGAAAATTGAACGTGAATCACTCAATAAGAGATGCAACAGAGAACCATCAGTGCTTGAAAGTACAAATTTTCTGGCAGAGGATTAGTGAGCTCAATTGAGTACACTCTCAAAAGATACTCAGATCCATAATGAGGTGTCAACCAATCTTCCCTTTCTGTACATCAGCATCAATGAACAGCTTCCCATTGCAGTGCGTGCCTGAACTACAAAGGGCAAGTTAGTAGCTCTAATAGGAGCAGAACCTAGCCCTTTTACATATTTGTGTACACACAAAATCATTGCATGTATTTTTATTCCAGAGACAGAGGGCAGTAGGCCAACTGAAACACAACACCAATTGACTTGTCTGTACTTAGTTCCCGAGTACATCACAAGCAGTTGTCCATTAATATTACTTTGTTAATATCAACAATGTGAATCAAGTGAAAATAAAAAAAAATCAAACTTCCCATTTATCATTAAATTTATTGAAAACAAACACCACAACAGTGTTACGACACACAGAAACACAAAGAAGATAACTGGGTCAAATAGCAACATACTGAGAACATGGCAGATCCTATAGATTATGTTACAACTGTCCTGTATATCAACAGTGTGTCTGTACTGGACCATGTATGACATCTATCAGTAGAATAGGTTCCAGCAGAGATCTTCCATCTGTCCCACTCTGAGTGAAAGGCTCATTTCATTTTCTCTGAGGTGAATGTAACCACGCATAGATTAGGTTGAATGTCTAAAAAGCAGAGCTTATAACTTAACCAATGCAATCAGTGCTAAAATTAATGCTAGCTGGCAGAACAGAGAATTCCACAAAGTGACAGATGAAAATCTCATCAAGCACCTTCATAGAAAACTGAAAAACATACACCCAATGCAAGAAGCCTCAAAAGCAAAGTACTATGTCATGCTCTTTACACATGTGGGGAACAGCCACGGCTCAGAGGCATTTTAGAAAGTGGAGCCATAACCTTGCCTGTGTACAAGTAACTTCCCCCATAAGGGAAAGAAAACTGGTTCAGGTAACTTTATCTTGTGGTTATTGCTCAGGTCTTGGGGTTAAACAGGGCCAGGCTTGGCACAAAGCAAACAATTGAGAGATAATGCAGTCTTGTGAATCAGTGGTTTCAATTTCACTGCAGCACAGAAAACAATAGAAATGACCACACAGTTTAAAGAAAAGATCTATTATAATTCTGGAGTGGTATTCAATATCAGATCAAGTCATCGCTGTCTGGTTCCAGCAAACTATTTGACAAAAGCCATCCACTGTCTGCCACGACATTCAGAAATAGTTGAGGACAAATGTCCAAATGGACCTAAAATCAATTAGCCTTCAAATTTTGACCCTTAATTTCAGACTAATGGTGGCATTTTAATTGCAGACACCGTGGACAGGTGTTACTAAAGATATTGACAGTGAGCTTTGTACAATAAACTTTATTGGCAACTTGTGTCTGATTGCAGTACTGAAGCTGAATAAAGAGGAATGGGTAAAGCTACATGCAGCGAGCAGATCATTACTGCTGTAAATTTATACAGTTCCCCTGGATTCTTTCCCTCCTTTAACTGCAGATATGGTAGCTTTTCTTTATCAAGGACATTTAATTTTTGACAAGTAAAACATTCAAATCTTGCTACATGTGATGAAGCAGCTCATTTTCATTTTTGTACATCTATTCTGTCAGATTTAATGGGCAGGAGCCACTGCCAATGAACATAAAATATTTTTGTAACTAGGGGCCATCTGGAAGATGGATTTCCAATCCAGCACCTCCCCCAGTGCTCTGCCCATCCCGACCACCTTCAAATTTTTCCACCTTCCTTTGAATTTTTTGTACAATATCTTCTTATAGCGATCTAATGATACACAACTGCAGCTGAGTAAATACATTAAAGAGAAGCCTTTTGAAACAGGAAAGAACTTTAAGGACAATTAAAACCACTGCACCTCCTAGTGGCCAATGCTGTTAATGCCCTCAGGCAAAAATGTCCAACAAAAGCATGGCTTTTACCAAAGGTAAAATAATCCTTATTCAGCTTCTCCCCTGAAAATGCCCCAAGAAACAGCTGCTGAGGACAGCCTCTCCTTAATCAAATGTTGGCTGTCAATGTAGATTGCTTCAAAAGTGTGAGCTTTTTTTTTTTAAAGCCCTTCTTGGATGTGGCACCTTCCCTGTTTCAGTAGTCCAGATATGCACAGTGAACAAATAAAAAAAATTATTACTTCATGGACTCTAAAATTTGCTTTGTACATCTGAATGCCATCACAGTCTGACGTGACTAAAGAATGAGGGATTTATCGGCACAATATGGACCACAAATATAAATGTATAATTTCCTCAAATACAGGCTTCTGTGACACTCAATTGATGCAGCATTCTAGAGACCTAATCATTTATATGGTGAAAGGACATTGAGGGCACATAGATGATTTGAGCCACACAGCACTGATACCAAATTATCATTTGGTAAAAGAACAAAAATGCATAGACCAGAGCTAGAATCCAAACAATATGTAGAGAACTTGTCAAGGCTCCTTCTTCTGACAGGAGCAGACCCTCTGACCCAGCAATTTTCTTTTCAATAATGGAGGAGAAGGAAGGATTTAGACTGAGTTTTACGAGGTTACTTCGATATTACTTCATTCTGAAAAGCCTTTTGGTAAGTGAATTGAATTCAATGTGCTGCAAGGCTTATGGACAGTTCAGGTAAAATCATTCGCATCCAGTTATTCTCCCAAATTCTCGCTAACAGAAAGGTGAATAATCACAAATTAACACCAATGATAATTTGAGGGATACAAATAAAGGTAACTAATGTAATTATTTGGAAAAAGATAATTCTTTTGACAATTATACATTTTTTAAAAAAGAGTTTGACCATTCTGAAAGGTAAGCTTTCAAGCCATATGATTATCCAGCTGAGCAAAGCCAAAACAAGAACCAATTGTGACCATATTCATTACAAATGCACTTCCTAACAAGCACTCATTCCTGCCCAGGATCTCCAAACTTTGGTTTGACTTTCACTCCCTAGTATTATCTTCAGGATTTTAAAACCTAAGCTTTCAGTCATCTGATCACTGATCTATCTGACTTTCTCTTTAAATTCAACAATTCATTAAAATTGGGGATGCGCGTGATGCCAGAATTGGAGCAGCACAGAGATCATGAGGACTTGTTGGGCTTTAAGAGGTTACAGAGATAGGAAAGGCTGAGGCTATGTCGACCCCACTTATTGAATGTTTCAAAGTCTGTTCTACGTGGTTTGTTCCTGCTAATACTGCTGAAACATTTTAAAATTATTTCAAAAGTACTATAGCACTTTGACAGATTACTCGGTTAAAGAGGCAGAGTCTGATGCAGTTCAAAGAAAACTGCCCTCCAGTACATGAATAAAATTCACCATTTTAAGTCCCACACAAAGTGGCCATCAACAAAAAGTTTTTGCTTTAGAAACTTTCAGAACCAAACTATTTTCAAGTTTACACAGCTGATGTATGGCACCAGCTGCACTGTACAATTTATTTATTCTTCGACCACAAATGAACCCAGTTACATAATCCACTGAGCAAAAAGGACATAATTTGGTTTGACTGCTCATGGCTGCATGAGGAGGTCCAATCATTCCTGATCACAGCTGGCAACCATGCATTCCACTTCGAGAAGAGTTCCTTTCTACAATGTTTGGTCGAGTCAAGAAAGACGCACACAAGGTGCACAATTCTTGCATAACTGGTTCATAAACTAGGACTATCATCTAAACAGGTTGCAGGTCGGGTAGACATGGTTTAAAAAAAATAAGTGAGTTCAGTTAACCATGTGAAGTGTGTCTCTCATTTCATGATCCACCACTAAACAAAGGCATACTGGTCTATATAAATTTAAGCTGCTGCTGTTGCTGTTATAGTGTATGTCTTTGTTTTGAACATATCAGTAGCTTCAGTGGTAAATTTTAAAAATTTATGGTGCATCCTCCATATTGCAGTATTTGGATTGCTGATGGGTTCATAATGATCTACCAGAGGTTAATGAGCTCATGAGCTAAGCCTGGGACTGCAGAATCTGCCATTCATGTCGTACAGTTCTACAAAATGCAACAGCAGTCGAGAGCACAGGGAGGAAGGAAGGCCATGAAAGTGAGCACTGAGAATGGGAGCATACAGCAAAAAATTTACAAACGCAAATGGCAAATGAACAGATCAGGGGAAAGAGACAAAGAGTCAGAAAAAACGAGTAACTGTCAGGTGGTGGGGCAAGAGGAAGAGAGTTGCAAAAAGTCTCAACAAATCTGAAACCCATAAACCACAAGAGGTCAAATCCATATTGTCTAATAATGTTGACAAATTTGGAGGAAAATGTTATTTACATGAAGTTAGAAAATATGCATCGCTGCCTTAAATTCATTATGCATTCTGTGAATCACGATGGTCAAAACCAAATGAAAGCTAAGGGGTAAGCCAGTTTGTGGTATATAATGTAATCTAGTGCAGGCCACAATAAACAATGAGTACAATGAAGTTTGACTTGCATGTGTTCCGGACACTGAACCATTTTAAACCTCGGAATAAAACTTTGTGCTTTGCTTAATTTTTGATATGTCTCAACAGATTAGAGATCACTATGAAGAAGTCCCACAGCATAAAATTTGAACAAGAGATCGGAGTAATGATCTTGTCAAGTGGCCTCGACTGAAAACAATTTTTGTTTGCACCATTTTAAACCAGAAACAGCTTTAATAATCTATATATCTTTACATTATTTAGTGAATCACCAAGTAGAAATAGAATTTGTTCAGCACTTAATTCCATCGTGTCAATATGCATGTCACAAGAGGAACAGGGTGGGAGGGGGAGGCCTAAACATTGTTATGGCCAGGTGAGGAGGACCGCATCAGAGTTTATTCCTTTTTAAACAATGGATGTGCTTACCACTTCAGTGAGTGTTTTACCTTTCACTCTTTGTGGTGATCATAACAGAACTAATCGGACAGGTTTTCTTGAGTTTAAACAAAAGGTGAGTTTATTGTACTTAATAATCTAAACCCGATCTAAATAAAATAATACAGTATCCAATATGTTCACGCACACACGAGAATCACACACATGCAAATAGATTACGGAGTGATGAGGGCTAGATTTGTGGTTGGATTAGAGTCCAGAACAAATAAAAATTGATACACAGTCCTGTGGGGTTGGATGATTCCGTTGTCTTCCGGCTGAAGTGCATTCCTGAAGTCTTTAGCTGGTAAATGTGCAGTTTGTCACTGGCCCACCTGGTTCAGACTTTTCTTGCAGCCAGAATTATAATTCTTCCCCGGGTGTCTTTGTTTTGGATCCAGCAACCAGCAGCTAGGCTTTGTATGAGGTTCTCTGGAGAGAAAGAGAGCGAGAGTACAAGAGTGCGAGTCAGCGCACTCCTGGCTTCTGCACAAAATGAGTTACTGGTTTGACTGTCTTTGTCCTAGCTTTGAAATTCTTAGCTTTCAGTGATGGACAGAAAGTCACATGAAGGCCTCAGTGTATTCTCCAGAACCTTCTAATGAGATTCAAGGTTTCCATCTCCTCAGGCCTTAGGATGCCAATATTTACACTTGAAGGGGTTTACTCTTTGGGCGGCACAGTGGCGCAGTGGTTAGCACTGCAGCCTCACAGCTCCAGCAACCCGGGTTCAGTTCTGGGTACTGCCCATGCGGAGTTTGCAAGTTCTCCCTGTGTCTGCGTGGGTTTCCGCCGGGTGCTCTGGTTTCCTCCCACCTCCAAAAGACTTGCAGGTTGATAGGTAAATTGGCCATTGTAAATTGCCCCTAGTGTAGATAAGTGGTAGGAGAATGGTGGGGATGTGGTAGAGAATATGGGATTAATGTAGGATTAGTATAAATGGGTGGTTGTTGGTCGGCACAGACTTGGTGGGCCGAAGGGCCTGTTTCAGTGCTGTATCTCTAAATAAAAAATAAAATAAAAAAGTCAGTATGTCAGGATGGCCTTGAATGGCGCGCTAATGAAAGCAATCTTAGATAATTCAATCACTAGAGCAGGCCATTGTTTTGGGTACAGGCTCATCAGAAATGTCTCGCATGTTGGAGGCCTTGGAATGTGTACGGTTTTCAAATGCAAATTGCGGTAGCCATCTTGGCTGCCATCTTTTCTTTAAAGTTAAATGTAGGATTTTTTCCATTAAAAATTCAATGCAAGTTTCCAACCGATTAACTAAAATTCTTCATTTGGCATATCGTTTTTTCTTGACAACTTTCAACATCTTTAGTGAAATACTCAGCTGGTGTTATGTTATTCAAATATTATATTTAATTAATATTTGTTAAAATGAGACTCAACTTATCTTTTCTTATTTTAAACAGCTGTCTCAGAATAATTGATTACAAAACTGGGGATTAGAAGTTGAAAAAAATGACCATATATGGAGGGCTGCAGTATTTAATTTTGCCTCCACTTCTAAATTCAAAGATTATGTACAGTAACAGTGAAGTTTAATAAACTGGTTCACCGATAATTAAACACCTTGAATAATTTATCTCGTTGATCTCAGACCGCCTTCCTCTTTGAAAACCAATCCACACTGACACCCTGAATAAAGCTGCCAACTAACTGTACCAAACCTAGAATGTAAGTGGATTTGCCTTCAACAACATACAGAACACATGCTGGGTTGTGGAACCCTAACAAAAGCAGGACAATAACAATCTGTGCCTTTCATCGGAAGCCAGCATTAAAATGAAGGTGTTGCTCCAAATCAAAAGCACAATCACTCATTTACAAGCAGATGTCCTTCATATGGCAGGCAGTGGTTTGTATATCGTCATGCGATCCCACTGCTGTGAAACATCTTTCTCCCCACGTACAAAAAAAAACTAGCTGTTACTATAATTTACCACGCAGTTTTGCAGAACTAACTTCCTATCAGTTTAATTCTAGTACACACATGAATGTGTATACATAAAAATACACGACAGATTTATATGGATAACAAATTGTAAAAATACTCTTCAAAATGTTATATGATATAAAGGTGTGTTAAATTGACACATATGAGGATCGAAGTGCATATTTCCAGTACAGACACCAGGAATGATTCCCAGGAATCAGAACCTTAGTATCAACATAAACCACATTTGAACAAGTTGTCTCATGAGTAATTATTTACCTATATTTAAATGTGCACCTCAACTACATTCCTTTACTTGACTTGAAACATTTCAGAGTTCTGCTGGTGTTTGACCATAAGCAGCTGAATAAAGACTTGAACAGATTTTTTTTTTTCAGAACTTTACTCAAATACATTCAAAATAACACTTCATGTTGAATGGTGCCTAGTGTGTCAATGACAGCTTTTCAACAACACAATCTGTTGGTGAAAGGGTTAGACCTTAAGGCGCTTGTCACGACATTCGTTGTGCTAACCATATGGAACTCTGGTTTATTCAGCAGGACAAAGGTTAAGGGAACCAAACAGTAGGGATTTTGTATGACTTTCTCAACAAACTAGAAAGGATTGCTGACCCAAACCAAATATGAACATTTGGGCACTTCAGCTACCATACAGACACTCGTGTACATTGATGAGATAGGTATTCCAACATAAATAACACAAAAGGATTGGGACAATAGTGGGTTATTCTTTATTTGTGGCTTAGTTTTAACCCCTTTCTAAAAATTCAGTGATAGGCATTGAAAGGATCAATAAAATCTCATTTATTGCATGCTACTCACATCTTTTCCAGTGAATACTTTCAGAAGCAATCATTTAATATACTACCTTCTTTTAATTCTTCCTCAATTTAAATCCCATTTGTATCCTTATGGTTTTTTTTTATTCATTCATGGGATGTGGGCGTCACTGGCCAGGCCAGCATTTATTGCCCATCCCTCATTGCCCTTGAGAAGGTGGTGGTGAGCTGCCTTCTAGAATCACTGCAGTCCCTGTGGGGTAGGTACACACACAGTGCTGTTAGGAAGGCAGTTCCAGGATTTTGACCCAGTGACAGTGAAGGAATGGCGATAAAGTTCCAAGTCAGGATAGTGTGCGACTTGGAGGGGAACTTGCAGGTGATGTGTTCCCATGCATTTGCTGCCCTTGTCCTTCTAGTTGGTAGAGGTCGCGGGTTTGGAAGGTGCTGTCTAAGGAGCCTTGGTGCATTGCTGCAGTGCATCGTGTAGATGGTACACACTGCTGCCACTGTGTGTTGGTTGTGGAGGGAGTGAATGTTTGTGAATCAAGCGGGCTGCTTTGTCCTGGATGGTGTCCAGCTTCTTGAGTGTTGTTGGAGCTGCACTCATCCAGGCAAGTGGAGAGAATTCCATCACAATCCTCACTTGTGCCTTGTAGATGGCAGACAGGCTTTGGGGAGTCAGGAGGTGAGTTAATCGCCGCAGGATTCCTAGCCTCTGACCTGCTTTTGCAGCCACGGTATTTATATGGCTACTCCAGTTCAGTTTCTGGTCAATGGTAGCCCCTAGGATGTTGATAGTGGGGGATTCAGTGATGGTAATGCCATTGAATGTCAAGGGGAGATGGTTAGATTCTCTCTTGTTGGAGATGGTTATTGCGTGGCACTTGTGTGGCGCGAATGTTATTTGCCACTTATCAGCCCAAGCCTGGATATTGTCCAAGTCTTGCTGCATTTCTACACGGACTACTTCAGTATCTGAAGAGTTGCGAATGGTGCTGAACATTGTGCAATCATCAGCGAACATCCCCACTTCTGACCTTATGACTAAAGGAAGGTCATTGATGAGGCAACTGAAGATGGTTGGGCCTAGGACACAACCCTGAGGAACTCCTGCAGTGATGTCCTGGAGCTCAGATGATTGACATTGAAGGAAAGGAAAACAAAGCATGAATAAAAATGTAAAACAAAATTGATCTATAAAAATAACATATATCAAATATTCGCATATCATATTCAGCAAAAGCCGCTTTCCAACTTGACAGTATACAGTATTAATTTTTATATTATTCCATCAATATTTTTGTGCTGCAGAACATACAGCTAAAGAAAGAAAGATTTATATAGCCTCTTTCACGACCACAGGATGTCTTAAAAGAGCTTTACAGCTAATGAAATACTTTTGAAGTCATCATTGTTGTAATACAAGAAATGCAAAAGCACATTTCACAGCAAGGTCCCATCAACAACAATGCGATAATAACTAGATAAACTGTTTTAGTGATGATAGTCGAGGAATAAATATTAGCCAGGACACCAAAGAGGACTCTCCTGCTCTTCTTCAAAATAGTGCCATGAGAACTTTTACATCAACTTGAGAGGGCAGAGGGGGGCTCGGTTTAACATCTCATCCAAAAGACTATCATATCATCATTGAAAAAGTCATAACCTCTAACTTCTCATACATTGCACTCGTATGTTCAAAGATTTACCTGACTTCATCTTCCTGATTTTATCAGGCATTGCAGGTGACAATGGGTCAAAGCAGTACATAGAAGTGGGAGTATTCATTTCAGGGCTGTGAAAATTCCAGTAGGGCTCTTGAAAAATTAATGCCTTGACTCCAAGATTTTATTTCCTGGACTCATTTTGCCCTGGAGTTTTGATCTTTTAATGTAAGGGAAATGATTGTCTTTTTAAAAAGGAAAACTCCTCAAAATTTAACAGATTAAAAAAATGAGGATTGGGAAGAGGTCCAAAGCTCAGTACTAAGCACACAATGCCATTCCTCCCCATAATTTGATGTAATAATAAGCCAAATCCAAGAATTACTGTGGATGAATCACAGATTCACCTGTCCTTTTACTTCGTTTAGATACAAGCTTACGGTCCAAAACAGAATTTACACATACAGGCTCATACCATCCAACCATAATTTAATCAATTAAAGTCGATTAGCCTCCCTCAGAATATGAATCAGAATATTTTTTACCATCCTTTGATATTGAAAAATGTCATTTATCTGATCCTGTTGTACATCTGACTCTAGCAATGCAGTTAAATACTGACATATATTTACAGTAAATCAAAAAACATTAACACTGGACAGGGTACCTCAGAAGGATGATACTGTATACACTTTCATTACAGCCCTGTGCCTTCAGTTTCAAGTCACAGTGATAACCCCACACTAGCACCTGGCCAAAATAAGTGCATGTTTTTGACACTTCTTGGCCATTGCAGACAAAACTGAAACCTCTATTTCGATCAAGGGCAACAATCCATCAAAAGTGGGGGGGACAACAATCCATCTGGGGAACCCCATATTCTCTTCTACTGCAGTGCTCTATTGATCATCTATTGATCATTATTACTTATTGAACAAATAGTAACTTATAAATTGAAACCTCGACAAACTTCATTCTAAACTGGGACTTGTCTAGAACGTTGTACCTCTCAGGTGGAAATGTATTTTTACTCCTATTTCCCTACTCCTATTATTCTTTCTCACTGGTTGTTGTCTGCAAGCACAGCAAGAGAAACACACTTTAGAGACTGCAACAGGGACAAATCAAAGGCTTGCTTCCCATTACTCCCGTCAAAGATGATCTAAATTTGTAATTTGTCGGGATAATGAGGATGCTCAATTTTAAAATCACAAAACCCAAGTATTTAAGCAGAATCTTGGTTCCTATCTAGCTGGTGCATTGTATTTGTGCACCAATGTGCTGTATTGCAAAGTGGTTTAGTGCAGGTTCACCCTGGCAATTTACCACATAGCACATATTAATTTCAGCCACACTGGTAGGGGTAGATGGGAAGGGATAGCCAAGCACTCTCCTTCCTACAGAGACAAGGAAACAGAAGAATAAATAAAAAGGTGGGCAAATCACCTTACACTGCTCTTCCACACCTTCTAGTGGCCAGACCAAAAGTCGGTTTCACAAAATCCTGAAACCAAATTTGCCTGTCGTTACTTGCAGCAAAATTCAGAGTGACACACACTCAATTATTAATTAAAATATTACATACTTTAATATGTACTCTTAAAGATAAATAGTGTTCCACATATTTAAATAGGTTTAAAATCTATCATTCTTGCTGATTGTGAGTCCTAAATTTATCTTACCAATATCTTCTTACCCATGTGTTCAAGTCATTTGAAAATGATACTGTCCATTGCTCATACTGTACGATGTGACAAAGAAAACACACACACACACACAAAATGTATTCCCTGTGCATGAGGGCACTTAAATACAGGGCCAGGCACAGGGACTGTTTGAGTCTACAAAGTGTCTTTCACTGTACAGATTCACCAAATTAATGGCCAATTAATAGTTAACCAAGCAATCAATTATATAGAGGAAAACTGTGCCCACATAAAATTAACAATTAATTTCTCGAAATCACTTCTACATTTTGGAATGTCATCTTGCAGACAGTATGTGCAGCACAACATGAATGCTTCCATTTCCCTTTTATTTTCACAGAAAGCCCAGAGGTTAGGTTTAATAAGGATCAATGGCAGTTTATCTGGGACACAGCTACTTTAGAATGTGCAAATTAAAACCAACACTTGAAAGAAATGGATTTAATTAAAAAATGTAGAGCCACAGGGTTTGTAAATTCAATTAAAGGATTTATGCAAAGGTTCAGTAGTTGTTTTTTAAGTTACCGCCTATGTAATGAGATCTTCATATATAAAATCAATAGGTAATCTGGGACAGAAGATGATTCCTTAAAAACATTTTAAAATCAATTTAAAAATACAGGTTGAACCAAGGAGACATCATCCAACACTATGGTTCCACTGTGTAAGATAACAGTGGTATCACAAGGTACATTGTTTTCATTTACACTCACTCTTACAGGAGGTTAATCACTTTGGTTCTGTATTATGGCACTACTTGAAGGAATAGGACAAGGTCAAATTTTTCAGGTCACTAACAGTCAATGAATATTATTCAATAAAGCAACACTCTCTGTGTCATTTCCTTTATACTTATGTCCCTTTCTTTATAATATTTCTTGTTACAATTGCGTGCAGTATAATTCTTTTCCACATTATACAGTGCTAAGGGTTACTCTACATTTGGTTGTCAGGGTTTTGTGGTTGTCATTTCTACTTTAAGCAGAGGTCGTGGCAAAAAAAAAATGAAGGAAAGAAAAAGATTGTTTGTAACTGTTGACTTAACGTGTAAAAGAACTACAAGGTTTGATATTGAGCTGTACAAACCAAAAGGTCCCAGGTTCCATCCCTGACTGTACTAAGTTAGTTGGTCTCAATTGATGCAGCATTTGAGGCATTACTGTAGGCTTCAGTACGCCAAGTTAGGGAGGGTAAAAAAGAGTAAGCTGGGTCACTGGTGGAAAACATGTGCGGAGTTGAGGTGAGAACAAGATTGTGAGCTCTGTGTTGCAATCATCCTTAGGATAGCCAAAGGCTTGGTCACACTGAAGAATGACCACTTGGGTACTGTATTGGAGAGTGGCTGGTGCTCGTGGTGCTGAACCTCACAAGACAGCCTTCAGGAGAGGGTTGGAGAAATAGGGAGAAAAATTGAAAAAATATTATAACCGCTAGCAAATATACAGAACCTAAGTCTTTGCAAATGAAAATGTGGAATTATAAAATTACATAACATAGCTACAACACAGAACTCTAATTTTCTTTCTTGTGCTAATTGAACACATGGCATTACACAAATATCATTCAGCTGGAAAGTACCGAGGCTCAACCTCTTCAATTTTCCATGATCAGTGGTTGAGAAAGGAAACATTGTGTTAATGAATCTTTCCCAGATTAAAAATATTTCTCATGTGGTCTTTCAAGATTATACATTGAATAACAATGTACAGCGACCACCCTAATTAACAATCAAATGTTCAACATTTATTTAATTGCTTTGAATTTACCTGATAGCATCATAACTTCATGCAATTACATCTAGCTAGAAATACTTCCTTCATGTAATTTTTGGGGTTTTGTTACATTGCACATACCTCAAATGCCACACAATCAGTGCACATAGTTTAAACCTCTGAAACATTCCAGTTAATTGGCATATGTTCCTATTATATGAATCCCATTTGTTGCTATCACATAAGTCTTATAACACTAGGCTATTGTACTGGCTACCCCTGGATTAGAACTATATTAACTCAGTTCTAAACAAAAAAAAGAGTGTGACTGTATTTTTGTAACCATAAGATGCCAAGTTAACATTCCAGGAAATTGATTCCAGCATTCTTACACTTGCACTAGTTTCTGAAAGTCTCTGTTTTGATTACAACTGTGTGGTGTTTTGATACATATTCTACATTAACAGGGCTACACATCCCAATCCACCAAGTGCAAAATTACATTATTCCCAGAAACAACCAATGTGAAACAATTTGGGTTACATTTTGATTGATAACTATTTATAAGTTTGGCCAGTGAACTGGTTTATGAGGGAGTCTCATTATATTTAAAGAAAACCATTAAAAAAAAGTATTTCTATACATTCTTTGTGCCTATTTCCTGAAAGTGTTGTTCAACCAGTAAGCAAAGTTGATATCTAAGGACTTATTTTACCAAACCCAACAGATTGAGAGACCTGAACCATTATCAGTAGATAAGAGTCGTTAACCCAGGGGTGTTTCAACCATCCTCATTCATTTCCATTGTCTGTATTATGATTAAGCCTCTTACAGACTGTCAGGTCTGGTAAATCTTCCAAGTCAATTTGTTCTCCCCCTCCTTTGCACCTCCCTCACCCACCAACCCCCCCACACCGCCCCACACCAGCACCCGCTGCCATCAGTACTCATTTCTAAAATAAAAAATTGAAAAAAAGGAAGTTGACAGACTTAAGGGAAACCCCTAAAGTATCCTGAACATTAATCAGATTTCCAGTTAATAGTATTTTTAAAAAGGATCCCGATATTGAGACTTTCTCCATGACCTTTAAAACCCTCCCTGCAAATATTAAGTACAGCACAAGATAATCTCCCACCATTAGCTATCTACATGCATATCGTGGATGAGTGCAATGAAACACAGTTGCTCTATCCAACAGGAGGATTTTTTTTCTTTTAGTTTTTTATTAGATATAAAATTAAATTTGATCCATTTCCAACTTGTATGACATTTCAATTCCCATGATAAAAGAGCTGGAACATCAGGAAATTTTCCAGTTCTAATGGCAGGAATTAGAATTTCAGCCCTTCAGCATGTACGTATTAACTTAAGTTACTGACTCCAAGTGCATAAAAACACGCATCGCTTCTCAAATGAAATGTCACACTTAAAACTAATTGAAATGAATTAATCAATTCCCTGCAGAATCAAGTGAAGTTAATATGTTAGAATGTACCCCATGATGGACCTGTTTCAGTTCACTGCACTGTGCTGAACTCGATGTCTATATTCTTGCAATATTATTTTGCACCAAAGGGAAAGCGGACAGTGGGAATAAAATATTTTTACAAAGTTTTATATGGCTTTTGACTAATTTTATCTTTTTTTTGGTTGAAAAGTAATGTTGACTCAGAATTACAACATATTTATAAACCCCTGTAGTCATTAATTATGGTATCAGCTGGCTGATGAAGTTATGCAGAGCTCAGTGCTGTAGTTTTTAATTGCAGCAGGTGGAGTGGAACTAAAATGAAGCAGAACCCCAGACTACTGCCTGAATTCAAAGTGAAAAGCAATTTCAGCATGTAGGCAGACTTCTTGTTCTTCAGAGAGGTGTGCTGTTGTGCACTGGGAAATCACCACACTCAGTTCACTGAAAGGCTACCTATTTTTTTCTGCGCACAGGCCTTTGGAATCTGGAACTTGTTGAAAAGAAAAGACTTGCATTCGTATAGTGCCTTTCGGGACCTCAGGACATTCCAAAGTCCTTTCTAGCCAATGACGTATTAGTAAAGTGTAGTCACTGTTGCAGTACAGGAAACACAGCAGAAAATTTGTGCAAATCAAGTTCCCATAAACAGCAATGTGATAATAACCAGAGAATCTCTTTTTTTGGTGATGTTGTTTGAAGGATAAATATTGACCAAGACACTAGGAAGAGCTCCCCTGCTCTTCTTTGAAATAATGCCATGGGTTCTTTTATATCCACCTGAGAGGGCAGACAGAACCTTGGTTTAATGTCTCATCTTCAGTACTGCACTGAAGCGTCAGCATAGAGTTCTGGGCTCATGTCTCTCGAACTCACAACCTTCTGATTCAGAGGCGAGAGTACTACCAGCTGAGCCACAACCGACACTTTGAAATGTTTATCCCACCTAGATTTCTCTCCAGCATTTTCTTCACACAAACAGACAGACACAGAGACACAGAATAGACATGCAAACAGACAGAGATGCACACAGACATAGACAGACACAGACAGACAGCCTGCTCTTTGCACAAGAGAGAAGATATTGCTCAATTGGGGAATTAATTCCTCGGACAAAAATGGCATTCCGTTCATGTAAGTACTGGATTAAGGATATGCTGAGGCAAGATTGGAATAGATAAATGATCCAAAAGAAAGGCCACAGTGAGGACAGCTGAAGATGCTGTCAGGCCCTCTGGTGAGAACTCAGGGAATGAGTTGGAAAGATTGAGAATGCAGACGGTGACCCAGCTGGAACTAAGGAAATGGGCAGAGAAGTCCTGGAAAAGAAAAGGATTATAAACTTACAGCCAATAATCTCACCTTGTGCACAGAAAGCAAACAACTTAATCATATGTAAATGAGGGGGGACTAACAACTGTTTTAGACACCACCCCCCCACTCTGTAAAATATGTATCGCAGAACGAAGCAGCAAGAATCAGACTCCAGATTCAGCAACAACCACCTACAAATCTTCAAAGAGTCGTTGCTGAGGAGTCAGGAGGAGCAGGAATATTCCCCCAAAATCACAGTATCCCAATCACTCCTGCCCATTGCTGAGACGCACCTTCAGGATGTTGCTGGCAAAGCAAGCAAAGAAAGATTAACTATTAAAATGGGTGAACTGCTTGTCTAGGCACAACGGTTACTGGCAGTCATCCAGGTAACATGTATGTTCATGAGCCCAACAAGTGGGACGCATGCTCCTTGCGGGACGAAAGCAATTTCCACCCCATTATGTTGTATGGCCAGAAGCACAGAATATTTTTTTTTATTTCCAAAATATACTTTATTCATAAAAATCTGTGAAAAATACATCCCCAAACAGTTTAAAACAGCATCAAATCAAAAAACACAAACAGTGCAAAGGTGATCTGTTTCCTTCTATACAATCATGAGTTGCCTCACAACCCTTCCATTTCATTGTCATGCCAATTACATTTTTACATTTACAGCACACAAAATTTTCCCGATACAGTTCGAGGGGTTTCCCATGGATCCAGCCCCTCAGTTCAGCTTGGTGGGGGGACCTTACACTGTAGTCTTTCCCCATTGAGCCTTTGCTGCGGCTGCCCCAAGCTTTAGTGCGTCCCTCAGCACGTAGTCCTGGACCTTGGACTGTGCCAGTCTGCAACATTCGGTGGTTATAAAAGTCGAGATTTAGTGATGAATCTTTATAAAACCTTAGTAAGACCACAGTTGGAGCAATGTGTGCAGTTTTGGGCACCACACTAGTGTAATGATGTCCAGGTAATAGAGAGGGCACAGTGTAGTTTCACAAGGATGTTGCCTGATATGAGGAAATGCAAATACAATGAAAAACCTGAAAATTTAGAGCCATTTTTGTTACAACAGAAGAAACTACTGGAGTGGGAGATTTGATAAAGGTGCTTAAACTTATCAAGGCATGTGGAAGGCTAAATAGAAACACACGGCTTTTAGTGATTGAAAGGCCTAGAACAAGGGGCATAGATTTAAAATTAAATATAACACATTTAGTACATAAATTAGGAGAATATTTTATTACAGAGAGTTGTTAGACTATTGAGGCAGGGAACATGGGTTTGATTTTTAGGCTTCACGGAGGCAGACAGGCACTAAAAATAGTGCCGCTGGCCTGTGTGCCAGTTCCCAGCTCCATCCCAACCCCCGGGCCATTTTTGCAGAAACAGAATGGGCGGACGGCAGGGCTACACACCCACACACAGTGAATAGCTGAACCAGGTTGTTAATGGCCTATTAAGGCCAATTAAAGCATGTAGACTGGGATTTTCCAGTTGGCCTCCAAGTGCCGGAGGCAGGTGGTGGTCTCCGGGTGGCAGGTCAGGGAGGCCAGCACTCCAGGCAGGCCTTGAGGCCCTCCTTGCCTTCTTGGGTGCTGCAGCAGCTGCAGACCACCCTGTAGAGCGATTCCCCCAACTCATTGACGGCGTGGCTGCAAAAGTCATTTTATAATTTAAATTTTAAAACATTGGAAAGAGGACGCCTCTATTTTGAAGTGCCCTCTTCCCTATTTACCTTCCCTTGCATCCTGCCACTGCTTTTAAGCTGGAAGGCCTCTGAACTGGACAGCGAGCCTGCCCTCTAGCCATTAATTGGCCACCCTGGGGGAAATCACAATGAGTGACTGTTTCCCACACAGTTATGGGCTTCTGACCCACATTTCAGGCTGACAGTGGGGTTCAGAAGCTCGCAGGAAAATCCTGCTCCATGTCTAGATTCGGTAAATGTCCCTTTGAATTGTATTGAAGGCAAGACGGAGAAACCAGGATACCACAGAGGGAAGTTACAGAATTTTTAAAAATATTGACCAACAATGTTCCCTCTAAGCTGTGCAGGCACGCAGCAATCCAGAACATAATACACAGTGCAACAAATAGGTCTTGCTCAACCAACAGCACAGTTTGGGGCAGCACAGTGACGCAGTGGTTAGCACTGCAGCCTCACAGCTCCAGCCACCCAGGTTCAATTCTGGGTACTGCCTGTGCGGAGTTTGCAAGTTCTCCCTGTGACTGCGTGGGTTTTCGCCGGGTGCTCCGGTTTCCTCCCACAGCCAAAGACTTGCAGGTTGATAGGTAAATTGGCCATTATTAACTGCCCCTAGTATAGGTAGGTGGTAGGGGAATTGTGGGGATGTGGTAGGAATATGGGATTAATGTAGGATTAGTATAAATGGGTGGCTGATGGTCGGCACAGACTCGGTGGGCCGAAGGGCCTGTTTCAGTGCTGTATCTATAAATAAAAATAAATAAACGTATCTTTGAGATGTGCACAACAAAGAAAAAAAAAGGGAAAATTGATGCCTGAGCATTTGTACAAGTAAGACATGATCAAATGCGGAATCCAATCGTAGAGATCACAAACATAAGAAAGTTACTAATAAATCCAATAGGGTATTCAGGAGCAACTTGATCACCCAGAAAATGTGGAATGCATTACACAGTATTTAGTTATTGAGAGGTCGAGAATGAAGGGACATAGATTTATTAAATATAACAGATTTAGGACAGAGAGCAGCAGAATGTTTTAACAAAGAGAGTTGTTAGGCTGTGGAATACATTAGCGGTCGACGCAGAGACCATGTAGAAGTAGGTGGGACAAATAGCAGGGATGTATTTAAGGGGAAGCTGGATAAGCACGTGAGGAAGAAAGGAGGAGGAGGATAAATTGATAGGGTTAGATGAAGTTGGGTGGGAGCATGAACACCAACACAGACCAGTTAGGCTGAATAGCCAGTTTCTGAAGGTAACATTTCAGAATAGGTGGTTGAAAGAAAAGGGATAAAGGATACGGGAATGGGGGTGGGGCACACTGGATTTATGCTCATGTGGAGGAGAAACACCAACATAGGGCCAAACAGCCTGTTTCCGTGTTGTAATTTCTATATAATTCTATGTAATATGTTCCATGGTATCATTCCTTTTCTGGGGGAGATACCGTAGGGAAATATTTCAAACCTTGAATGTAGCACAGCCGGTTAGTAAGTAAGACACAAGTGGTGGCTAGCCACTCTGGTTTGAAGACCCTAAACTACAGCCTTATTAACATGTAGGTACATTTTTCTTCAAATTAACTCATCTCTCTTATATGTCAAAAATATTACTGGAGGTTCTTAGGCCGAGAACAGAACCTTCACAGTTCCAACATCTGGTTTCCGTACAAATAAACCATTACAAATGATCATAATATTTTTACAGCTATCAATGTATATAATGTATACATGTTCAAATATTTCCATTGTTATCAGCGTATTGAAGTACTAAAATCTTTTGAATGAAAAATAACTGGTGTTATTTCAAGAGGTCAGCAGAGCAGGAATTAAAGTTTAACTCGCATGTGGTTCTCATGGCAATTACAGTGTCTGTTAGACAAAACAAGGCTCAATAAATGGAAATTATTCTAAAATACCTGACAACACTTGTTGAAGTGAAACTCGGCACCAAATTTGATGAGATCGAAAAGTTAATTAAGGGAAGTCACTTTTACACCACTTAACTTACTGTCAAGCAAACGGAAAGCTAACTTCCTGAAAAACTACCATTTCCCATGAAGAAAAGAATCCAGTTTCCAGACAGACAGCACAAGTTAATGTGACACAAAGCTCTTTCAATGCCAGTGAGGGGGGCAAGGGTGTACCTTGTCTGTATTCCAGACAACTCCATTTAATTGAATGTAAACTGAATAACAAGCTATTTTTTAAATCACCAGCTGTATTTATTTGTTTGTGTTACCAAATATGAATAATAAATTCCAATCGAGGGAATGCCTTTCGACTACATTGCAGATTGTATGGTCTTAACGACCCAAACTACAGTCCCCTTATGCAGTAATGTAACTTGCCAGATTGACTTTTAGCCCCATTTATACTTATGTTACTACTATACATTCTTATGAGTTTACAGCTGGCTTGTAGTTAATATATGTGTACCTGGCAGTATTACAAAACTCCATTGGATACCAAATCTGAGCGGGTGGCAGTAAGGGGGTTGGGAGGTTGAATGACAAATGTGATGATCTCCATTTGTGAAACCATACCCCAGCCAGATTCAATGTTTTCAGGAGAGAAGGGGAAAGGAAAGGAAAGTCTAGCAGAAATATACACAAGCACGTATTATACACTATTAACTTATTTTAACTATTTCAGATACCTTTTATAACTATAAAAAAATTATTTATGTATTTTATTATTTTTCACCTGAAAGGCATGTTCCAGAGTAGCTAGCCACCACTTGTGTCTTACTTACCAACCGGCTGTGCTACACTCAAGCTTTGAAATATTTCACTATAGTACCTCCCCTAGAAAAGGAATGATACCAAGTAACATATTACATAGAATTAAATAGAAACTATAACATGGAAATAGGCTGTTTGGCACTATGTTGGTGTTTATCCTACTTCTTTCTTCTTCTTTGGCCTCCATGTCTCGAGAGATAATGGGTAAGCGCCTGGAGGTGGTCAGTGGTTCGTGGAGCAGCACCTGGAGTGGCCAATTCTAGAGTGATAGGCTCTTCCACAGGCGCTGCAGATAAAATTGGCTGTCGGGGCTGTTATACAGTTGGCTCTCTCCTTGCACTTCTGTCTTTTTTTTCCTGCCAACTGCTAAGTCTCTTCGACTCGCCACTCTTTAGCCCTGCCTTTATGGCTGTCCGCCAGCTCTGGCAATCACTGGCAACTGACTCCCACGACTTGTGGCAACGTCACAGGACTTCATGTCGCATTTGCAGACATCTTTAAAGCGGAGACATGGACGGCCGGTGGGTCTGATACCAGTGACGAGCTCGCTGTACAATGCGGCCTTGGGGATCCTGCCATCTTCCATACGGTTCACATGGCCAAGCCATCTCAAGCGCCACTGGCTCAGTAGGGTGTATTATGCTGGGGATGTTGGCCGCCTCAAGGACTTCTGCGTTGGAGATACGGTCCTGCCACCTGATGCCAGTTCATCCTCCACATGAAGATAAATCCAGTGTGCCCCACCCCCATTCCCGTAACCTTTATTCCCCTTTCTTTCAACCACCTATTCTGAAATGTTACATTCAGAAACTGGCTATTCAGTCTAACTGGTCTATGCTGGTGTTTATGCTCTGCCCAACTTCATCTAACCCTATCTGTTACAACTGGACCAAGGTGACAAAGCACTTTGGGGAAGTGAAAGTGAACAGTTATTCAAATCTCTCTTCAGCTCATTGCACAAGACATGAACGACACAATCATTCTGGGTAATTTTGAACTTTACTTCAGAACGAAACAAATCTCTTTGGCATAAAACAAATCCTCTTAATGTTTCTACATGAATACATGTTGAAACAAAAGTACTTGCATTTATATAGAGCCTTTCACAGTCTCTTAATGTTCTTCACAGCCAATTAAACACTTTTGAATTGTATGGCAGCATGGCAGCCAATTTGCGAACAACAAAATCCCACAAACATCAATGAAATATATGGTCAGATAAACTGTTTTAGTGATGGTGGTGGAGATATGTGTTCACCAAAGGCTTGAGCATTTTTTTTTAAACAGTATACTGCATTCACCTTAAGATTTAAGGTAGTAGAATTTTTAAGACTACAAAAAGTGTTCACTTCTGTTGTATGATGTGGTACAAAATTTGGGCAAATAAAGGCTGTTATATGCTACACCAGGCTTGACTTTTGTTGCTTCCCACTTTATGGAAATTCCTGTTTTATCACAATTTACCAGGTTGTCTCAAGCAGTTGCAATTAAATAGGTTCCACTGCATTAAAAAGCTTATAGTGGTTGGATGACTGGCTTTCTGAAGGAAGAATGGGGAAGATAGGCCAGTGTTTGGAGCTCATCTCTCCTTGGAATGCATTGATCCAGTGGCTGGATTAGAACTACTGCTGCAAGCTATTTAAATGAGCCCTTCCATCACCATTGGCTTATATCTGTCTGTGCTACTCTGTGTGGGGTAGATGGAGTCAAATGTGCCTAAAAGACAATTTTTGGGAAAGACATTATTTTATGACTGGAATTTACGTTGATTGGTTATGATAAGCATATGATCTTTACACTCAACCACTCTTTAAGGCTGTATTTATATTGTCATTCTTGTGTCAATGGAAAGTAGTTTAGGCAGCGCGCCAACAGAAGTGTAATCCAGAACACCAACCAGCAAACTCAAGACCTTTAGTGTGAGGTCTCCTCCAGAAGCCTGGGGAACCCCATTAGCTTGCGTTCTTTAGGGGATCCAGTAGGAGACAGATACCACTTTAATATAGAGGAGGGACCATTCAGATTTAAGATTATAACAAACGATGATGAAAAATTACCCTTAATGAATCATACCTGCTGCTGAAAGAGTGATTACAGACAGGTGCGGGAGCTGGCGGGAGAATGGGATAGCATAATGGCGAGGTCTATCGCCATCTATCGTCTGTCTGTCTGTCTACAGAAATATAGGGAAAGCAACAGCACAGTATTTTCGAAGATAAGACGTATTAGGAACGAGAAAGGGCCATCAAAGGCAGACAAGCTTTTGTTAAAAAATAGATTAACCCATTCATTCACTTTTTCACCATATCCCTCAATGTCTTGCCTCTGCAGAAAAGCTACAAATTGACTTTTGAAGCCATTTATACTGTGCACTTCAATGGCTTTATATCCTGAGAGCCAGCCAAAGTAATAGTATAGCAAGACAATTCTTGAAATTGCTTCACCACATCACCAAAGACTTGAAATAGCTTAAACATATTGTGATGGAAACCACAACGGCTAAATGGAAACATATTAATTTTGTCATATGGAACACTACTTGAACTTTTTACTGGACATTGAACATAACTCGTTTAAAAGGACCACAGAGCTGAACAGTAAAACGTGGCTGCGCATTTGCATTCTGAGACACAGTTGAATAGAGAGACAATGTAAGTGCCACTGATTCAATTAACAAGATTGGTCTGGGCAACAGTGATGATCCACATCTTGTCTGTGTAAGAACCAGCACTCCACCCCCCCACCAAGAGTGTCTAGTAAGCTTTGAAGAATCAACAACCCTTGCAGACGATGCTGCTTCAAACAAAGAGCTGGTCACATGACTTACCTTCTGGCCAGACTGGGAACTGTTTGAATTGTGCCCCCAGAAAGGTTTGGGCAGACTACCATTTGAAAACCAACGAGAAGGAAGGTTCCTCTCTCTCCCTGTCTCTCTCAAGCAAAGTCCCAGGGACCCACGGAAGCAGCTTAAGCCTCAAGACAGAGGACCTCTTCAGCCTTATGGTACCAGAGAAACAAGTTTGGAGGTTTGCACTGGGCCCCAACACGAACTGCAAGACTTCAACTCCAATCAAGGACTTTACAGCAAAATTAATGGCAATAACTGAATCCTATTTACTACTCCAAACCCTCCCCCTTTAATTCTTTCTCTCCCTCTGTATCTATTTATGTGTGTGTTTATCTCGTATGCATGCTAGTGGGGTTGCGTCACGTATTTTAGCAATTTTAACTAAGTTAGAGTGTTAAGGCTAATAAACATACATCTTTCTTGTTTAAACCTAAGAAAGCCTGGCTGATTGGTTCATTTACAATTAGAAATAGAGAGCAGTGAGCAGGAACCCTCAACATTTAAGAAATATTTAGATGAGCAATGGAAATGCCATAGTATACAAGGCTACGAGCCAAGTGCTGGAAAATGAGATTAGAATAGGCAGGTGCTTGATGGCTGGCACGGACACAATGGGCTGAAAGGCCTGTTTTTGTGCTGTATAACTCTATGACTCACTGAGGGGTTAAGATTAAAATCACTGTGTTTTAAAAGTTAAACCCTGTTACGGCCAAACCAGGAAAGGAGCCAGAGGGGAGCCTGAGACCCCTTCCTCACATGGTCGTAACACTATGAATCATTTCATGTCAAACAACAATAAATCAGAACAATATTAACTATATCCAAAGCATTTATTTTGTAATTCACACCAGCAGTTGCATATAGACTTCTAACTACTTTGCTTCCAATCCACAATGTGAATTAGAATGTTATGCCTTTTCTTCTGTTACCAATAAAAATCCATTTGAAGTGTTAGATTTCAAACACCAACTTATCCACTGCTTCTGCAAACAAGCATTTCAAAAAAACAAACTTCAATCTATTTCAGCATATCCATGTCACTAATTTGGCACCACATTTCAGATAGGTGCAGCTTTTCAGTTCATTGCCTGGTACAGTAGATTGCCCATTGGTTATAGAATCTGTCTGATTTTCATTCCAGATTACCATCCAGAGAGTGAGAATGAAAATTTACCCCACAGTTTCATCATACCAATTATTTGTATTTAATTACCTATGACAAGTATTACAGGAGTTATGTGCCTACCTGATCGGGTATTTTCATGGTATTTGAAATCACACAGGTTCCTTTTGATGTGACAATTTGGGAGACCTCCTTATTTTTCTTAACGTAACTGAGTGTGTACAGAACAAATATATTTTCAAAATAGTTAGAGTTAAGATCAATAGGGAGCCCAGAGACATATTAGATCTGCAGATGAGCCAGGATGCAGAAGTTTATTATTAGTCATTTGAAGGGAAAGTTTAGTTATAGATTCTAAACCATGTCACTCTGATATAGGAATGGTTGCAATTGCTAGAAAGTGATAAAATATACAAACTACAGTCAGACGCATTACATCGTTATTGGCTGAAACATCAAGACAGCTTTATTTTGAGAGAAATTGTGTGTCAAAAGCAAAAAAGTTCATATATTCATCAGACGCTGTTCATACCTTATCTACCTAGTTGTTAGAAATGGTTAATATTTCAATAACCTGATCTTTGCAAGAATTTATTTGATTAGAAAATGAATCAGCTTAAACATCAAATAAAGTAATTCAGGTGTAGCTTTGTGGTCCCCAGTTCCTTGTTTTATGCTACCTCAAACAGAAGAGGGCTTGAGAGGGGTGTGGTTGATCAATCACCCATGTGACATCTGCCAGAGGCTCAGTCAAAAACTACCGAAATCAAACACAAAGATTCCAGTTTTGTTTTGTTCATAAAGTGTGTTAATCAAATATTGTACTTCTAGTTTTTTGCTGTGTCCTTCTAATTCTACATAATTAACCTATTATAAATAAAGTTATTACTATTATCTTGAGCATAATACCCTGATCTTTTGGAGAATACAGGAGAATATAGTGGGAATCCCATGTGATCTCTGTTGCACGAAATGCAGAAATTGATACTCCTGTGGCAAACTAACGTTTCATGGCATAAGGAGCAGATTTTGGTGTATAGGAAATTTAGTCTGTTTGCAAAATTTGCCTTTTTATTGTGTTACGGACAGGTGGGAAATGAGAGGGGAGGTTTTCATTTTTCACCTCTCAACTGACTGAAGATAGCATGTTTTCTAATAAAGTGTTTTCTCCTCTAAGCATTTTAATGGTCAATAAACAGATGAATGACAGGTTTTCTTGTAGATTTAAAGAAAGATAAATGTTTATTAAACAATAGGTCTGCTGGTTTTAAAAATAGTTTGTTGTGAAACCTTGTTTGTTTCCCCGGGAGGAAGATGATGCAGAATTGTTTTCCCTTTTTGCTGGTTCACTGACGTTAAACTTTGGCAAGTTGCAAGTGGACGGATGCTTTGGTTGCAGACTTCTTTGGTTAAATCTCAGTCATAGTTCAATGATGAAGATCCTGTTACAATTTCTCGGGTAGGGAGTTTTAAAGGTTACCTTTTGTCTCTGCCTCTAGGTAGTTTAAAGATGGTACTGTCAGGGTCCTTCTTCTTAGAACCACAGAAAAGTTATGGCACAGAAAGAGGCCATTCAGCCCATCATGTCCGCGCCGGCTGAAAAAACTAGCCGCCCAATCTAATCCCACCTTCCAGCAGCTGGTCCGTAGCCATGCAGGTTACAGAACTTCAGGTGCTGGTAAGGGTACCTTTTAAAGGAGTACAGGGTTTCTGCCTCCACCACCATTCCAGGCACTCTGGGTGAAAAGGTTTTCCTCATGTACCCTCTAATCCTTCTACCAATCACCTTAAATCTGTGCCCCCTGGTAATTGACCTCTCCACTAGGGGAAACGGATCCTTCTTGTCTACTCCATCTAGGCCCTCATAATTTTGTACACCTCAATTAAGTCACCCCTCAGCCTCCTCTGTTCTAAGGAAAACAACCCTAGCCTATCCAATCTTTCCTCACAACTGCAACTTTCTTCTGGCTGGGACGGGTCTCTCACTTCCTTCTGGCTTTCTGCACAGAAAATGTTGTTTATTAAAATTCCTTATCAGAGATTTGGTTCCTGTCAGGTGACTAAAGTTTCTCTCCTATTGTTTATTCATAAATGTGTTTGATGGTGTGGCCATTGTTAGACAGTGGGTTTGGATGTTGCTCATCTCTCTGTCATCTTGATAAAGTGTTTTTTTTCACATTCTTTATCCTGAGTTTGAGTCTGGAGTCTCCACGTCTGCCAAGTAATTATCAGCCCAACTTGTTGAAGAGGGGTAGTTATCAACATTGAATGGGTCATTTACATTTCTGATGCTTTCTTCAACACATGACAAGACAGGATGATTGGTTCAGGGTTCCAGCATTAACCATGTGTATTCGCAATACACCTGGCCTCTTACTCATTCTTGTTTTGCAGAAAAAGGTGCCTGTTTTGAGTTCAATTCATCAGTTCATTTTATAGGTCATAGTTTTTACTTGTGTGAGTGTTACGACTGACCGCTCCTGTCAAAGCCCCCAAGCAAAATATACGATTCTGATTGTGGTGGGACCAACGCACTGTTAATTCAATCCCGTCGTTCCACAGATCGGCTAACATAACATTTAAAAACTTTCCAAATTAAAGACCCACCAAATTGTACCATCTATTAACCCTCGAATGAGGCTAACCAAACCAGGTGTCTTTAAATCAACCAATTAACTCTTTAATTGGAAGAACTAAATTCTTAAACACAATGAACATTTAAAAATAGAAACATTAGTGTCCTTGCAAATTTACAGTCCAATGTTGTTCGAAGTCCAGCAAATTTTAACACTTAACTTGCAAACACTTTCAACAGAATCAATCTGACTTTAGAGTTTTTGAAGGATAAAAGATTGTCATAGTCCAACTTCCCTTTCTTCAATTTAAATTACCAGAGATCTCTGTCTTGGCTTGACTTTTTAGAAATTTGCAAGATAATAATTAGAGTAAATTCCTATTCCTTCAGTTTAAATGGTTGAGAGCTCTTTTTCAGGTGTCTGAACACCACAACTGTGTCTCTGTGTCCTCTGTCAGTGTGTTCATACTGTCTTACTAACTGCCAGTTCAAACTGAATTGTAACAAATGTATTGCATCAGGCTCACTCCCAGTGGCTGTTTCCATGGTATTAAGAATGCACTCTTTGAATCGCAGTCTCCAAATGGCTGTTTCTAAGGCAATGAAAATGCACCTACCTGTAACTCCTAAGGCTTGCCGGCTCTTAAAGCAATACTGATCCCTTGCAAGCCTTAAAAGCAAACTGCATATTCCAAAAAATCTACAGGACGGTGAGCATAACAATTGTAAGCAATAAACTAAAGTGTGCAAGAAAGCATGGACTATAAAAGGTATCACAGGGCCCAATAACACTAGAGGCCACAGATACCATAGAGCCTAATAGTGTAAATGGTAAGCACAAATTCACCATCTTAATAAGAAACAAAACTGAAGATCGGCAGCACCTGTATTGTTACTATTTCCCCCAGAATACAGAGGATGTAGTAATAGATTGCAACCTCTACTCATCTTCCAATGGGTATTAATTCAGTGAACTATTCTGGGAGAGCTATTTACAATATACATTCCATGCAACTATCCAATACAGCTTGAATGGATAAACTATGAAGCCTGGCTGAATGGATATGCATGTTAAAAATGAAACTGTCACTATTGCTTTGAACGCAGCTGAAAGACTGGGATGTTAAATGGGCAATACAAACATAGCTCACTTGCAATGGTATTCAATTTGTAAAGCACCAAACTCAATCTAGCCAGTTAATGATTCCCCTTATCCTTGACCTATAAGTGTAACAAATGATATCAAATAACAATCTGTGGCAGAAGTTTTGTGTGGCTGAAACAGCAAGGATTAAAATTTACCTATGTCTCATTCCAAAATAATATTGAACAGTTGGAACAGATGCATAAAATAATTAATATCAACTTTCCTTTTGGAATATCTATGTATTCCCCCTCCCCACACCTTTTGCCTTAGTTTATTTTCACCCTGTCCTTGCAGTGTACTTACCCTTACTTAAGTTTTCTAAGTGTTTATTTTTATAGTGTAGATTTATTACTGTAATGTTAGCACCAGTTCCAGCTTCATGGTGTTTGAGCTTGTGATGAAGAACCAAAGGATTAGATGGAGACAGACATGATTTCCGCAGCCTAGCCAGAACAATGGGGTGCTCTCTGATTCAATTATCTGAGATAGCCTTGTCAATGTTGGTCATCAAAAGCCATTGACACCTATTGACTTTGAAAGAGCCAACCCCCCTCCCCCCCTAACCATCAAGTATGTCTGGGCAGCCTGAGGGGACAGCCTTGAATTTCAGAAGATTCTCATTCAAACACAAAGAGGTGGTCATATCGTGTGACTGCTTGGGCCACTAGAGATTGTGAGTGGTGACAGAAGGCAGACTGTAACTGTAAGTCATCAATGGAGCTGCAATCGCTCTCCTCTCTCCAGAAAAGACCCAGAGAAGCCTCGGCTGCAACTACTAAGCTTCAAACCTGGAGCCCAGCACAGCCAGCAACTAGGGGACAAGGATAAAGCCCCTCTTCTGCCTTCTGGAACCCAAGAAGCAAGCCCGAACCTTACATGTGGCCCAGCGAGGACCTCAGGCCTACAATTTCAAGTAGGAACTCTGGGACTGAGAATCAGTATTTTAATTCCATTTATTACAGATTCTACTCCAACCTCCCAACTCTGTTTTTCCCTCTGTAATCTATTTGTGTGTGTGTGGCTCTTGTATGAATGTGGGGCTTGGATGCATAGCCTATTTTAGTAATTTTAACCAGTTTAGAGTGATAAAGTTAATAAACTTACATCTTTCTTGTTTAAACTCAAGAAAACCTGTCTGATTGGTTCATTTGTAATTAAATTAGAGGAACAGGAGCAAGTGCTCACTGAGGTGGTAAGTTAAATCACTGTGTTAAAAAAGATAAACCCTGTTGTGGTCAAACCAGAGAAGGGGCGAAAGGGGAGCCTGAGATGTCTTCCTCACCAGGTTGTAACAAGCTATAAACTTGAAAAAAAACAGTCAGCCCAGGGATGCTGGAATTGTCCTCAATCTACCAACACTTAAATGGTTGAAGTTTTAAGTATTCAAATATTTGCATCAGGCTACCCAACAAATGAGTTTTCTTTAATTAGATATAAAAACTACAGACAAATTTTAACTCCCTAATGCCTCGGCAGCATCATGCAAGACATGCAATTTTAAATTTAAGTGATTTTATTGAATGATTTTAAATCATGTCAGACTTCCAAAAGATAAGTCTATGCTAAGATGGCATAGTGCAGCATTCAATGCTATACCACTTGCCTCTGTTACAGAATTTCTATGGGATTTTCATGAGAGTGACAGATGCCAGTACTGGAAAATGCAATCTGTTTTCTCATTTTTCATATCACAGCAGAATCCCAAATCTGGCAATGCACAGCAAGTTGCAGTATTATTCTCCAATTGATGATTAGATGTCAGCAATGGACCTTCAAAAGCTTTTTATTTTCTTTTTAGGGGCAGGATAGGATGGGAATATAACTATCATATAGTTAGCCATTCAGTCTCCCAAGCCTGTTCCATCATTCAATTTAGATCGTAGCTGCACTGTACCTCAACTCCATTTATCCACCTTTGTTCATATCTCTCGATACCCTTACCCAACTGAAATCTATCAATCACAGGCTTGAAAATTTCACTTGAGCTCCAGCATCCACAACCTTTTGGGAGAGAGAGTTGCAGATTTCCATTACGCTTTGTGTGAAAAAGTGCTTCTTGGTTTCACTCCTAAATGGTCTAGCTCTAATTTTAGTATGGCACCTTTTTCTGGATTTCTCCCACCAGAGGAAATTATTTCTCTGTATCTACCCTATCAAAACCCTAAATTTCAAACACCTGAATTTGATTACCCATCTTTTGGATGAGACTTTAAACTGAGGCCCTGTCTACTCTCTTAAGATCCCAGAGCACTTTCCGAGGAAAAACATTTTCTGGCCAACCTCAACTAACATCACCAAAAATAGATTATCTGGTCATTTACTATATTGCTGTTTGTCAGAGCTTGCTGTGCACAAATTGGCTTCAGCATTTCCTACAAATGTGCTTTGGCTGTAAAGTGCTTTGGGATGTCCTGTGGTTATGAAAGGTGCTATATAAATGCAAGCCTTTCTTTCTTCTTTCACCCATCAGTCTTCCAAACTCGAGGGAATACAAGCCAAGTTTATGCAACCAGTTCTCATAATTTAACGCTACTAGCCCTGGTATCATTCTGATGAATCTATGCTGTACTACTTTGACGGCCAATATATCTTTCCTGAGCTTATCCAAAACTGACTGCAGAACTCCAGATGGGATCTGGTCAAGAAGGACCTGTACAATAGTTGACTTGCGTCCTCACTTTTAAGTTCCAACCTCCTCCAGATAAAGGCTAACATTCCATTAGCATTTTTTGAAACTGTGCAACAGCCTTACTGATTATGTACCTGGACACCAAAATCCCTTTGCTCCTTCACACAGCTCCTAGTTTCTCATCATTAAGTAAAATTTACAATTTGATTTTTCAGATCCAGAGTGGATGACCTCAGTGCACTCCATCTGCCATAGTTTGCCCACTCACTTTGTCTATGTCCCCAGGTAGCCTCCTGCTCCCATCCATACGATCGCTGTGCCTCTTAATGTAGTATAGTTTCAAACTTGGATATACAGCTTTCTGTTGTTTCATCCAAGTCATTAATATATGGTGAAAAGCTGAGGCTCCAGTACACGTCCTTGGGAATGCCACTTGCCACAACCTGCTGATTGGAGGATGTTCTCTTTATCCATGCTTTATCCCAACCAATTACTGGGCAATGTTATAAGGTTACCTCCAATTCCTTCCGATGGTTTTTATGCACAGAGTTTTTTTTCTTTCATCACTTTGACTGGTCTCTACTCGATCACCAGTCAAACAACAAAAGTTAATTTCAGTTCATTAGCTTTGATGCAATTTCTAACAAAAAAGCCTAAAGTGGTCACCAGACTACAGGTAAAATAATTAGTTTTACATTCAATCAGCAGACAACTATATAGCAGATTTTATCCAGACCACAACCATTATAACTCCATTTATTTTCTATAAACTCTTGATTTTACATCTCACACAAATTCTGCAACTACAGATCATTAACACTTGTAGACATTGTTATTACATCTTTTTTTTTCAACTGTAATTCAACTTTCATTGAGATTTGAAATTCCACAGTATTTTTTCACTGGAGAAACAGAAGTATCTGCACCTTCCTTATATAGCTGACCGTTGAATTCACTTCTTGTTCTTCTTTTATACCTGAAATGTTATTCTCCTCCATTCTTTTACCCAGCAAAATGTGCCACCAACAAAAGGACATCTGGTTCTGGGTTTCAACCACAGCAGCAATGCAATTAAAGGTTTAGCCTAGAAGGTATCAATCAACTTTAGTTTACTGAATGTCATAACTTCCAAATTAAAAGACCATGTTTCCCCTTCCCCCACCCCAAACAAGCTTTTTGTCTTACACAAGAACACAAGAATTAGGAGCAGGAGTAGACCTTTTGACCCATCGAGCCTGCTCGCCATTCGATAAAATCATGGCTGATCTGATTATAGCCTCAACTCCACTTTCCTGTCTGACCCCATAACCCTCGACTCCCTTGTCGATCAAAAATCTATCTATTCAATGACCCAGTGTCCACTGCTCTCTGGGGAAGAGAATTCCACAAACAACCCTCAAAGAAAAAAATTCTCCTCATCTCAGTGTTAAATGGGAGACCCCTAATTCTTAAAATGTGTCCCTGAGTTCTAATCACTCCCACAAGGGGAAACATCCTCTCAGCATCCACCCTGTTAAGTCCCCTCAGGATCTTATATCACCTCTCATTCTCCTAAACTCCAAAGGATATAGGCCCAACCTTTCCTCATAAGATAACCCCTTCATCCAAGGAATCAGTGGAGTGAACCTTCTCTGAACTGCTTCTAATGCAATTATATCCTTTCTTAAGTAAGGGGACCAAATCTGTACACAGTACTCTGGATGTGGTCTAACTAAGACCCTGTACAGCTGTAGCAACACCTCCCTAATTTTATACTCAATTCCCCTTGTAATAAATGCCAACATTCCATTTGCCTTCCTAATCACTTGCTGCATCTGCACACTAACCTTTTGTGTTTCATGTGCAAGGACACCCAGACCCTATGTACCGTAGAGTTCTGCAGTCTCTCTCCATTCAAATATACTGCTTTTCTATTCTTCCTGCCAAAGTGGACAATGTTCGTGTCTAATAAGTTCTGTTAATAGCTGTTAAATACCGAGTAGTTGAAGATAATACTATCAATGGAAGAATGAAGTTGATTTAAGAACACGGGTTACGCCTTTACCAAAAAGGAAGCAAGGAATAGTCCTTGCACTTTCACTTCCCGCCAGATGCAAGATCAGGGGCAAAGTATTCTCGGAGCTAGTGGCTCTTCATCTGGACAATGAGGAAGGTTTGGATAATCTCTTAAAATTTATGGATAAAATTTATATGAAAGATGACACTGAGTGCCTATGAGGCATGGTTGGACTTTGATAAATTTAGAAAACATAGAAGAATATATTACGAAGTTTAAGCGAATATATGCAAGGTTGCAGCGATTCTACTTGGAAATTCCTAGATCAGTGCATGCCTTCAAATTGTAGGATTCTGCTAGGATATCGATAGGCTCTTGGTATTAACCGGAGTGAGGTTCAAAGAAAGAGATACTGCTTTCTGATCAGATGGCTGACGCCCTGAAAAAATTTTTGGGAAAACATTTCTTTCCAGATGCTTTCATGGCACAAATGGGCTCTTCAGCGGTGGCGCCAAAGGTGGAGGATACAATGCTAGCATTGAGGTCGTTCAAATAGGGGGCCCAATCTTCAGTACGAAAGGAGAGTCACAAACAAAATGAATGAGGATAGAGACCCTTTTGGCAACTATAACAGACAGCAGAAATTGGGCAAATATGGCAGAAGGATGAACCCCAGGGATAACCAAGGGGTGGTCGACAGATTTTTCCGATGTGGCTCAAAGTATCATTATGTGTTGCATTGTCCAAAAAGGAACCACAGGGTTTTTGAGATGAAACATGATGTGGAAGGTGAGGACGACGCTACTGATCAATCAAAAGGAACTGTACTGGTCACGAGAAACTTCAGTCCGGTAATGAATGTCCTAGTTGCAGATCCATTCAATTGTGCAGTACTAGGCAGTGGGTGTACGTCCACAGTATGTGGAGTGCGAAAACTAGTGCGAAAAAGCCCAAGCAGCTAAAGCTGAGGTGGAAGGATGGAAACAGCAATGTAGAGATTTAAAAACTGCCATGAATGTGATTCAGAGGGCAGCTCAGGAACAGCGAAGTAATACAGGTGATCACACAAAGTGTCAAAAATACATAGCAAGACTGCAAGACCAGCTAGCCGCGCAGAGAGGTATAATCTGTGTTTTTGCACCCGAAGGAAGTGAGGAGAACGGTGAAGGGGACATAGATTGGAATGAGTTAGCAGACGAAGCGGCTAGATACGGCCATGATGACAGAGACCCTCTACCCGAGGATCCTCCGCCAGCATATGAGCCAGAGCCAAAGGAGCCATCAGCCCCCATGGCGCCCCTTGTGACCACTAGAGCAGCGATCGGGGCAAATGGCCAGGTGGCAGCTGGCCCGCGTATGACATATTCCACTCCAATGGGGACACAGCAATTGAGGGATATTGCGAAAGATATTGGGACGTGTGCACCCGGGGATGATCCAAGGGGGCTGTTCCAAGCAGTCAGGCAATAGAGAGGAATACACGGCTTAGATGATGCTGAAGAAAGAAAATTAATTATAATGCGCCTACACCCACACATACACTCCGCCCTACCGGAGGAGCAAAAACTCGGTAGAGGCACAAATGAGGCTTTAAAAGAACAAGTATTAAATGTCATGGGCGCTAACAGAGGGGACCCAGTGGAGGCGCTAATGAAATGCTATCAAAGTAAAGGTGAACGCCCTGTCGCATTTGCGGCTCGCATCTGGGCGGTGTTTCAAGGGGTATATGGCGCAAACCTAGATAGAGCCAATCCAACGCCAGAGATTAGAAACCAATGGCTGAGAACGCTGGTGTTGCATGGCACTGAGGAGTCAAGAAGGGCACTAGATCAATTTGATCCCTCTGATGACACGCACACAGAGGCTTGGGTACTCAGGAGGATGGTTAGAGCATGGGAGAAGGAAACAACAAAATTCTCCAAGGCCACTGGGGGAAAGGCAATGCCTGTCAAAGATCAGACAATAACCTGGAGAAATGAAGGGAGGGGAACTACACAGGGGGCACCCCACCCAGCCTTTCAGACAGGAGGAAGGGGTAGAGGCATCGTGAGAGGAACTGTCCCAGGAACAGGGAGAACTCCGGGCGGGCCAACCCACTGCTATACTGTGGCCAGGAGGGACATTTCAAAAGCGAATTCCTAAACCCGAGACAAGAAAATGCAGGTCGGGGAGGAGGCCAGAACGCCAGAGCCTACCCGTGGAAGGACCGAATAGGTCAAATCCTCAATGTGATATACTAGAGATAGCACCGTCTTCGGGGTCGTACCCCGAACCACAATGACGGTCGCAGGCCTCTCCGTTATGGGTGTGTGACACGCGGTGGGATAACACAGGGAGACCCCTAGTGAATGGTAGGGTTGGAGGCTGCCCTGTCACGTTTCTTTGGGACACTGGAAGATCCCGAACCACCGTAAACACCACCAATGTTAGTAAAGTAGATTAGAAAATTCAAAGTAAAGTTGTTTTAAACGGATTCACAAGACTTTCACAAGTGGGATATGTGAGCGTACCGTTGGAAGTCAGTGTGGGGGACGTAGCAAGAGAGCACTCAGTGGTTCTCATTAAGTTACCCAGAGAACAAGAACATATATTAAGGTGTGATTATATGGCTAAAGCGGGGCGCTGTTTTGACCCTGTTAATTGCGCGATTTGGCAAATGCCCTTGGGCATGGGTAGTATAGATCAAACATCTGTCCCAGTGGGGGAATACCAGGATAGGATATGCACGTTCAGGGAACTGTGGACAAGACCAGAAGAAATGAGTAGCGATCGTGAAGTACAACAAATTATCACACGGAATTCAGTAGTATTTGCTCGGCATTAACATGATTGTGGGAAAATGACCGGGAGTGTGTGTATACTGGGTCCAGACCTCAAACCACAGAAGCAGTATAGTTTTCCGAAACAGGCAGAAGAGGAGGTGGGAAAGGTGATACAGAGTTTGCTGCTACAAGGGATACTAAGGTAGCCTCCACTAACAACTCGCCTATTTGGCCGGTGAGGAAACCAGACGGTAGCTGGCGACTAATGATAGATTATCGAGAATTAAATAAGGTAACCCTGTTAACAGCCCCCACCGTAGCAACTAGCCCAGAGACGGTAGTTAAACAAAATGAGGATGCACAGTGGTTCACGGCTTTAGACATAAGTAACGGTTTTTGGTCTATTCCACTAGAGAAAGAATGCCAATATAAATTTGCGTTTACCTTCCAAGGATAACAATATACATGGACCACCCTGCCGCAGGGATTTCATAATTCCCCGTCTATATTTCACCAGCGTCTAAGGGAAGGGTTAAAAGGGTTCTCAAAGCCTGAATGCCTGGTGCAGTATGTAGACGACTTACTTCTACAAACTGAAACAGAAAAGGAAAATTTTCAGTTACTAAGTGAATTACTACAATTGTTACACGAATTGGGACTAAAAGTAAACTCTAAAAAAGCGCAGGTTATGAAACAGAAGGTTACTTACTTGGGAATGATCTTGACACCGGGAAAGAGAGAAATTGACCAACGAAGGGTAGTAGCGGTTGGCAGACTCCCTGCCCCGAGGGATGTAAAAGGGTTGAGATCCTTCCTGGGTTTGGTGGGATATTGCAGGGACCACATTGACGGATTCGCTACAAAAGCGGCCCCATTAATGGAGCTATTGAAAAAGAATGTGGCGCGGGAGTGGAAAACTGAACACACACAGGTCATTTCAGATTTAAAGCAGGCACTAGCTGCTGCGCCTGCTCTGAAAATCCTAAATCCAACTCAGCCGTTTTCATTGGAAGTAGCTACCACAGACACCACCCTCTCGGCAGTTCTGTTATAGGAGACACACGGGAAATTGAGACCAGTAGCGTATGCCTCGCGTATGCTTTCACCAGTAGAGCAGGGGTATACGACATGCGAGAAACATTTGTTAGCAGTTTTTTGGGCAGTACAGTATTTTACTTACATAGTGGGACTGAACCCACTTATAATATTGACAGAACATACCCCGTACAGTTACTATTAGACGGTAGGATCAAAGATGGGTCAGTAAGTCAGAACCGAATTGCTCGTTGGACACTATTGTTGCAAGGAAGAAACATAAGCGTAAAAGGGGTAAAAACGACCACTATGTTGGCAGACAACCTAGTGTATCAAGGAGAGAAACATGAGTGTCAAATCATGATAGCAAATGATCCCAAGGGAACATTTGTATCAAAACAAAGAGGAGGGGGTAGGAGTGGATTGGAGAAAGCGACGGGGCCCGAAAGCAAAGATGCAAAGGAAAAAGAAGAGCCCCACTTAAACATTTTTGTGGATGGTTCCTCATCAGTACAGGATGGCAAGAGGAAAACTGGGTGCGGGATATATGTAGAAGATGAACACGGTCAGGAAAAGTTTAGCGCAGCCTTAAAATTGCCTACAACCATGAGTGCGCAGGCAGCAGAATTAGCAGCCGTCGCATATGTGGCTGGCCACCCGGAATACTTCCCGCCCGGATCAGTTATATATTCTGATAGCATGTATGTCTGTAATAGCCTCACGGAACATTTGCCCTCATGGGAGGCGAGAGGTTTTGTCTCAGCGGATGGGAAGCCCCTTCCATCGGCCCCATTATTAAGATACATCTTTGAAGGAGCACAGGGGAAAGGATATGGGATCACGAAGGTAAAAGCTCATTCAAAACTTACTCCGGAAGGGAACAGGAAAGCGGATGAGCTAGCCAAACAAGGTGCTGTTAGTGGGCAGGAATGGCAGCCACCGATTGAGGAAATTGGGGAACAGAAGGGGAAACAGGTTAAGGTAATGGATTTAACAGAGGAGCAGAAGAAAGATGGAGAATTGAAAAAACTGATGGAAGGAGTAGAGTCAGACACATACAAAGAGTACAAGGGGATCTATATTCAGGACAGAGTGGTTTTATGTGAAGGAAAATTCGTAGAGCCAGACGGGGGACGAAACCAAATAATCCACTGGTACCATGACTTATGGGGACATAAAGGGACAGAGAGTACCCTGGAAAGGATAAAGGAGGTGTACTGGTGGCCTGGAATGAAAGGTGACGTGGAACACTACGTCAAGAATTGTTTGATCTGTGCACAACACAACCCCGATAGGAATGTCAAGAAAGGGGCCCTCCGACATACTAGACCAGTAGAAGGGCCTTGGACTAATTTACAGATAGACTATGTAGGATCCTTACCTCCCACTCCAGGAGGGTTTAAGTACATTCTAATAATAGTAGATACGTTTACCAAATGGGTGGAAGCTTTCCCAACCAGGACAAATACAGCCAAAATCACCGCGAAAATTCTGTTAGAAAGGGTATTCACTCGGTGGGGTTTACCCCAAAGCATAGAATCAGAATCAGGGAACACATTTTACAGCCCAGGTAATGCAAAATGGAATGACCCTCTTTGGGGTCAAACAGAAATTCCACATACCCTATAGACCACAGTCTAGTGGAATTGTGGAAAGGATGAATCGGACATTGAAAAACATGGTAGCTAAAATGGTACAGCAGCACAAGACGACCTGGCAGGTCGTTCTACCCTATGTGTTGATGGTAATCAGGAATACCGCGGCTTCATCAACAGGCTATACTCCCTATAAACTCATGACGGGAAGGGACATGAGAGGAATGGAGGGGTTGGTAGGTTTGGTCTTGTCCGAACCCGAGGTGGACAGTATATTACAGGTCCAGCCCAAAATGAAGAGGGTGATATATTTCATTGCTATTGGATTGACCATATTTGGCACTATAGGTGAACCCGCATCGGAGCTGTCATGACAAATGAACATGCCTGAAGCAGTGTCAACACGGGAAGACTATCCCATGGCCAGCAACAACTTTGCTCCGCAGATCAAGATAGTTCAAACCAACAAAGGAGAGCGAGAAGATTTAAATTTGTATTATGCGGGAGTGGATGGGTTGGCGTGCGCGGGAAAAACATTGGGTATACCGGAGGGAACAGAAGTTTAACCTTAACTACAGAGTGTTAGGCACCTGTGACGAGGATAGAGGAAGATATTATGCTGGGGCAGTGTTTCATATTCCCCGACATGGAAGCAATTTGACCTACCCTTTAAAGAGAGTCCATAACGTGGGCAAGTACCAAGAGGGTATTTGGATATCTTTAAGTAACCTACCATCTCATGCTATTGTAATGGATGGTGTTGAGAAAGGGGTAGATTTGTCAAATGTCATCACGGGGGGAATCACTGGGCCTGTCCGGAAGAGACAACAAGACAGAAACTTACAAATTGCGGGCTCAGCACCAATGAAAATTGTTCATTGTCCATTTTGCCTGTTAATAACCAGACCTTTTAACAATATGCCCTTGTGGGGCAAAGGTATTACATAGCCACGGCTGCTATGAATTACAACAAGGGATGGAAACAGTGCCCTCTGGAGGGACACAATGTAGCCATTCACAAGGTAACCTCGGACTTGGTTGTTGGTGGACAAGTCCTGCCCAAGCCAATAACGAGGATAGTGATAAAGGAGAATCTCACGGTCCAACGTACTGATACAGATCAAGAGGTACAGGCATATATTGCCACCGAATTACCACCCATCCCACACCTAACAGCGGATTGGGCACATATAGCAGAAGAGGCAAAAGAGATAATTCATCAATGGAATAAACACACTAAAACAATTAGAACTCATGCCGACAAGGCAAATGCACTGTTGCGTGACCCAGGGTTTTGGAGTAAGTTTTGGAATTGGGGATCTAATGTTCAAATACATCCATGGGTCAGAATTGTATCACATATTGCTGTCATAGTGATTCTATATGCGCTAATAATTGTTGTACTCAATGTTTATCAGCTTAGAAGGTGGAAAAATGAAATTTTGCGAAGATTGGATGATGGGGCTATAATGAAACAGAAGGAACAGTTATCAATATAAACAAAAACTGTAATAAAAAAAAAACAACTGTATATACTAAATTTTATAAACGTATTTTTTTGTATTTAACAGTATTGCACACCCATTGGGGGACAATGGCGTTCTCAGGAATGGTTCACAGAGAAGGGAAACTTGATGATCCTAAGATAAGTGTCTTTGGATCAAAAGGGGGGAGATGTTGGCCAGGGGCTGCAAGAAGTATAGAATCTGTTACAAACTGCTGGATTGTTTGTGAACTATAGTAACCGGAGCTCAGACACTGGCCTGTGCTGGTAACAACCAGTTTGAACTAATTAATTTATGTGACAAGACAAGGGAGAGGAATAGAGCCTTATTTGGACACGGTGTGATACCGGGGTTTTTGGGCCTGGGCCAATAAGGAGAAGATACAAACGAGGTGAGCAGGCCTAAACCCACTGGAAAGAAACAGCAATGTTTGAATAGATAAGAGAATTAGTATGGAAAATCTTGGGCATAGAGCCAGCGAGAAACTCCAGAGACCAACCATCGCGGAAGTGGGAGACCCTGCGTAAGCAACATGGTGATGACGTAAAAGAGAGAGAGAACGGAACGCCTGGCCAGCGTCAGCTCTCCCCTTTTTCGGGTATTATCCTTTGTTTTCTGTGACTAGGTCAGGGAAAGGTCAGAGGAACCTAGTGGGTGTGCTTATCAATTCTAGCTAGCTTTGTTATTAACTGTATAACCCAGTTTGAGTTGCATGCTTTTGTCTAACCAAGTGTATAAGCCTTATTCTTACATTGTACAACAAAGTGAATAAAGTAAATTGATAGTTAAAGAAAGGACTGAGTTTCCTCCTCTTTGTACTAAGCCATTAACCGTAGCCGGTGGATTAGGTGGAGGGTGGCTCTCCTGTAACCCCGATATCCCAAACACCCAGCCTGAGCCTGAATTAAGAGGACTTAGTCCCACGTGACAGCCAGGATCAAGTGGGTGAAGGGAATAAAGGGGCCAAGGGGAGTTGACTCCGCGCCACAGTTTACAGGACATTATTGTATTCCTTTAGCGAGGTCTAACATCGCCAAGCAAGATGTCAAAGAAGTATTAATGGCATCCGGGGGTAGGGATTTAAAGGAGAAAAGGCAAATTATTTCAAAACTACATCAAAAGTTTGCACAAAACATTCTTCTTCTACACTTTATGGACATAGCGACTAGATTCAGTCTGTCAACGGTAATTTATAGTAAAGACAAAAAAGTAATTGTGGACAAGATAATGGAAAGGTGGATAGGAACAGGACTGGGAGCATCAGCCAGATTTCTAACTGACAACAGAGGAGAATTTGCGAATGATGAGTTCAGGAGTGTGTGAGAAAATATGAATATTGTAGTAATGCACATAGCAGCAGAAATTCCTTTTAGTAATGGGATTTGTGATAGAAACAATAGATATGGGCATGTATTTATTGAATATTTTAAAGGAACTCTTAGATAAAGGGCAATTGGAGATAAATTCTCCTATAGAATGCTATATGTATAACCATTCTCTCTGGGACAATGTTCATTCGACAAAGTGTCACAGAAAAGAGGTCGAGGATTGATCTTGCAAGTATAAAAGAAATGTTGGAAAGATAAGAAATTTCCAAAATAATTTGCGTTGACCCATTTTATCAGTTGTTGGATTGTTTTATGAAGAGAGGTCCTTGTTCAAAGAAATTGTTGGATATCCTTGAATAGGGCCGTCTTGTGTTATGTTGAGTTAGAAAAAGGTGGAATTTATTTTTGTTAAGATTGTTTTGTAATTCTTTAAATAAGTTTTTTTTTTGTTTTTGAAAAAAGTGTGAATGTACAGTATGTTAATGGCTGGTGCTGTTAAAGGTTGATGGTATAATGTAAGATAAAGAAAAATGTATCGTTATTTTGTCTCTTTCTCGTTTTATATATGTTTTTAATTTAAAGAAAAGAGGGGCCTCTGTTGGTGTCCAATAAGTTCTGTAAATGGATGTTAAACACCCAGCAGTTGAAGCTGATAAGGTGAACAGGTGTTGGGTGTTGATTAGTTAAGTACTCTGTTATATATATATATATTTAGATATATAGGGAGAGAGAGAGAGAGTGAGAGAGAGAGAGAGAAGAGCCAGCCACTGGCTGGGTGTTAGGAGTGGAGAAGTAAGCTCAGTGCCAAGCAATAAACACTCTCCACCAAAGCATCCTAGTCTCAGTGTCTTCTTCACAAACAGGCTTGGAAGTTTCTCTAACAGACAAGTTCACATTTTCCCACATTATACTCAATCTGCCGAATTTTTGCCCACTCACTGAACCTATTTAGTCCTTTCGAAGACTATTTATGTCCTCTTGACAGCTTACTTTCCTACCTTTGAGTTATCAGCAAATCTAGCTCCCATTCAGTCCCTTCGTCCAAGTCATTATAAAGATTGGAAATGGTTGAGTCCGCAGCACTGATCCCTGTGGCACTCAACTAGTAATGGCTTGCCAACTGGAAAATGACCCATTTATCCCTACTCTGCTTCCTGTTCCTCTATCCATGCTAATATGTTACCCCTACACCATGAGCTCTTATTTTGTATAGTAAACCTTTGATGTGACACCTTATCGAATGCCTTTTGGAAATCCAAGTACATCACATTTACAGGCTCCCCTTTATCCACCTTGCTTGTTATTTCCTGAAACAACTCTAATAAGTTAGTCAAACATTATTTCCCTTTCACAAAATCATGTTGGCTCTGCCTGATTACATTATAATTTTCTAAATGTCCTACTATAACCTCTTTAATAATGGATTCTAGCATTTTCCCTACAACAGATGTGAGGCTAATTGACTTATAATTTCCTGCTTTCCATCTCCTGCCTTTCTTGAACAGAGGTGTTAAATTTGCGATTTTCCAATCCACTAGGACCTTTCCAGAATCTAGGAAATTTTGGAAGATCACAACCAATGCATCTACTGTCTCTGCAGCCACTTCTTTTAAGACCCTAGGGTGCAAGGGACTTAGAATGATAGAAGGTTGACGGCACAGAAAGAGGCCACTTGGCCCATTGTATCCGCACCAGCCAAAAATGAGCACCCCAGTCTAATCCCTACTTCCAGCATTTGGTCCGTAGCCCTGCAGGCTACGGCACTTGAGGTGCATTACCAGACACCTTTCAAACGCATTGAGGGGTTCTGCCTCTACCACCCTTTCAGGCAGTGAGTTCCAGACTCCCACGACCTTCTGGGTGAAAAAAGCTTTTCCTCATCTCCCCTGTAATCTTTCTACCAACCACTTTAAATCTAAATTTAAATTTAACCTCTCTGCTAAGGTAAATGGGCCCTTCACATCCATTCTATCCAGGCCCCTCAAAAATTTGTACATTTCAATCAAATCTCCCCTCAGCATCCTCTGTTCCAAGGAGAACAATCCCAGCCTATCCAATCTTTCCTCATAGCTGCATTTTTCCAGTCCTGACAACATCCTCTGTGTTCCAGTCCTGACAACATCCCAATCTGCTCTGTGCAATTCTCTAGTGCAATTACATTGTTTCTATGAGGTGACCAGAACTGCACACAGTACTCAAGTTGTGGCCTAACCAATGATTTATAAAGTTCCAGCATAACCTCCCTGCTCTGATATTCTTTCCCTCGGCTAATAAAGGAAAGAATTCCATATGCCTTAATCACCACCTTATCAACCTGTCCTGCTACCTTCAGGGATCTGTGGACATTCACTCCAAGGTCCCTCACTACCTTGACAACTCATAGTATTCTTCCTTTAACTGTGTATTCCTTTGCCTTGTTTGACCTCCTCAAATGCATCACCTCACACTTCCCCGGGTTGAATTCCATTTGCCACTTTTCTGCCCACCTGACCAGTCCATTGATATCTTCCTGCAGTCTACAGTTATCCTCCTTGCTATCAACCACACGGACAATCTTTGCATCATCTGCAAATTTCTTGATCGTGCCCCCTACAATTACGTCCAAATCGTTATATATACCACAAAAAGCAGGGAACCTAGTACTGAGCCCTGCGGAATGCCACTGGAAACAGCCCTCCAGTCGCAAAAAACACGTGTCAACAATTACCCTTTGTTTCCTGTCTCTGAGCCAATTTTGTATCCACCTTGCTACATTTCCCTGGATCCCATGGGCTTTTCTTTTTTAACCAGTCTACCATGTAGGACCTTGTCAAAAGCTTTGCTAAAATCCATGTAGACCATATCAACTGCACTACCCTCATCAATCCTCCTTGTTACTTCTTCAAAACATTCAATCAAGTTAGTCAGACAAGATCTTCCCTTAACAAATCCATGCTGAAAATCCTTGATTAATCCGTTACTTTCTAAGTGACAGTTTATCCTGTCACTCAGAATTGATTCCAATAATTTGCCCACGACTGAGGTTAGACTGACTGGCTTGTAATTATTCAGTCTATCCCTCGCTCACTTTTTAAACAAAGGTACAACGTTAGCAGTCCACCAGTCCTCCGGCACCACACCTGTATCCAGTGAGGACTGGAAAATGGTCCGCTATTTCCTCCCTGGCTTCTTTTCACAGCCTGGGGTACATTTCATCTGGTCCTGGTGACTTATTCACTTTCAAGGATGCTAATCTCATTAATACTTCCTCTCTCCCTATGCTTTTCACATCCAATACTTCACACTCCTCCTCCTCCACTACAATATCTGCATCGTCCCCCTCTTTTGTGAAGACAGATGCAAAGCATTCATTAAGAACCATACCAACATCCTCTGCCCCTACACATAGGTTACCTTTTTGGTCTTTTATGGGCCCTACTCTTGCCTTAGTTATCCTATTACTCTTAATGTACTGATAAAACATCTTTGAGTTCACCTTGATTTTGCTTGCCAATATTCTTTCACGTCCTCTCTTTGCTTTCCTAATTTCCTTTTTGATTTCACCCCTCCACTTTCGATACTCCTCTAGGCTTTCTGTAGTATAGAGTTCTCGGTGTTGGACATAAGCTTTCCTTTTCTGCCTTATGTTACCCTGTAAGGTCCTTGACATCCAGCAGGCTCTAGATTTGGCCATCCCACCCTTTTTCTTTGTGGGAACCCCTGAATCTCCCCTTTGAATGCCTCCCACTATTTTGACACTGATTTATCTTCAAGTAGCTGTCTCCAGTCCACTTTTGCGACATCACTCCACAGCTTAGTAAAATTGGCCTTGTCCTGATTGAGAACTCTAACTCCTGTTCTATCCTTGTCCTTTTCCATGATTATGTTAAAACTAATTGATGATCACTACCACCAAAATGCTCTCCCACTGCCACTCCTTCCACCTGCCCAGCTTTATTTCCTAAAACTAAGTCCAAAACTCTCTTGTTGTACTTGCTACATACTGGCCAAAAAAGTTCTGCTGAATGCACCCCAAGAATTCTGCTCCCTCAATTCCTTTCACACTAAAACTATCCCAGTTAATATTGGGGTAATTAAAATCCCCTACTTTTACTGCCCTATTGTTTTTGCACTTCTCAGACATTTGCCTACATATCTGTTCTTCTATCTCTGTCTATTTGGGGTCTCTAATACACTCCCAGCAGTGTGACTGCCCCTTATTTGTTCCTCAGCTCAATCCATATGGCCTCATTTGATGATCTTTCTAACGTATCATCCTTCCTCACAGTTGTAATTGTTTCTTTGACCAAAATTGCCACCGCTCCTTTTTTATCCCCCTCTACCATGTCTGAAAACCCTGTAACCAGGAACGTTGAGCTGCCATTCCTGTCCCTCCTTAAGCCATGTTTCTCTAATAGCTATGATACCATACTGCCACATTTCTATCTGTGCCCTCATCTCATCTGCTTTGTTTGCTATACTCCTTACATTGAAGCTTATACCCTTGAGCATTGCCAAACTCTCTTTTTATTTTCAAAACTTTGCGAGGAGCAGCCTTGATAGAACGGGGTGCGGAGCGGACTTTCAGCTGAGCGGTCAATTTCAGTAAGTTACAAGTTAATCCCTTTTTTGTTTCGGAGGACCGGGGACTGCTGGGTAGGGGAAAACTATTTATTTGGGCAGTGGCAGTACCCGAGACACTACACGTGTAGTGTCTCCCACCCACCCTCCTCCTCTAACCAAAAAAAAAGGACTCTAGGGTGTTGATAAGGTAAGCTTTTTATTTAAAACTTCAGTCCGTCGGATTGCTAAGCGAACAAGTTTTGACTTTTTTTTTTCGTTTGGTTTTTCAGTAGATTTATTGGGAATCTAGAATAGTGGGAATGGAGGTAAAGGCAGTTGTATGTTCCTCCTGCAGAATGTGGGAGGTAGGGGTCGCCAAGAGTGTCCCTGCTGACTGCATCTGTGGGAAGTGCACCCAACTCCAGCTCCTCGCAGACCGCGTTAGGGAACTGGAGCTGGAGCTGGATGAACTTCGGATCATTCGGGAGGCGGAGGGGATTATTGACAGGAGTTATAGGGAGGCAGTCACACCTCAGGTAAAAGAAGTAGGTAGATGGGTTACCGTCAGGGGAAGGAAAGGGAACCAGCAGGCAGTGCAGGGATCCCCTGTGGCCGTTTCCCTCAACAACAGGTATACCGTTTTGGATACTGTTGGGGGGGACGACTTACCAGGGGTAAGCAATGGGGTGCAGGTCTCTGGCACAGAGTCTGTCCCTGTTGCTCAGAAGGGAAAAGGGAAGAGGAGCAGAGCATTAGTCATTGGGGACTCCATAGTTAGGGGAACAGATAGGAGGTTCTGTGGGAACGAGAGAGACTCACGGTTGGTGTGTTGCCTCCCAGGTGCCAGGGTACGTGATGTCTCCGATCGTGTTTTTGGGATCCTTAAGGGGGAGGGGGAGCACCCCCAAGTCGTGGTCCACATAGGCACCAACGACATAGGTAGGAAGAGAGATGGGGATTTAAGGCAGAAATTCAGGGAGCTAGGGTGGAAGCTTAGAGCGAGAACAACCAGAGTTGTTATCTCTGGGTTGTTGCCTGTGCCACGTGCTAGCGAAGAGAGGAATAGGGAGAGAGAGGAGTTGAACACGTGGCTGCAGGGATGGTGTAGGAGGGAGGGTTTTGGTTTCCTGGATAATTGGGGCTCTTTCTGGGGTAGGTGGGACCTCTACAAACAGGATGGTCTTCACCTGAACCAGAGGGGTACCAATATCCTGGGGGGGAGATTTGTTAGTGCTCTTCGGGGGGGTTTAAACTAAATCAGCAGGGGAATGGGAACCTAAATTGCAGTGCCAGTGTACAGGCTGTTGAGAGTAGTGAGGTAGGGGATAAGGTTACAGGGACGCAAGAGGGCACTGGCAAGCAAGAACTTGGTTTAAAGTGTGTCTACTTCAACGCCAGGAGCATCCGGAATAAGGTGGGTGAGCTTGCAGCATGGGTTGGTACCTGGGATCCTGATGTTGTGGCCATTTCGGAGACATGGGTAGAGCAGGGGCAGGAATGGATGTTGCAGGTTCCGGGATTTAGATGTTTCAGAAAGAACAGAGAAGAGGGTAAAAGAGGGGGGGGTGTGGCATTGTTAATCAAGGAAAGTATTACAGCGGCAGAAAGGACGTTTGAGGACTCGTCTACTGAGGTAGTCTGGGCCGAGGTTAGAAACAGGAGAGGAGAGGTCACCCTGTTGGGAGTTTTCTATAGACCTCCGAATAGTTCCAGAGATGTAGAGGAAAGGATAGCGAAGATGATTCTCGACAGGAGCGAGAGTAACAGGGTAGTGGTTATGGGGGACTTTAACTTTCCAAATATTGACTGGAAATACTATAGTTCGAGTACTTTAGATGGGTCTGTTTTTGTCCAGTGTGTGCAGGAGGGTTTTCTGACACAGTATGTGGACAGGCCAACCAGGGGCGATGCCACATTGGATTTGGTACTGGGTAATGAACCCGGCCAGGTGTTTGATTTAGATGTAGGTGAGCACTTTGGCGATAGTGATCACAATTCGGTTAGGTTTACCTTAGCGATGGGCAGGGACAGGTATATACCGCAGGGCAAGAATTATAGCTGGGGGAAAGGAAATTATGACGCGATTAGGCAAGATTTAGGATGTGTAGGATGGGGAAGGAAACTGCAGGGGATGGGCACAAACGAAATGTGGAGCTTATTCAAGGAGCAGCTAATGCGTGTCCTTGATAAGTGTGTACCTGTCAGGCAGGGAGGAAGTTGTCGAGCAAGGGAGCCGTGGTTTACTCAAGAAGTTGAAGCGCTTGTCAAGAGGAAGAGGGCGGCTTATGTTAGGATGAGACGTGAAGGCTCAGTTAGGGCGCTTGAGAGTTACAAGCTAGCCAGGAAGGATCTAAAGGGAGGGCTAAGAAGAGCAAGGAGAGGACACGAGAAGTCATTGGCGGATAGGATCAAAGAAAACCCTAAGGCTTTCTATAGGTATATCAGGAATAAACGAATGATAAGAGTTAGAACAGGGCCAATCAAGGATAGTAGTGGGAAGTTGTGTGCGGAATCAGAGGAGATAGGGGAAGCGTTAAATGAATATTTTTCGTCAGTATTTACAGTAGAGAAAGAAAATGTTGCCGAGGAGATTACTGAGATACAGCCTACTAGGCTAGATGGGATTGAGATTCACAAGGAGGAGGTGTAAGCAATTTTGGAAAGAGTGAAAATAGATAAGTCCCCTGGGCCAGATGGGATTTATCCTAGGATTCTCTGGGAAGCCAGGGAGGAGATTGCAGAGCCGTTGTTGTTGATCTTTAAGTCGTCATTGTCGACAGGAGTAGTGCCGGAGGACTGGAGGATAGCAAATGTTGTCCCCTTGTTCAAGAAGGGGAGTAGAGACAGCCCTGGTAATTATAGACCTGTGAGCCTTACTTCGGTTGTGGGTAAAATGTTGGAAAAGGTTATAAGAGACAGGATTTATAATCATCTTGAAAAGAATAAGTTCATTTGCGATAGTCAGCACGGTTTTGTGAAAGGTAGGTCGTGCCTCACAAACCTTATTGAGTTTTTCGAGAAGGTGACCAAATAGGTGGATGAGGGTAAAGCCGTGGATGTGGTGTATATGGATTTCAGTAAGGCGTTTGATAAGGTTCCCCACGGTAGGCTATTGCAGAAAATACGCAAGTATGGGGTTGAAGGTGATTTAGAGCTTTGGATCAGAAATTGGCTAGCTGAAAGAAGACAGAGGGTGGTGGTTGATGGCAAATGTTCATCCTGGAGTTTAGTTACTAGTGGTGTACCGCAAGGTTCTGTTTTGGGGCCACTGCTGTTTGTCATTTTTATAAACGACCTGGATGAGGGTGTAGAAGGGTGGGTTAGTAAATTTGCGGATGACACGAAGGTCGGTGGAGTTGTGGATAGTGTCGAAGGGTGTTGTAGGGTACAGAGGGACATAGATAGGCTGCAGAGCTGGGCTGAGAGATGGCAAATGGAGTTTAATGCGGAGAAGTGTGAGGTGATTCACTTTGGAAGGAGTAACAGCAATGCAGAGTACTGGGCTAATGGGAAGATTCTTGGTAGTGTAGATGAGCAGAGAGATCTTGGTATCCAGGTACATAAATCCCTGAAAGTTGCTACCCAGGTTAATAGGGCTGTTAAGAAGGCATATGGTGTGTTAGCCTTTATTAGTAGGGGGATCGAGTTTCAGAGCCACGGGGTCATGATGCAGCTGTACAAAACTCTGGTGAGGCCGCACCTGGAGTACTGCGTGCAGTTCTGGTCACCGCATTATAGGAAGGATGTCGAAGCTTTGGAAAGGGTGCAGAGGAGATTTACTAGGATGTTGCCTGGTATGGAAGGAAGGTCTTACGAGGAAAGGCTGAGGGACTTGGGGTTGTTTTCGTTAGAGAGAAGGAGGAGGAGAGGTGACTTAATAGAGACATACAAGATAATCAGAGGGTTAGATAGGGTGGATAGTGAGAGTCTTTTTCCTCGGATGAGGATGGCAAACACGAGGGGACATAGCTTTAAGTTGAGGGGTGAAAGATATAGGACAGATGTCAGAGGTAGTTTCTTTACGCAGAGAGTAGTAGGGGCGTGGAACGCCCTGCCTGCAACAGTAGTAGACTCGCCAACTTTAAGGGCATTTAAGTGGTCATTGGATAGACATATGGATGTAAATGGAATAGTGTAGGTCAGATGATCGGCGCAACATCGAGGGCCGAAGGGCCTGTACTGCGCTGTAATATTCTAATTCTAATTCTAATTCTTCCTCTGCCTTCCAGACTCATCTACTAATTTTCTGCCTTCCATTTTCATTTCTGATTTAGTCCCAACTGAGTCCAAGCTCAAGACCCCATCCCCTGCCAAACTAGTTGAAACCCTCCCCAACAGCACTCGCAAAATGTCCTGCAGGGAACTCAGTCCCGGCTCTGTTTAGGTGCAATCCGTCTGGCCTGTACAGGTCCCGTCTCCCCCAGAGCCAGTCCCAATGTGCTAAGAATCTGAAGCCCTCCCTCCTGCACCAAATTTCCAGCCACGCATTCATCTGTCTTATCCTCCTATTCCTGTACTCACCTGCATGGGACTGGGAGTAATCCGGAGATTACTACTTTTGAGGTCTTGCTTGCTAATTTTTTATCGAGTTCCATAAATTCTGACTGCGGAACCACATCCCCCTTTATATTGTTACGCCAATGTGTTTTATTGAAAGATAGTTTTCTTTAATCCACTGACTGGAGATCTGAATTTATATTTTTTGAAAAGACATCTTAAAAAGACAAGCTGCCAGCTTAAGATGATCACCAAATTTGCAACACAGTATCCTACACTGCAAGGACTGTGAGGAGGGAGACAAGAACCAAGACCCAGGAAGTTTAAAGGAACTATCTGTTCTCTCAGCAAGCTGAAAAGTACTGCTAACTGCTATATTTGAATGACTGAGTGGCTGGCATGTGACAAGCCCCTCCCCATCTGTGGTTTTCAGCTGGTGTTTCCTCTGCAGCAAAGGAGAAGCAACTGGACTCTGACATGAGCACCGTAAGTGGGGGTCCCTCGCTCTCTCTCTCTCCATTCCAGCTTGAAATCTTTCAAAGCCTGCTTGTTGACTGACCACCTTTGCACACTCCAGCTACAATCAGAAATCCCGTTGGAGAAAATCATCTGCATCGCTCTCTCCAAGAGAGTCACTGAACTAGTCACCCACCTCTTCAAACTAAAAGGCTCAGGACCACTGAATTCAGCTAGAAGCCCGCCGAATCACCAAACTCCACAGACTGTATACCTTTTTTTTATGGACTCTTATCTCAACCAATCTACCTTCCCCACTCTGTAACCTATTTGTGTGCGTGTGTGTTTAAACCTCTAGTGCATGTGTGAGTGAAAGTTGGCGTGTTGTTTATTATTATATTAGGTCGGTTTAGGTACACTAAAGTTAACTTCTTTCTTTGTTAACTCAAGAAAACCTGTCCGGATGTTTCTTGTTATGATCATAGCAAGTAAGTAATCAAACGCCTACTGAATTGGCCAGTACATCCACTTTAAGAAATTAAATCTGTTGTGGTCTAACAAGGAGAGGGAAAAGAGGGAAACCCTGCAACTCCTCCTCACTTGACCGTAACACGATCAATGTCGCTGAAAATTGAGATATGGGGATGAATTTAGATTCCCCCCCCCCCACCCCAGGTGCTGGGGGTCCGTGGTGGGGGAGGCCCTAAGATCACTCTGGAGGAGGCCCGCCCCTGACCCCGACGCTGTGAGGGCACGGCCCGAACTTCACTGAGGCGAACAGGCCTCATGGCGGTCTCCCTGTCACTTGGAGATGGGCCAGGTATTTAATATTTGAATAAATTTAAATACCTGCCTTAATTGCAAACCTGCTGCCGCCTCTGGCCCCACTGCGATCTTTGTGCCGCTGGCCGGCACTCGCACCTTCCGATCCCCGTCCGTGGAATCGAGGTGCCACACTGGTTGCGAGGGGGGAGCAGGTAATTTTTCCTGTGCAGGAGTGGGGGGAGCAGCGATAAAGGGCTTTCATTGGTGGAGGGGATGGTGGGAAGGGGTAAAGTTGATACTTTGAGGTGGGAAAGGTCATTTGGAAAATGCAAGTGTTTTGGGGTAGAGAGGGAAAGTATTTAATATTGTGGGTATATGGACACTGAAAAAGATTCAGGCCATGCTGGTGAAACTTTTCGTCTTGCACTCATCAGGACATTCCGCAAGAATACCAATGTAAGGAGAGACAATAATTTCATACGAGTAGTATAAAGTACTACTTGTTGTTCTCCCTTACGTTGGTATTGTTGCAGATTGTCCTGATGAATGCAAGACGAAAAGCCTCGACAACATATCTCTATTTTCAGCAATAGTCAAGTTCTGTATTACCAAACAACTATCTATGTCGTTGGTTCCAATGTGGACCACGACTGCTGGCTGTTTACCTGCCCCCCTCAGGATGCTCTGCAGCCGTTCAGTGACATCCTTGACCCTGGCACCAAGGAGGCAACACACCATTCTGGAATCATTTTTGCAGCCGCAGAAACGTCTATCTGCACCCCTAACTATCGAATCACCTATCACTATGGCTCTTCCAGTCTTCCTTGTACCCCCACTGTGCAGCTGTGCCACCCATGGTGCCATGGATTTGGCTCTGGCTGCACTCTCCAGATGAACCATCACTCTCATCAGTATTCAGAACTGAATACTGGTTGGAGTGCGGAATGCACTCGGAGGTCTCCTGTGCTACCTGTCTGTTCCTTTTTGTCTGCTTGATCGTCACACATTCCCTCTCTCCCAGCATACTCTGAAGCTTGTCAGCTTTTAATGCTAATAGTTTTCCTTCTGTTAGTTCTCTAAACACCAGGCAGGCCTAATATGGCAATTATGTCCTTCAAGGGGGAGGGTGAACAGCCAGTTGTCATTGTGCACATAGGCACTAATGATATAGGTAAAAAACGGGATGAGGTCCTACAAACAGAGTTTAGGGAGTTAGGAGCCAAGTTAAAAAGTAGGACCTCAGAGGTAGTAATCTCAGGATTACTACCAGTGCCACGTGATAGTCAGAGTAAAAATGAAAGAATAGTCAGGATGAATGCGTGGCTTGAGAGATGGTGCAGGAAGGAGGGGTTCAGATTTTTGGGACATTGGGACCGGTTCTGGGGGAGGTGGGACTATTACAAATTGGACGGTCTACACCTGGGCCGGACTGGAACCAATGTCCTTGGAGGTGCTTTTGCTAACGCTGTTGGGGAGGGTTTAAAGTAATGTGGCAGGGGGATGGGAACCAATTGAGGTCAGTTGACAGTAAGGAGGTAGTAACAAAAGCCTGTAAGGAACTAGATAATGAAGTCAGTGTGACTAAGGGGAAGAGCAGGCAGGGAGCAGATGATGAATATAAAGGGACTGGTGGTCTGAGGTGCATTTGTTTTAATGCAAGAAGTGTAGTAGGTAAGGCAGATGAACTTAGGGCTTGGATTAGTACCTGGGAGTATGATGTTATTGTTATTACTGAGACTTGGTTGAGGGAAGGGCATGATTGGCAACTAAATATCCCAGGATATCGATGCTTCAGGCGGGATAGAGAGGGAGGTAAAAGGGGTGGAGGAGTTGCATTACTGGTCAAAGAGGATATCACAGCTGTGCTGAAGGAGGGCACTATGGAGGACTCGAGCAGTGAGGCAATATGGACAGAACTCAGAAATAGGAAGGGTGCGGTAACAATGTTGGGGCTGTACTACAGGCCTCCCAACAGCGAGCGTGAGATAGAGGTACAAATATGTAAACAGATTATGGAAAGATGTAGGAGCAACAGGGTGGTGGTGATAGGAGATTTTAATTTTCCCAACATTGACTGGGATTCGCTTAGTGTTAGAGGTCCAGATGGAGCAGAATTTGTAAGGAGCATCCAGGAGGGTTTTCTAGAGCAGTATGTAAATAGTCCAACTCGGGAAGGGGCCATACTGGACCTGGTGTTGGGGAATGAGCCCGGCCAGGTTGTTGAAGTTTCAGTAGGGGACTACTTTGGGAATAGTGATCACAATTCCGTAAGTTTTAAAATACTCATGGACAAAGACGAGAGTGGTCCTAAAGGAAGAGTGCTAAATTGGGGGAAGGCCAACTATACCAAAATTCGGCAGGAGCTGGGAAATGTAGATTGGGAGCAGCTGTTTGAAGGTAAATCCACATGTGATATGTGGGAGGCTTTTAAAGAGAGGTTGATTAGCGTGCAGGAGAGACATGTTCCTGTGAAAATGAGGGATAGGAATGGCAAGATTAGGGAACCATGGATGACAGGTGAAATTGTGAGACTAGCTAAGAGGAAAAAGGAAGCATACATAAGGTCTAGGCGGCTGAAGAAAGACGAAGCTTTGAAAGAATATCGGGAATGTAGGACCAATCTGAAACGAGGAATTAAGAGGGCTAAAAGGGGTCATGAAATATCTTTAGCAAACAGGGTTAAGGAAAATCCCAAAGCCTTTTATTCATATATAAGGAGAAAGAGGGTAACTAGAGAAAGGATTGGCCCACTAAAGGACAAAGGAGGAATGTTATGCTTGGACTCAGAGAAAATGGGTGAGATTCTAAACGAGTACTTTGCATCGGTATTCACCGAGGAGAGGGACATGACGGATGTTGAGGTTAGGAACAGATGTTTGATTACTCTAGGTCAAGTCGGCATAAGGAGGGAGGAAGTGTTGGGTATTCTAAAGGGCATTAAGGTGGACAAGTCCCCAGGTCCGGATAGGATCTATCCCAGGTTACTGAGGGAAGCGAGAGAGGAAATAGCTGGGGCCTTAACAGATATCTTTGCAGCATCCTTAAACACGGGTGAGGTCCCGGAGGACTGGAGAATTGCTAATGTTGTCCCCTTGTTTAAGAAGGGTAGCAGGGATAATCCAGGTAATTATAGACCGGTGAGCCTGACGTCAGTGGTAGGGAAGCTGCTGGAGAAAATACTGAGGGATAGGATCTATTCCCATTTGGAAGAAAATGGGCTCATCAGTGATAGGCAACATGGTTTTGTGCAGGGAAGGTCATGTCTTACCAACTTAATAGAATTCTTTGAGGAAGTGACAAAGTTGATTGATGAGGGAAGGGCTGTCGATGTCATATACATGGACTTCAGTAAGGCGTTTGATAAGGTTCCCCATGGCAGGCTGATGGAGAAAGTGAAGGCGCTTGGGGTCCAAGGTGTACTAGCTAGATGGATAAAGAACTGGCTGGGCAACAGGAGACAGAGAGTAGCAGTAGAAGGGAGTTTCTCAAAATGGAGACGTGTGACCAGTGGTGTTCCACAGGGATCCGTGCTGGGACCACTGTTGTTTGTGATATACATTAATGATTTGGAGGAAAGTATAGGTGGACTGATCAGCAAGTTTGCAGACGACACTAAGATTGGTGGAGTAGCAGATAGTGAAGGGGACTGTCAGAGAATACAGCAGAATATAGATAGATTGGAGAGTTGGGCAGAGAAATGGCAGATGGAGTTCAATCAGGGCAAATGCGAGGTGATGCATTTTGGAAGATCCAATTCAAGAGTGAACTATACAGTAAATGGAAAAGTCCTGGGGAAAATTGATGTCCAGAGAGATTTGGGTGTTCAGGTCCACTGTTCCCTGAAGGTGGCAACGCAGGTAAATAGAGTGGTCAAGAAGGCATACGGCATGCTTTCCTTCATCGGACGGGGCATTGAGTACAAGAGTTGGCAGGTCATGTTACAGTTGTATAGGACTTTGGTTCGGCCACATTTGGAATACTGCGTACAGTTCTGGTCGCCACATTATCAAAAGGATGTGGATGCTTTGGAGAGGGTGCAGAGGAGGTTCACCAGGATGTTGCCTGGTATGGAGGGCGCTAGCTATGAAGAGAGGTTGAGCAGATTAGGATTATTTTCATTAGAAAGACGGAGGTTGAGGGGGGACCTGATTGAGGTGTACAAAATCATGAGAGGTATAGACAGGGTGGATAGCAAGAGGCTTTTTCCCAGAGTGGGGGTTTCAATTACTAGAGGACACGAGTTCAAAGTGAAAGGGGAAAAGTTTAGGGGGGATATGCGTGGAAAGTTCTTTACGCAGAGGGTGGTGGGCACCTGGAACGCATTGCCAGCGGAGGTGGTAGACGCGGGCACGATGGAGTCTTTTAAGATGTATCTAGACAGATACATGAATGGGCAGGAAGAAAAGAGATACAGAACCTTAGAAAATAGGCGACATGTTTAGAGAGAGGATCTGGATCGGTGCAGGCTTGGAGGGCCGAAGGGCCTGTTCCTGTGCTGTAATTATCTTTGTTCTTTGTTCTTTTAAGATTATCACCTAGTCAATTTTGGTGGTGGAAAATGATGTCCTCTACCCGAGTGCATCTGATGCCATTTATTCCCCGAGAGCTTCCTTCAACATAGAGCAATCAGTTTTGGAGGGGATCCTAGTGATGAACAGCAGTAGATTTCCTTGGCATTGATTGATCTGAAGCCACAAGATTTCCTGAGTCCAGAGTTGTTAAGATCTCAGGACTATTCCCACCCAACTGTAAACCATGATGCCTCTACTTCTGATGGGTCTATCCTGCCAGTGGGACAGGATACATCCAAAGAAGTAGATGGACAAGTCAAATGTTGGCTGACAGAGATAATTCTGTGAGTACAAGTGTCATGGGATGAATACTTATGCCCACATTTAGGGATAAGGAACCTGGAAAATAATTTCACCCTTTCAAGCCCAATATTGTACACAAGATCCAGCAGGGGAAGGAGGCTAGACATAATTCTCAAGGCCACTAATATTCTTTGGAAATGTGATACAATGCAGCTTTTACTAAATATCTTGATGACATCTCATGGCATACATAAATATTTCACTAACATTCATTTTTATAAAATTGATTAAACTGCCCAATCTGGGGAAGAGTGGATTCCCTCCATCGCATCTAAATGGAGTGTCAGCCATTCATCAGACTGTTGAATATATAAGATGGATCAACAATGCCTACATTCAAAAATTGAGCCAAGAGCAGTTCCTGAGAATTAGTTTCACTGTAAGAGTGCCAAACCCTGAAGGCTGTACAGCTCCAACATACCAAGTAGTATTTGTACTGAGGTGATGCACCTCAGAAGCTACATGTGAGTAATTATAGCCTGAAGAAACACTGAAGAAATGTGTCTGGTTTGGTTTCTGCTTATCTAATTAATTTGGACTAAGTAGCAATACTACAAAATATTTTTTAAAAATCAGCGTTTAAAAATATACTACTGGAAATTACACAGAGAGGAATATCAGCCTAGGCAACAAATACTTTCAATGTAAGAAAGTAGTAAATAAAGCTCACTGAAATGTCAGAAGAAATCTTTATTCCAGCTCCAAAAGCCAGCTACATATTGCCACATCTGCCATGACAGCAGGGAAAGTCAAGTGATGTCTACAATGAGTGGTTCCACCAACGAGAGGCTCCTTCTCATTATGATTTTGGAAGCACTGCCTGAAAAGGTGGTGGAAGCAGATTCAATTGTAACTTTCAAAAGGAAACTGGATATATACTTGAAAAGGAAAAATTTGCAGGGGTATGGGGAAAGAGCAGGGGAGTGGGACTAATTAGATAACTTTCAGAATTGGCACAGGAACAATGGGCCGAATGGCTTCATTCTGTGTTGTGTAATTCGATGTTTATCAGTATCCATTTGCCAATGTTCAGCAGTGTAAAAATTCAGCACTGGCCAAATAAACAACAGTGTCCAGCTTGTGCAAATCTACACTACTGACACTTGCCCAATTGCCAGGATCAAAGTTAGCTACTGCCAAGAATCAGACCTAATGTGGCAGGCTAAGGCAAGGGTACAACAACAAGAATTTCCACGAACAGGTAGGGCTGCCATTCAGCAATCCGCAGCACAAGCTTGACATTAAAACACTTTTATCATACAGTAAGGTTTCTCTGTAAATGGTCCACATTTTTGCTCATTCTAGCAATTCTGCTGCTAATATTCAATTATATTTATTTAAAATAAAAATGAACTGACATGGAATATATAAAGGGTTAAATACTGTTCTAAGTGGAAACTAAAACCTTACCAGGCTCGACTGCAGTACACCACTATTAATGTTTTAACACTAATTTTTTTTTAAAACCTAACTTGCCTCAAGGACTCTGAAGGTCGAAATTAATTCAGAGTTTTACAGGTGTCCCCTTAAAGCCACTTTCTGAAAGGTACTGTACAGATACTACAGTAATGTCACCTTAAAATAATAATCATTTGAAATTTACTGCATTTGTACAATCCTGCAGTAAAAAATAGATTGCTTCATTTCACAGAATTATTAGCAGCAAAATGTGGTCCTTTTGTGCTGCCCTACAACTTTACTGCTTTTGCCAGCAGATTTAATATACGCCAGTTTGTATTAAGATGTTACTGCACCCTTCCAATCCTAATCGCCAATTATGACTCTATTAGCCCTACTTGGCAGCTCATTTGCTCTTGCAGCGGCTGAAGGGGACTAAGAGTAGAACCTCTGGTCCTTGCGTTTCTGCTTCGATGAGCGCAGCACAGCTGCTGTCATCGGTAGACAGGGATAAGCCAGAACAGTGCCTGTTTCAGATAACTACACCTGACCTTCTGACAATTTACAGGGAAAACTACCTGCCTAACTGCAGCAAGGCACTTCCTTCAGATAGAACACTGAGCAAATTAAAGGCAACACAATATATCTGAGATCTACCCACTAGACACTTCATTAAATTGCTGCTCTTTCTTCTTGTACAGCACTAATAGAATCAGTGGCCTTGTTAGTTGGTGAGTAAAGATCAATCACATACTGAGAGACATACTCTCTCTGCTGTCTTCCAGAAAATCATGGTTTAAAAAAAAAAGGCCATCATTAGAGTCTATAGTGGCCTTAATGTAAGGCACTTAAACAAAATACCATCCCACATCAAACTTCAATCAGTACAAAAAATACTCAGTGGAACTTGTTAAATCTGGCTGTGAACACTATTGCTTAATATATGACTATTTGGTCCTGGTCAAAAGATGACAATGTACATATGTAAAAAGGTACTAGACTGCCTAAGAGCCCAAGGCACAGAAAAATAATTGCAGCAAAGTGCTGAAAATGCTCTGTAGAGGTTCCTCCAAAGAGAACACCAGTGGGATAGACGGATACGAACGCTGTGGCTCAACTGGATTCCAGCAACATGTTCCACTTTCTGTAACAGTTCTATAACAGGAGTTCACAGTTGCCTCTATAAAGCTTCATTATTTAAATTTATTTGTATTTGCAATTGCTTGCTACAGTGAATCCTACTTAGCCCTTTAGACATAGGTAATTACCAAATAAAAATGTTATAAGTTCCTTACAATCCTGACCTTTAAAAAAAAATACCCATCAGTAAATCTCACTACAGCATAGGTACTTCCTAGTTATCTCAACAAATTTCAACTTGCTAGGTGACTGAAAAACACTCGAGGGGGTTCAGATATAGTTGCACTATAAATAAAAACTGCAGAGTTTTGAAACATCATTTGAAGTGATATAGTATTGAATGCACTCCCAATCTATTATTTTTAAGCATTCCCAACTTATTCCCCCATCTCTAACCATTTCTGTTTCTTGCTTTACTGTTCAGTTTCTATTTGCCACTATTACAAGTAATTTCCCCCATATGGTCAAGTGGTGACATGCAGCTTCAAGTGGCAAGAAGAATTTTTAAAACAGTACGGGACCAAGAGACACTTGACCAGAAAAGTACATTTTACACTCAGTTAATCAGAGAAAGAACAGTCTTCTGTACATTATTTTATAATTATTTAGAGATACAGCACTGAAACAGGCCCTTCGGCCCACCGAGTCTGTGCCGACCATCAACCACCCATTTATACTAATCCTACACTAATTCCATATTCCTACCACATCCCCACCTGTCCCTATATTTCCCTACCACCTACCTATACTAGGGGCAATTTATAATGGCCAATTTACCTATCAACCTGCAAGTCTTTGGCATGTGGGAGGAAACCGCAGCACCAGGAGGAAACCCATGCAGACACAGGGAGAACTTGCAAACTCCACACAGGCAGTACCCAGAATTGAACCTGGGTCGCTGGAGCTGTGAGGCTGCGGTGCTAACCACTGCGCCGCCCATAATACTATATATACACAAGACAACTACATATAAAAATGTTGCAAAACGTGCCTACATATCTTATTCCATCTCTCCTGGGAGCACTAAGTAGCGGAGGCATTTTGTTGCAACATTTTGTCCCATCCTTTCTTCGTGTCACCTGATTTAAATATAAACAATACAATTCACATGTAGGAACTCAGCAGCAGAACAGATGGACCAGTCAACTGTGAAATGCAGAATTATTCACTCTCTCATATTACATTAAACAAAAGTCAGCTGCAAATGCTTTATAACTGCAGCACAATCTCTGCATTCTGGCAAGTATGTAAGTCATCAGCAGCCGTGAATGTGTTGTAACCTTTTAACAGTCACAGCCAACTCTTATTCGACATACTGTATACTACCCCATACCAATCTAACAGAATTGGGTATTAACTACACGCACATCAACTATACTTGAAACAGTTAAACAGAGAACTTATTAAATGCATCCATTTCCTCCAATTGGCAAAATATTGAGCCAACAAATTTACATAGACATGGAAACAATTACTCTGCAAAAAATAAATTGAAAATGCAATTTGATTGTGAAATACAGACAACGTGCAAACACGTTTAATTTAAACCAAATGCTGGCAAAAAATGTGCCGATAGGAAAGCCGTTGGAAATCATTCAAACAGGAGTTAAATGTCATGAGACTGAACACCAGAATTTGAAAATTAGCATGCTTCGCAAAGTGTCATCTGAGCCCTTCTATTGGGTAACTGCCTTACAATTGCAACCAGGTATCTATTACTTTACACAAACCAAGGCAAAATTTACCCACCAAATGGCCTCCAGGACCTCAAAAGCCTACTTAGCTAAACTCACTGTTGGACTTTCACTATCCTGAATGCAAGATATTAAACGATAACATAAATTATAATGATCAAACTAGTTAATAAAAATAGTTAATATATTCCTCCAGACTTTGGAGATAAATTTTCATTAACCAACTCCTTAAAATCTTCCTCAGTCTGACAAAGAGTCATTCTCCCCCAACTTTGCCCAGACCGGATTGAGCAAAAGAATCTCGAACACACCATATTTAGATTCAAAATGTCTGGTCCATCAAAAATTCAATCTCTCTGTACAGGCAATCTTAAAGCCACAAAAAATTTAAAAAATGATGAGTGTTGCAGCCATTTTAGTCATTTTGAAAATGTTTCTGTAATTTTGGATAATTACAAAGAAACTCACATTTACGTAGAACTTTTCCCACCCTCAGGACATCCCAAAGCTCTATAACTGATGGCTTACTTTGAAGCATAGCCACTATGTAGTTATGTAATGAAACACAGCAGCCAATCTGTACACAACAAGGTTCCACAAACAGCAAATAAATGAATAACCAAGTAATCTGTTTTTGGTAGCGCTGGTTGGGCTGTGTGCGTGGGGTGTGTGTGGAAGAGGGCAGTGGGGGAATTGGGGTGGGGGGAGGGGTGGGTAAGAGGGGAAGTGAGACTTTTGGCGAGGATGCTGGAAAAACATCCTATCTTCAGATAGGATGGCAGAGAGAGAGAGAGAGAGACCGGTCTCATCCAAAAGGCAGCAGCTCCAACAATGCAGCACAGCCTCAGCACTGTACTGATGTGTTAGCCCTGAATATGTGCTCAAGTCCATACTTGGGATTGAATCCACAGCCTTCAGATTCAGAGGCGAGGGTACTATCAGCAGAGCCAAGTTGACACTGCGTATCAACACTTTTTAAATAAAAATATTTCAATAATTAGACTTCTTTTCAAAAAGGCATCATACGATCCATCTCACTTAAGACATTTATCTCATCTACAAGACAGAGAACTGTAGTGGCAAAGCAATCAAGTTTTGGGACTCTACAAAAAGCCAAAAAAGCTAGACAGAGCCACCAAAAACAAGAGGGCCTTTAAAAATATGTGTCAATGCACTTGCTTTAGGTTTTTGGCCGATCAGTATATATTTCATCAATTGAATAAGCCATTCGTACTTATTTGTGGAATGTAGAATCATAGAATAATACAGCGTAGAAGGCGGCCATTTAGCTCATCATGCCTTTGCCGGCTCTTTAGTAGAGCTATCCAATTAGTTCTGCTCCCTTGCTTTTGTTAATTTAATACTTCTTAATTGTAAATTTCTATTAACTACTTTTTGGCTCAGGTTATCCAATTTGGAAGGCTTACCCCCCAAATTAACAGTGTTATATTCTGTAATGTCCCGAAAGTGGCTACTATGGAGTTATAAGGATTTGCAGAAGATAAAATAAATAAATCCATCTACACCTGGGGATTTATTAAGTTTTAAAGCAGGTAAAGAGTGATGAAAGAAACAAGTGACCATAGCAAGCATGGTGTGTAAGCTACAGAATTAGAGCATTTTTCTGATCTAAAGCTGTCAATTTATGAAGAGAGAGCACAGATAAGAAAGGAGAAAAGATTCTCTTCCTGCCTGCTCTGAATGCAAAGCCCCCATCCACACACATCTTCATACCCATTGCTATTAAATGAGTACAAAGGTTGAGATTTCCCATTGAGAAGACTTATTCAAATGTGTTTACCTACGGGTCAATGAGAGGAAGTTTTGTCAGAAACATGTTAATGTCAGGACTCAAGCCAAAATCCATCATTTAAATAAAAACAAAACGCTGGAAACTCCAAATTTGAGATGGGCAGAAAGAACCATTCCGCTATAACATGTCGTTGGCAGCAGTGCCCAAAAAAACTTCAGAAATGTTCTTATTTGATAGACAGAAAACAGAAAATTGAGCTTTGCACTCAGCAATCTGTCAAATCAATCCCCAATATTAAACACCATCTTGGATCTTCCTCAAAATCTCAATGAGTCAAGAGAATACACAACACTAGAGGGCAGAGTTGATGATCTATATCATCTGTGCAGAGAAATAGCTTGAGGTTACCAAATTTCACCATGGTCTGACCTGCAACTCCATTGGCAGCTTCTCCTCCTTTGAGGATCTCACATCGTTCCACCTTCTGATTTCTTCTTTAAAATCTTCATTTTCTACTCAAACATGTTTCTCTCACAGCCTCTGCACTAAGTGGCCTCGTCCTTAGTGATTTCAACCTTCACTTCAACTCACCTGCCCCTACTTTCCCTGAGTTCACTGCTCTCCTGCCCTCTCTTAACTTCTCCATCCATATAAAATCACCAACCCACATTCACAAACACGCCCTCAACCATGGCATCTCATGTGGCCTCTCTATTCCCAATTGTTTCAATCACAGACAAGGTCATCTCTGATCACTATCTCATACCCTTCAACACTCTCATAGCCTTTCTGTTGGTGGTATTTGTCGAATCTTGCAATCTGCTGCCCATAAGTGCATCTCACAGGTGGCGGATTCCATGTTTGCCAAGGCTGTCACTTACATGCAGTTCGCGACTCATGAGGCCAGTGAGAGTGAGCGGGCGCATGGATTTGTTGCTCTGGCTGGCTTTCCACAGGTCCAGGGAGTCGTAGTTTGCACACGTGACAATCAAGCTTTGCCCAGATTGCCCAGGAGTTTTAATCAAATGACAGGATTTCCACTCCAATGTTCAGATGGTCTGTACCCACCGAAAGATTAGCATGCATGTCTGCACAAGATTGCAGGGAAATACCATGATGCCTTCATGCTGCGCCAGTCAAATCTCCCACAGATATTTACACCACAAAGCAGAGTCAGCAGATGGTTCCCTGGAGACAAGGACTACCTTGTGAAGGAGCCCTCTGAAGGCGCCTTTCAGTATGCACCAGCCAGAGTTTACACACTGGTAGTGGTGAATTTCGCCTTGCACAACACTGCACAGCAGAGAGGACTGGAGCTCCAGGAGAAGGAAGCTGATGGGCGATCGGCATCTTTGGAGGAACAGGCGGAGCCTAATGTGATGCCTGAGATAGCCTGATTCAGGCAGGTTTCAATTAAACTGAGGTAATGCAACCATCTGAGGCAACCAATTCTGAACCCACTGTATTCTCCCAGTACAAAGCAGTCCGTCAAGCAACAATTCCTCCCTCTCACAGACACCATTGTTTATCTTTAACACTTGAGATACCATTTTTCACATGGCAGAAGACCTTTACTTAGCAGACAACAGTTAAAAATGAGTAAGACAATGGAACATTGAAATAAATTTTTATGGTTCGCAAATATGAAACAGAAATGTAGCACTGTATTAAACACCCAGTTAAATCCCCTTGTGCAATGACAAATCATTCCTCTTCCTTTTTCTACTACTCCCACCTGTTGCAGCCCCTTTGGCTTCAGCAGAGCTCGAGGCAGGCTGCTCATATCCCTTTTCTGACTGTTAAGATGCACGTGGCCGAAGTTCTCTGAGCTTTGGAGGCCGTGAGGGCACCACCAATGATTGCCCCACCTGCACCTGTCGCCATAAGGACAGGAGACAAGATGTCGGGCTCTGAATGAGCGGGGGGAAAGAGATCAGAAGTGGAAGTGCTTTGAGCAGAGTCCCCACTTCCATGTCCCCATTTTCTATCTTCCCTGTCATAGTCCACCCACACTTCCTTGCTAGCCAAGAGTTGGAGAGCACTTAGCTGTACTTAATTGAGGTGCTGAATGGCCACAGCGAGGGTTTCCTCACTCCTGCTTGAGGTGGCAGTCTGAATGTGCAGACCATTTGTCAGGGCCGGCATGCACTCGGTTGCATGTCATGTCTGATGCTCCTTTTAGGTATAGACATAGACAGCAGTGTAAAGGTCTGAGACATCATGGCATTCATGCTAGAGACAGATTCCTCCAATCTCTCTCCCTCCAACATAAGGTCAGAAGTGGAGATGTTTGCTGATGATTGCCCAGTGTTCAATACCATTCACCACCCCTCAGATACTAAATCAGTCTGCGCTCACATGCAGCAAGACCAGGGTAAAATTCAGGCTAGGGATGATAAGTGGCAAGTAACATTTGCACCACACAAGTGCCAGGCAATGGACCATCTCCAACCAGAGAGAATCTAACCATATCGCCTTGACATTCAATGGTATTACCATTGTCATGTTCCCCACCATCAACATCCTGGGGATTACCATTGACCAGAAACTGAACTGGACTAATCACATAAATACTATGGCTACAAGAGCAGGCCAGAAGCTCAAATTTCTGAGGCAAATAACTCACCTCCTGACTCCCCAAAGCCTGCCCACAATCTACAAGGCACAAGTCAGGAGTCTGATGGAATACTCTCCACTTGCCTGGGTGAGTGCAGCTCCAACAACACTCAAGAAGCTCGACACCATCCAAGGCAAAGCAGCCCGCTTGATCGGCACACTATACACCACCTTGAACATTTACTCACTCCACAATGGCGCACAGTGGCAGCAGTGCGTACGATCTACTAGATGCACTGCAGCAACTCACTAAGGCCCCTTCGACAGTACCTTCCAAATCCGCGACCTCTCGCACCTAGAAGGACAAGGGCAGCAGATGCCTGGGAGCAGTGCCACCTGCAAGTTCCCCTCCAAGCCATATGCCATCCTGCCTTGGAAATATACCGCCATTTCTTCACTGTCACTGGGTCAAAAACCCTTCCTAACAGCACTGTGGGTGTGTCTACACCACATGGACTGCAGCAGCTCAAGGTGGCATCTCACTGCCATCTGCTCAAGGGCAACTAGGGATGGACAATAGATGCTGGTCATGCCAATGACACTCACATCCCATGAACAAAAGAAAACATGCACAGTACAGCTGGAAAGGTCAACCAAGCCTCACACATTCTCTGCTGTTGCTCCAGAATAGTCCTCTTTGTCGATGGCCCCGAGGCTCAGCATCTGCGTCCAGCTGAGTAGAGCTTGGAGGGTCCTGCAGCCTCTGATGGGGACTCTGCGCTGTTGACCCATCTCCTGCACCTGCTCCTGCTCAGTTGTGATGTTGCTTCACCGTATGAGAACCCAACAACCTGCCTTGGCAGCCCCACTGATGTGTGTGTATTTGAGCTGGTGGATGGTCTGCTTGAGTCCTGTGACAGTGCACCCTCAGAGTGAGTGACCTCTTTCGCATATGGAGCACAACTGGTTTAGCCGCTTATTGTCAGATCTGGCAGGACCAAATCAAGCACCATTGGGCCCTACTCTCTTTTGCCAAAACTGTTCACCACTCCTGGAATGCAAAGGCATCTTTTGTCTACTACAACAGTCTCCTTAAACCCCTCTCTCTTCCACCCTCACCTCCAACAAGTGCACAGATTGTATGGACCTATATATCAATAAGACTGAGAACATCCATTCAACTGTCCCTATAGTACCTCTTCTTTCCCTTTGCACACCAAGCAAAGCTTTCCTCCTGCCCTAGCCCTGACCCAGCATTCAATGAGGCAAAATCGTGGCTGTCCATTACCTAAAGTCAGACAGGCAGTCTGATAGTACAAAGGGATTAAGGCAAGGTGTGGATAGGTGAAGTTGCGTGCTAGCAGCAGATATATTGAAGCTGACCACATGCTTATGCATGTTGTCACTGAGAAGAAGCACGTATATAAAGAGGAAGGGGCCAAGAATGGATCCTTAGAGAATCCTGGAGATGCCTTTGAAGAGAGGCAGTTGCATTAGTAGCGGAAGAACTGGTAATGAGTGGAACCAGGTACAGGCAGTTCAACAGTAATGGACCATGATGGTGAGGAGACTGGTGCAGCGTATAATGTCAAATGCCACAAAGCCATCGAGATGGTCAAAAAGGATAACATACCATAATCCCAGAAGTTATTCAATTTAATTTCAAAGGTGCTTGTTCACAGATTAAGTGCCCCAAATATTCTATGTAATATTTGGCTTCGGAACAAGTCAGTAGCTATTCATACTCCGTTATGCAGCGCAAATTTTTTTTCAGGGAAGTAACAGCACCAAAGAATAAAAATGGAAATGAGAGCACTGCACTTTCTTTTCAAAAAAACTGTTCCAAAATAATGTTTACTTGATTTTCAAAAGTTGCAGAATTCTAAGTTTCCTTGAACCAGCCAAAAGGAATCATTTCTAATGAATGACTTATTTTTAATGTTATATTTAACATTCAAAATAACCTGGCTGGACCATTAACTCTGCATAATGCTAGAGGTGATGAATACATTACCAGAGTGACTTAAATATTTGAATAAGATTTTAAACCAAAAAAAATAACTGGAATTAAATCATTCATTTCTGAAATTCACACAGAAGGGAAGACTCTATTCGAGTACAGGATGCAGCCTCTCCCACTTCTGGTGACAGCTCTGAGCAGAAGCAAAGCATTTCTCCAGAGAAAGGGTAAAGACACTTGTTAGAAGTAACTCAAAGGTTTCTTGTACATCTCCTCGTGATAGCTTCAAGATCAGGATTGACAAAGGACAAAAACCTACTGTCAGATCCACCCTCGTGGTCTGAATTATGATCCAAACCTGAAGAGATAAAGAAAATAACTTCTCTTCATACCTCATTTTGTACTTTCTTTTAACTGTAAAATGTTTACTTTCTGCTGTTATATTTTTAAGAGAACATACCTCATCTATAACAGCACTTTTACCAATATTTAATGCAAAGAAATGAGGGTGGATGCAGCCTTAAATCAATTGATACTTCTTCCTGGTCATTAAATATCACTCCACAAATTAAGAAATTTCTAAGTGTCATCCCAACGTTCAGGTTCCACATAATAAAACAAATAGCAAAAACGCATAATGCCCCAAGAACCAAACCTCTAAAACATATTAAATACGGAAAAATATAATAATGGATGTAAAGGAAAATATAAATATCTTCCAAATATCTGAGCTTAATTGTCAATTGTCATAAAACCCATCTGGTTCACTAATGTCCTTTAGGGAAGGAAATCTGCTGTCCTTGCCTCGTCTGGCCTACATGTGACTCCAGACCCACAGCAATGTGATTGACTCCTAAATGCCCTCTGAAATTGCCTAGCAAGCCATTCAGTTGTCAAGGACAATTAGCGATGGACAACAAATGCTGGCCTTGCCAGCGGCGCCCACATCCCATGAAATAATAAAAAAATTCAATAAGAAAATGCTGTTATTTATTAAAAAGGACAGAAGTACAGTCTTTTGCTAAAACTGGTATAAGATTATATTTGTTGAAAAAAATCTCATTCAGAAGAAGAACCTTGGTGCAATGATCTAAAAGAGCCATTTTTAAAGCTGCTTAAAGTTTTAAATCAGCTTTAGCCTCGCAGAATAAACCTGAAAATTTGAGAGGCAAACACGGGTAACGTATAATATAAGAAGAGTGCTAACTGAAATAGTTAAGAGTAGGTGATGAAATTCCCCAGTCCCTGGCTTCTAATCAAACCCAGCAGGCATTCTAATAAATCACTTAGATGAATTGCTGCTTGCATTATGTGGATCACGCTTGAAGTGTGACATTCTGAGCCAATTACTTCCCCTTACTTTTTTTGTTAATAATTTCCCTCTTTATTACAACTTTGCATAACAGAGATCTCCCACATCATTTAATTTGAGTTGTTCCAGAAACAACGCTCTTCTTTTGAGAGATTGAAGAAAATACAATCTGAAGAAGGGGAAAAAAAATCAATCTCATCCTTTTGTTAGGCTCCTACAACCAACATTACATTTTCTTTTCAGTCCTTACACAGTTCCTCCGCCCTGTACTGGCTACAGTCCCAGGTTCCCCATAATTATCTGATTGATTCACCACATTAACAAGCCAACTGTCCACTCTTCATTGCTGTAATTTTTATTTTTGCTTTGCTTCCTCTCTAAAATTAATTGATTTCAGCAATAATTTATCAAAAAAAGATGTGTGTAACTTTGTTTTTCTATTGCACGATTTATAGGACAAGCTTCCAAAAAACACAGTATATCTAAAGACAAAGAACACCTGGAAGAAGTGCAGAGTACTGCCTGAGGCCAAGTGCTAAAAAGCAGCTCTGCTAAGGAGTGAAAGATGATGAATTTCAGCACAGAAATTTAGTATTAGCGAACTTTTCCACAAATCCTGTTTGTCACAAAGCAGAAATATCACATTAAGCAGAACATAAAATATGTCTTCTAATGACATTCCATTTTGGTGTTCAAACCCACTGTGCCATGGAGTGGTACAATGTGGATTTACTCACACCTGTGGTTCCCCACACACTGAGTTCTCAGTCTCAACAGGGCTATCATGGAGAGCAGCTGTGCAAATGCCAAGCTTTTTTTTTCAGAAAGAAGGCAAGTGTGCATTCCAGTAGAGTCCTAACACCACTCCTATTGGATGCACCACTAAGTAAAGATTGCAGATAGATGAAGGGCAGCACAGCCACAGGACTGGGAAAACAGCACCTGAGGTCTGAGAGAGAAGATCACCTCTACATCTATTTTCTGATATTTCGGTATGCAGATCTGTACGAATAAAAGAATCTTATAATTAACCTTCTTGTTTTAGGGTGTGAGATATTTTCAGAATTAATCATTTATGATCCTAGTGGGGAAATGGCAAAAACTGTTTCTGATAAAACACATGAGCCAGGATTTCACGTTGGACGGACAGGAGCAAGCCACCGACTGAAAGGTCGGTGGCGAACCCACTTCTGCCTTGCCTGGGGAGCCGACCCACATTTTATGGGACCCCAGGCTTTAACTGTTCCAAGGCAGGACTTCCACCCACTTGAGGGAGGAAGTCCCGCCTCATTAAGCTGTCGGCCAATCAGCGGGCAGGTATCCCTTAGTCCCAGCAGCGCGACCGGGAGCAGTCGGGCCCTGGCGACGTGTTAGGTGCTGGGGGTGGTTAGGGTAACGGGGGCGGCCCTCCATCGGGCACCCTGTACCCGATAAGCAGGGCCACCCCCCTCCCCGGGCCAATCGGCAGCTTAATCAGTGGCCACTTAAGGGCCTTGATTGGCCTGGGGCAGGTGAGCCGTTTTTTGCCCCTCCACCCCAGCCCTATGTAAAAGGGGGCGGAAGCGGGAGCGGGTCGAGAAAAGCTTCCAGAGTCTCCCGCTCCATTTTACGCCACCTCCCCTGCCATCATCTGGCTCGTTGGGGTGGCGTAAAATTCCGGCCATGCTCTTTGCTGATGTAGCTTCCTCTCCTAAATATAAAAAATTTTCGAGGATGAAATGCTCTGATATGCAGCTTAATGAGGCTAGTTTAGTAATATACTTCCACTCATAAATGAGACCCTGTTCTTTTCATGCAACTATATACGATTTGTAAAAGTTTAGTGTAGACAGACAAGGACTTAGTGAATTTTGCTGGACAGAGGCAGAGTGCATTACAGTGACTTGCCAGCGGGATGTATCCCTGCCTTGTACCACTTTCCTTTTGGCAGCTTTGTATTGTCTTAACTGGATATCACAAGAAATCTGGATTGTTGCGATTATTTTAACAAATGTTACAAGACCAGTTTCTTTTCCCTTATAGATGCAATTGGAAAAAAAATTAAATCAGCAAGTTACAACTTTCATTATTTGCAGAACAGCCTCTCCCTACAATTACAGTAATTGAAGTAAAGCATAAACACGTGCTACATCCACTATATTACTTGGCAAAAGAAAATCATTCAAGAGCCCTGAAAATAGGTTTCTCTTTTTTTTTAGGGTGAGGAGGGGTACAGGTTGGGGAAAGGATAATCAGGAATCTACAAAACTGTTCTGAACTTAATTAGTTTTAAATCTGTTGATCAAGACAAACATAAATCTTCGGAAACTAAATGCTTTTTCGCACCCAATATTAACATTATGAATTCCCAGCCGTGTTTAGAATGACTAAATGTAGAGGAAAGCTGCCTCTATCTTGCCCCGACAATGAATTTTACAAGTGCATCAGAATAGCATTTTCAATACACTAACGATCTTTTGGTATCTGAGGGAGGTTGCCACTGGAGTGCCAAGTATGGCCTGTTGTGCTCTGAAGGTACACTCAATGGAACTGACTTGAAACTCGTTTCACATTGGATCATTACAGGATGAAAAGTAATGACACTTGCAGTCCATCATCCAGGGAGGATGAACAAACTGACCATGGCACCATGATGCAGGGGACCATTCAAGTGGGAGGAGTTAAAAGGCATGTAGTTGTAGTAAAGGGACAGTATAGTTAGGGGGATAGATACGGTTCTGCGGAGCTGAAAGCGCGAGTCCCGCAGGCTGTGTTGACTGCCCGGTACCAGGGTTAAGGACTTCTCCTCAGGCATGGAGAGGAACTTGGAGTGGAAGGGGAAGGATCCAGCTGTCATGGTCCACGTGGGCACCAACGACATAGGTAGGACTAAGAAAGAGGTTCTGCTGAGGGAATATGAGCAGCTAGGGACTAAATTAAAAAGCAGAAACACAAAGGTAATAATCTCTGGATTACTACCTGAACCACTGGGGAAAGAAAGAGCTGTAATGTTGGGACAGCCTTCATCTGAACCGCGCTTGGGCCAGTGTCTTGGTGAATTGTATAACTTGGGCAGTAGAGAGGGCTTTAAACTAAATAGTGGTGGGGGGTGGGGGGGGGGATGGTGAAGGTTCACATGAAGGGAAATTTGGAAAGTTAAACAGCAGGACAAGGACACAGTGCAAGGTAATGATATGGATTATGAGAACCAGCATGTGACAGGAAGGGACAGAGTGTACAAATGTAAGGGTGCACCAGCAAAGAAGATTAGAGTAGGGAAAAATGGTAAGACAGCATTAAAGGCTGTTTATCTGAATGCTCGCAGCATGGATGAATTGATAGCACAAATCGAAATAAATGAGTATGATATGATAGCCATTACAGAGACATGGTTGCAAGGTGACCAAGACTGGGACCTAAATATTCAAAGGGTAGTTGACATTTCGGAAGGACAGGAGGAAAGGAAAAGAAGGTGGGATAGGTCTGTTAATAAAAGATGAGATCAGTACAATAGTGAGAAATGATCTTGGTTCAGAAGATCAAGATGTAGAATCAGTTTGGGTAGAGATAAGAAATAGCAAAGGAAAGAAATCACCGGTGGGAGTAGTTTCTAGACCCTCTAACAGTAGCTACTAAGTAGAACAGAGTATACATCAAGAGGCTTGCAAGAAAGGTCCAGCAATAAGCGTGGGTGATTATAATCTTCACATCGATTGAACATATCAAATTGGCAAAGATAGCCTGGAGGATGAGTTTATAGAGTGTATTTGGGGCAGTTTCTTTGAACAATATGTTCTAGAACACCCCAAGGACCAGGCTATTTTGGACCTGGTAATGTGTATTGAGACAGGATTAATTGAAGACCTCATAATAAAGGATCCCCTAGGCAAGAGCAATCATAACATGACAGAATTACACTTTTAGTTTGAGGGTGAGAAACGTGGGTCCATAACTAGTGTCTTAAACATAAAGGACTAGTAAGCCAGAGACCATGCTAATGCTCTGGGGACATGGGTTCGATTTCCCACCACTGCAGATGGTGAAATTTGAATTCAATGAATAAATCTGGAATTAAAATCTAGTCTACTGGTGACCATGAACCCATTGTCGATTGTTGTAAAAACCCATCTGGTTCACTAATGTCGATTAGGGAAGGAAATCTGCCATCCTTACCTGGTCTGGCCCACATGTGACTCCAGACCCACAGCAATGTGATTGACTCTTAAAAATGCCCTCTGAAATGGCTGAGCAAGGCACTCAGTTCAAGGGCAATTAGGGATGGGCAGTAAGTGTTAGCCTAGCCAGCGAAGCCCACATCCCACAAACAAATTAAAAAAGAATTACAAGGGAATGAAGACAGAGTTGGCTAAAGTGGACTGGAAAATAGGTTAAAAGGAAGATGATAGAGAAGCAGTGGCAGACATTTAAGGAGATATTTCATAACTCTTAACAAAGATATATTCCACTGAGGAAGAAAGACTTGACCAGAAGGATGTACTATCTGGCCAACTAAGGGTGGTATCAAATTGAACAAAATGGCGTAAAATGCTGTGAAGATTAATGGTAGGCCAGAAGATTGGGAACATTTTAGAAACTAGCAAAGGATGACTAAACAAAAGGGAGAAATTGGAGTATAAGAGAAAACTAGCAAGAAATATAAAAACAGACAATAAAACCTTCTGCAAATATATAAAAAGGAAACGAGTAGCTAAAGTGAGCATTGGTTCCTTAGAGGGTGAGACTGTGGAATTAATAACGGGAAATGAGAAAATGGCAGAGGCTTTGAACAAGTATTTTGCATCCGTATTCACAGTAGAAGACATAAAAAGCATACTAAGAATAGTAGAAATTCAGGAGGCAAAAGAGAGGGAGGAACTTAAAACAATCACTATCACTAGAGAAAATGTACGAGGAAAACTCATCCAAGGGTCTTAAAAGAAGTGGCTGCAGAGATAGTGGATGCATTTGTTGCAATATTCCAAAATTCCCTAGTTTCTGGAAAGGTCCCAGCGGATTGGAAAACCACAAATGTTTCAAGCTTTGTTCAAGAAAGGAGAAATTAGAAAGCTGGAAACTATAGGCCAGTTAGCCTAATGTCTATCGTTGGCAAAATGCTAGAATCCATTATTAAAGAAGTAGTAGCAGGACATCTAGAAAATCACAATACAATCAGGCAGAATCAACATGGTTTTCTGAAAGTGGTATCATATTTAACAAATTTATTACAATTCTTTAAGGATGTAACAAGCAGGGTAGATAAAGGGGAACCAGCAGATGTAGTGTACTTGGATTTCCAAAAGGCATTCGATATGGTGCCACATAAAAGATTACCACACAAGATAAGAGTTCATTGTGTTGTGGGGTGGGGTGGGGGGGGGGGGGTGGTGGTGGTGGTGATATATTAGCATGGATAGAGGATTGGCTAAGTAACAGGAAACAAAAAGTCGGGATAAATGGGTCATTTTCAGAATGGCAAAGTGTAACCAGTGGAGTGCCACAGGAATCAGCGCTGAGCGTCAACTATTTATGATCAATGTTAATCACTTGGAAGAAGGAACCAACTGTACTGTAGCCAAATTTGCTGACGATACGACGATAGGTAGGAAAGCAAGTTGTGAGGAGGATACAAAGAGTCTGCAAAGGGATATAGATTGGTCAAATGAGTGGGAAAAAATTTGGCAGCTGGAGTATAATGTGGGAAATGTAAGGTTGTCCACTTTGGCAGGAAGAATAGAAAAGCAGATTATGATTTCAATGGAAAGAGACTGCAAGATGTTGCAGTACAGAGGGACCTGGGTGTCTTTGTACATGAATCACAAAAGTCAGCATGCAAGTACAGCAAGTAGTTAAGAAGGCAAATGGAATTTATTGCAAGGGGAATGAAGTATAAAAGTAGGGAAGTCTTGCTACAACTTGTACAGGGCATTGGTGAGACTGCACCTAGGGTACAGTGTACAGTTTTAAGGAGGGTCATCCTTGCATTAGAAGCAATTCAGAGAAGGTTCACTAGGCTGATTCCTGGGATGAGGGATTTTTCTTATAAGGAAAGGTTGAGCAGGTTGGGCCTATACCCATTGGAATTTAGAAGATTGAGAGGTGACCTTATGGAAACAGAGAAGATCCTGAGGGGGCTTGGCAGGGTAGATGCTGAGGGGATGTTTCCCGTCATGGGTGAATCTTGAACTAGGGGACACAGTTTCTAATTAAGGAGTCTTCCAATAAAACAGAAATGAGGCTGAATTTCTTCTCTTAGAGGGTCGTTAGTGTTTGGAATTCTCTTCCCCAGAAAGCAGTGGAGGCTGGGTCATTGAATATATTCAAGGCTAAGTTAGACAGATTTTTGATTGACAAGGGAATCAAGGGTTATGGGGGGCAGGCAGGAAAGCGGAGTTAAGGCCATAATCAGATCAGCCATGATCTTATTGAATGATGGAGCGGATTCAAGGGGCCGAACGGTCTACTCCTGCTCTTATTTCTTATGTTCTTATCAATCACAACCAGAGTCAGGATTGAAAGGACAATATGCAAATGTACTGCACTACCCGTTACTCAACTTTTGCTTTCTTGAAGAATTTTCTCTGTTCGGCAGTGTTTTAAAATTCATGGTTAATATAACTTTGGAACGGTCAACACACTACTTTTAAAAGATGTAAGGTGTTCTTATACTACACTCATGGTGCTGGGTTCACCATATGCAGATTTCATAGTTGGCTGCAATTCAAATGTACAACTGCAAAGATTCTCCAAGACCAGCTATCAAGAATATCCATTTTAGTCACTCTTTCAAGCCACTGGTATAAGCAAAATAAGCAAGTCCTACTAGTTTGTTACTTGGCTCTCAACAGGCTGTTGTCATGCAGGCTCCCACCTGCCAAGAATGAGGCACACTTTATTTCGCCACATGAGCATTAAAACTTAAAATTGCTGCTAAGAAGAAAAGAAGGCCTATTACAAGGGGTTGCCAAGCCCCTGACTGGTAAGACATGCGCATAGTAACAGACAATACTTAGAACAGACAAAGGGTCACTCCCTGCTCCAATTTAATCCATAATGGACTTTTGATTACCAGTTGTTGAAGGTGGAGAGGTTAGCATTCCAGGTTAACTGCTGAGATGGCCAAATACACAAACAGATGTGGTCTGACCAGTTTAGTCACATGACAAGTGACTATTGGAGTTTTTTTGAATTTGAACATACCACCAAGAATTTGAACTCAGAATGCTCTTTGCTCCTGGACTGAAAAGACCGCTCTCTTGTCTGCTCTCATCTTGCTCTCACCAGCTTCGGAAACCATTGAAGCCACATGAACCCCAAGACAGAAAAGTCTCCTACAGTGAACAAGGTTTAAGAAGAATACTGGGCCCCAATGAAAAGCAAGACTACTTACAAAAGGACGACAGTGAGCTCAAAGCACAGTAAACAAGCAACTCTTCTGATATTGCCTGAAACCTCTCCATTTTATTTTTCTTCTGCTCTTTTCTGTCTCTATTTGCATGTACGTATCGCATATGCATGCTAACGTGGGGCGCGGTGTGTATCCCTAGGTGTTAACCGAATTAGAGTTTAAGTTTAAGTTTCAATAAATTTCACTTTTCTTCTTTAAACCCAAGAAAACCTGGTGTGCTCATTTCTTTGCTTATAATTGGAAAGCGGTGTACAAGGATTTACCAAGGGGAGCTCAAACCACGGTGTGTTTAAAATTAAAACCCTGTTACATTAAGACCAGGTGAAGGCTGAAAGGGACCCCTAATTACCATTCTCACCTGGTCATAACACTGTCCACAAACTTGTGGGGGAAATCAAAACTGGTAGCTATAAATAAGAGATTAAAGATAGTCACGAATAAATCCAATTGGGAATTTGGGAGAAACCTCTTTACCCAGAGAGTGGTTCAAATATAGAACTTGCTACTACATGGAGTAGTTGAGGTGAATAGCACAGATGCATTTCAGGGGAAGTGAGATAAACACACAAGGGAGAAAGGTACAGGAGGCTGTGCTGATACTGTTAATCCAGGGGTCTGCAACCTGCAGCTCCGGAGCTGCGTGCGGTTCATTAAAGACTCAGGTGTGGCTCCTGACCTTGATTGATTGAACCCGTTCTGATGGCAATTAAATGACTTGTTTCATTTTTAAACTTTTATTATGCATGATACTTTCGAACCTTGTTGAAGTGCGTCTCTGTCTTGTTTTGGCATGTGAGTAACAGCATTGCAGCTCTCAAGATACTGCATTTTTGACTAAATTTAAAAAAAAAGGCTCTTCTTGTTATTAAAGTTGCCAACCTCTGGGTTAGACCAAATGGAGTGGCAGAAGGTTTGTGTGGAGCATAAACACTGGCATGGACCACTTGGACTGAAAGGCCTGTTTCGGTGCTGTATAGCGTCAGGAAGCAAAGGGTAATAGTTGATGGGTGTTTTTGTAACTGAAGGCTGTTTCTAGTGAGGTTCCGCAGGGCTCAGTATTAGATCCTTTGTTTTTGTGGTAAATATCAATGATTTGGACTTGAATGTGTTTACCGACAATACAAAAATTGACTGTGTGGTTGTTCATGAAGAAGAAAGCTGTAGTCTGCAGGAATACATCAATGGATTGTCAGTTGGGTGGAATAGTCGCAAATGGAGTGCAGTATGGAGAAGTGTGAGGTAATGCATTTGGGAAAACTAACAAGGCAAAGGAATACACAATAAATGGTAGGATACTGAGGAGTGTAGAGGAACAGAGTGCATGTCCACAGATCCCCTGAAGGTGGCTGAATAGGTAGATAAGGTGGTCAAGAAGGCATACGCAATACTTGCCTTTATTTGCCGAGGCACAGAATATAAGAACTGGAGGTGATGCTGGAACTGTATAAAATGCTAGCTAGGCCACAGAAGGAGTACTGCAGGCAGATCTACACACTGCAATATAGGAAAGATGTGATTGCTCGAGAGAGAGAGAGAGAGAGGGTACGGAGGAAATTTACCAGGATTTTGCCTGGACTGGGCAATTTTCGTGAAGAGGAAAGAGTGGACAGGCTAGGATTGTTTTCTTTGGATCAGAGGAGGCTGAAGGGAGACCTAATTGAAGTGTATAAAATTATGAGGGGTCTAGATAGAGTTGCTAGGAAGGCCCTATTCCCCTTGGTTGAGGGGTCCATAACCAGGGGCATAGATTTATGGTAAGAGGTAGGAGGCTTAGAGGGGTTTTGAGGGGTAATATCTTCACTCAGAGGAGGGTGGGGATCTGGAACTCACTGCCTGAAAGGGTGGTGGCGGCAGAAGTTCTCATACTATTTAAAGAAAGTACTTGGATATGCACTTGAAGTGCCGTAACCTACAAGGATACAGACCAAGAGCTGGAAAGTGGGATTAGGCTGGATGACTACTTGTTGGCTGGTGTGGACACGATGGGCTGAATGGCCTCCTCCTGTGCTGTAAATTTCAATGGTTCTATGTAATTCTATGTAAACCACATTTGGAAATCTGAAGCCATTAGCACAATATAACAATGCCTTTAAAAATACATGGATCAAAAATGACAGCCAAGGTATTTTTTTCAATATTATCTAAACAGGACACCATGTGATGTTAAATAGTTAGGATTTCTACCCAACGCATAAATAGAGGTATGAAACCGTTAGCATTTACGAATAGTTTCCATGTAGTGTTACAGAATTTGAAAATCATACTTTTGTGTTCAGCATTTTTTTATGGACACCAGAGTAATTTACTTTAATAAAATGTTGAATTGCAATATTCCCAAAGTGACTGTACAGAAGATGCTACATAAACAGCTACATGATATTAGTCTCCCAGTCCCCATCCACATTGGCCTATTGTTCACAATATTAGCCAGCATTCTTATGACAGTTCTCTACCCAATTTTAATAGCAGCGTTAATATGTTTTGTGCAAATTAATCATACAAAATGGCCCAGAAGCAATCCCTGCATTACTCCACTCGGTGTTGATATTGCTCAAATATCTAATTTACTGAGATACCCTCATCAACAAACGCAGTTATATTCTCAAAGAATTCAAGTAAATGTATTGAGAAAGATCTATCACCTGTTGATGACCTTTTAACATACTAGATCTTTCCTGATACCTCACATTAGCTTTGTCCTGATTCTTTTGGGGTAATTTCTATTTTCTTAATTCATCACCCACATCAAGTTCCTAATCTATAGTTTCTTTGCTTATCCTTTTTCCCTTTTTATAAATGGACACCAAAATTAATTTCTCTTCAGTCACTTAATAATTCCTGTTTTAAGCAATTCCTTCAAAATATTCATCAGAAAGTGACCAATTCAATAGCTCCTTCCTGACAGCAATGGCAGTGGATCTGGAGAAGCCCACAGAAAATTCAACTCCCATCAGTTTTTCATCCCCTTGCCCTTTAAATTCTATCCCTGCCTGGGGAAGGGAGCCGTCTGACACATCTCTAAAAAGTGACATAAACTAATCAGAAAGGACAGCTGCCCTTCGTTGGCAATCTGTTATGTCCTCCATGGCCCACAAAGGAACCAAGGACTCCCACTGTTATCTCCAAATACATCTATTTTCTGCAGTCTTAATCTTCTTTATTCTAGGTCTGTTAGCTGATTTCTTTATCTCTGTTTCTTGTATGCCTTCCACTGTTTAATTATACCAGCAGCTTTGCTCTCAATGCAAGACTCTGTTTTTTATTCCTTATCTATTGCATTAATATTCTTGTTTCCCATGTTGTTTTATTTTAAATTAATTCAGGATGTCGCTAGCAAGGCCAGCATTTACTAAGTTTCCTTTAAGAAGATGCCTTCTTCTTGAACCGATGCGGTCCATGTGGCGAAGGTACTCCCACAATGCCACAATATTCCAGAATTACAGGTGCCAGATAGCAGTGAAAAGCAGTGGGACCCACTGGGGCCATGCCTCTAAGTTCGTGTTTTAAATAGGAGTGCTTGTTTTCCTGCTTAAAATTGACCGGCGAAGTTTGGAGGTTCTGAAAGTCTAACACTGTATGACTTTTCTTCCTGCAAACATGCAACTCTCGAAGTTACTGCTATGATGCAGTTGCATATGACCATAAAATATATTTAAATTAGAGGCTGCGTTAAAACCAACATTTTAGAAAAAGAGAATATTGCTGAAAAAGAGAGACATGTTGTCGACGCTTTTCAGCAAATAGGGAATATTACTAACTTAATAAATTGATGCAGTTATGGGAAATATTTTCTTTGGGATCCACAGATGAGCTTTTATTGCTATGTTTTAAACAGTACAACTCTTCAGTTAGAATTATATGGATATTCTCATGTTTATTGTCCTTTACTTGCAAAGTCAGAGAATTTTCTTTTTACCTCAGATAAATTATGTAGTACATCCAGCTGAATAAACATTATAAATTTTGTAACATTACTATGGATCCCAATAAGAAAAAATAATTTTTCTCCCTTCAACCAGCAGAATTAAAATTCGCATATGACAAATGAAAAGTACTTTAAAAAGTAATACAAGCTTATTTTTTTCTTAAAGTACACAGTGCAAAAATTCTGCTCTACCTTCACTATCTCTTCTCAAATGATAAAAGAATTATTGCTGAATAAAATACGTCTGATTTATTAAGGGTTCAGCATACAAAGGATGGGGAAGGTACAAGGAAAATTTGTGATCCAGTAATATTTAGATACCTAGATACCAAACTAACATAGAGCTCTGCCAAGGAAAGCATTGAATTTCCTGCTTCAAATCAAGCTCAAGTGAAGCTATAAGCTGTAAAACAAAATCACCTGATTTGAATGAAGCGGAAAGAAAGGTGTCCACAACCAAAGTGACAGATTGGTGTATTTTACTTCGACATAATTTATACCACTGAAACAGAAGTTGGGTTGCATCCCATCTATTAACAGAGAAAAGCACATCTGTTAAAACTCTAGTACAATGGATGGCAATCCAGTGGAACCGGAAAAGTAACCCAATAGTCTCAGAACTTTTTGCAAGCTCTGGGCATTTTGATCCATCACTTTGAAAACGGAAAAAAAAACAATTTGGTTGCGTGAAACATCTGCTAAGCTCTAGCTACTCAAATGTACACGAGTTTTCTCCTCATAACCTGCCAACAAAAATATTGGTCTGAATGAAGGATTGTGCAAATTGTGGAATAATGGTAATCTGCTTGACAAGCCTACAAATTTCAAATATCATCACAGAGAGACAAGTTCAAACAAGATCCCTCCAGGTGACCCTTCATTTGGTGCAATTATTTCACATGCTATTGAAATTGTTTTCAATGTAGATCTCGATCGGCTTTAGGGATTAAGAAATTTGGATATGAGACAATTATAAATTTTGGTATTTATACCAACGGGAGAGAACAATGCCCTTTTCTCCCCCCTTCTTACTGCGATAACTGTAAACCTTAACAGCAATTATCACAGGATGAGACAAAAAAACTAAGGAAAATTAGAATATTCTATCAAGACAAATAAACAGTTTTTTTAATCACATGAGCAAGATTACCAGGAGAATCTTTGACATTGCTATTGTACCCTAAAAATGCTCGGCACCTCTAAATTTAATACACAAGCATTTCAGGAAACAAATAAACTAAGGCTGAGACATAAATTGCACCAAGGCACTTACTCTATATGGCAGAAGACGATAGATGGTTTCATCTGAAAAATACCTAAGGCTTTTGTTGGAATCACATTTTACTTGGCCAAAGACCTGAGTTTTACATCACAACCAGCTGGTCACTTGCACTTTCCAACAGAAAACATCATTGATCCCTTATGGTGTAAGCAGATGTCTTCTTTTTAAGCTATAACAGAATTCTATCACTGCACATAATCAAGAATGACTCAATAATGGAACAACAATGATACTTCAACACCACGTCTAAAATAAGGACACTATAGTAGTAATGAAACATTAGTGCTCTACTTCCACATATATCAAAGACTATGATTCAAATGTATCAATGGCACCAGTATGATATTATGTAGATTCTTCTCACAACTAGAAGAGCAGCAATAGTACTACATCAACAATACGACAGCCACAGACTTGATGGGATGAATGGCCTGTTTCAGTGCTGTAACATTTATTGATTCTATAATGGACTTAAAAGGAATTATATGGCAAAAATATTTTACTAATAACATAATAACACCAAAAGACTTGCAGGATGATAGGTAAATTGGCCATTATAAATTGCCCCTAGTATAGGTAGGTGGTAGGGGAATAGAGGGACAGGTGGGGATGTGGTAGGAATATGGGATTAGTGTAGGATTAGTATAAATGGGTGGTTGATGGTCGGCACAGACTCGGTGGGCCGAAGGGCCTGTTTCAGTGCTGTATCTCTAAATAAATAAACAAATAATATTGCATCACTTTTCTAAAAAATACATCTTATTTTTTAAATGAATGTAGCGTACCCAAACTGTCAGTTGGCTCTGCCTTCTTTCAGATCAGCTGAAGTGATAGACATGACAGTGGGCGCCTCTCGTTTGGCTCACCTGTCCAAGGATTTGATTACAAGTACAACTTGTATTTGCCATAGTTTCTCCCATTTTTCCAAAAATCAAATCCTCCTACACACCAATTCAAATATCCTATTCTGTGAAACACTGAGTTTAACTTCTATGACCTCAATTCAAAATATGTACAGCTGGATTTTAACTTTGGGCAGGCACCTCCCACGACAAGCAACCCAACTCATTTGAAAGTGCTGTGTGACTTGGTTACTTACCATTGACTTGGTAAAAGGACGAGCCAAGGCAAACAGTAGGGTGTACAACCACCAGCTGCGATGTATTGAGGAGTACATCATGTTTCCTGGATGTAAAGCATTGGATGTGACTCCATGAGGAGACAGGCGGCGGTTCAGCTCATTCGAGAAGAGAACATTACAAAGCTTCGACCGGTTGTAGGCTAGCATGGCCCAGTAATCTTTCTTAGCAGGAGAAAGCAGACCAAAATCCAGCTTCCCTGAGGGATCCTTTATATCAGTGAATCTGAAATACATATATAAAAATGGTAAATTTTTTGACTTGAATGAATGTAACTAGAAATATCAAATATTTCTACCGTCCAGCGAAGAAAATAAGCAGTTTTTGTGAAACAAAACGGACAAATATAGACCAGAAGCTTATTCTGAAACATCACATTCTTTTTAAAAAGTGAGTGCTTTAGCATCAAGCTAATCTAATCTAATCGAATACAAGCCTAGCCTGTCCAACCTTTCCTCATAAGACAACCTGCCCATTCCAGGTATTAGTCTGGTATACCTTCTCTGAACTGCTTCCAACGCATTTACATCCTTACTTAAATAAGGAGACCAATACTGTACACAGTACTCCAGATGTGGTTTCACCAATGCTCTGTAGTCTAGGGGTCACTTTTTAAAAATAAGGGGTCGCCCATTTAAGACAGAGATGAGGAAAAAGTTTTTCTCTCAGAGGATCTTGAGTCGTTGGACCTCTCTTCCTCAAAAGGCTGTGGAAGCAGACTCTTTGTATATTTTTAAAGCAGAGGTCGATAGACTCTTGATAAGCAAGGAAATGAAAGGTTATCAGGGGTAGGCAGGAATGTGGAATTGAGGTTACAATCAGATCAGCCATGATCTTGTTGAATGGCGGAGCTGGCACGAGGGCCGAGTGGCCTACTCCTGCTCCGAATTCGTATGTTCGTATTCCTTTATTAATTGAGCTCAAGTGGCATTGGTAACAAAATACCGCATTTTAATTTACAAGTTAAAAATATCTGCTATGCACAGTAATATGTTGCTCTAACTCTCCCCTGTTGAAATGTCACTTATACCTCAGTGGATCACTATAAGCATTCACTGTCTCCCCTCCCTCCCATGGTACACACATCTATTATAGTTACGTAATGCCTCAAGTTGCTGCTGATTGTTGCCTATTACTTTTATGACTATTACCAAAAACGACCAGTGCATACAGATGCTGATGTCCTGCTAGCTTGGGAGGAATGATTATCAAACAAAATTTGACCCCAAGCCACATAAAGCAATGTTAGGACAGAAAAGAGTAGGTTTTAAGGAGTGTCTTATAGGAGGAGAGAGAGTGGTAGAGAGACAGAAAGATTAGGGAGGGAATTCCAGAGCTTAAGCCCTATAAAGCATGGCCACCAATGTTGGAGGAATTAAAATTGGGGATGTGCAAGAGGTCAGAATTAGATGAGCGCAGAGATCTCAGAGGGTTGCAGGGCTGGAAGGGGTTGCAGGGCTGGAAGGGGTTACAGAGATAGGAAGGGGTGAGGCCACAGAGGAATTTGATAACAAGGATGAGAATTCTAAAATTGAGGCGTCTAAGTAGGTTAGTGGGAGCCTAAGTAGGTCAGCGAGCACAGGGGTGATAGGTGAATGGGCCAGTGCCATTTTGGATATGGACAGTGGAATTTTGGATAAGCTTAAGTTTATCTAGGGTGGAAGTTGGAAGGCTGGCCAGGATAGCACTGCAACAGTCAAGTCGAGAGGTAACAAAGGCATGGAGGAGAGTTTCAGCAACACATGAGCTGAGGCAGGCACATTTGCACAACATAACGGAGTGGAAGTAAGCGAACTTACTGAAGGATGTGGGCAGATGTTCATCTTGGGGTCAAATATCACACCAAGGTTGCGAATGGTCTGGTTTGGCCTCTGACAGTTACCAGGGAACATAATTTTTTTAATCAAAATTTTCGAAAAAAAGTCAACTCCATTCCGATTAAATCTGTTGTTTTGCTTTGAGTAAGCAGTGTTTTTAAGCTTAAGTATGGTCTTGACCAGTAGTCACCAGTCAGTAGAGACCAATGCGGTTTTATTTCAAGAGCCCATAAATCAAGACCTTAGGTTAACCTCAATAATAGGCAAGTCTTGCATAAAGGGAATTGAAAATTTATGAAGCCGCAGAGCCTTACTAATTACAGTAATTCTAAAAAGGCTGCACACATTTAAATTGATCCAGAGTAATTGCTACTTTTATTCATTATCAGAAGAAATTTGTGTGTAATTTTGTCTTAACCTCACAAAATACAGTCACGAAGACTGAAATTTATGATGTGAAGAGTGTTTGGCAAAACACTCCTCAGGACTCAAGGGAAGTGCTATAAAATAAGATTTTTATTAAATGCACAGATGCCATTTTGATTTAATATGAGCTATAAACAAAGTACTGAGTTTCGATGTGTAACACCAGCCCTACGCGTGTTGCTCCTCAGTGGAACTTTGTGATTGATCATTGAAATCTCTTCAGTGTATACTGTATACGATTATGACTTCTATAGAAGTGTCTACATATATATGAATATGAATACGTGCTACACGAAACTCACACCTATTTGCTTTTTTCACTGTATGAATTTAGTCAAAAAAAGCAACCACTGGATAGCACGGCAATTCCTCCAATGGTTGCCGTTCATTTCAGTAGGGTAGCATTCACCAATTCTGCCCGCTAGTAATTAATCTATGCCTTTTTTTAAAGAGCCTAACCCTCTTTCTATAGGCAAGCAACAAGACAATAGAAGTTCTCCACCTGCTATGAAACACCTTGGAAGATGACTAAGTCAACCAAGGTGAGATGGCAGAGCACCCTCACCCCCCTTGCAGGATAAGCATAGCACAGGTCAGACACAAGAGGAACTGGCCGGAGAGTAAAGAACTACGGGGTCACAGTCTCAGGATAAGGGGGTGGGACATTTAGGATGGAGATGAGGAGAGATTTCTTCACAGAGCTGAGAATCTTTGGAATTCTCTCTCCCAGAAGGCTGTAGATACTCAGACAATGAGCATATGCAAGTCTGAGATCAATAGATATTTGAGCACAGAGGGAATCAAGAGACATGGGGATAGGGCAGGAAAATGCAGTTGATGTAGAAGTTCAATAGCCATTATCGTATTGAATGGCAGAGCAGGCTTGAGGGCCGTATGGCCTACTCTTGCTCCAATTTTTGATGTTCTTATGTTTTTATGTAACAGTTGGGAACGTTAACTCCTAAGATTAAGTCTGTGCATGTACATTTCCACAGATAATTGTGAACTCCTTCATCAGCATCAAGCACAACTAAACAGAAGGAGTTACATTTAGAGTTCAGAAAATCAATTTCCATTTGACAGACTGATGAAACTTTATAGTAAAACTTCCTTCAGATACTGCCGCATAAACATAAGAATTCGGAGATTTTATACATTTAGTCACGTTACAATCTACAGCTATAAATTTGCACAACCAATAGCTTCACAAGTATACAGAAGCACTTTGCAATAAATAGCAGTGCCTGTCAAAAGGAGGGGAGGAGAGGGGAATTTAAAAATATAACTGCTTACAAACCAGAAATTAATGTGGCAGGGTTTGATGTTCCTGCATCTATAAAAAGTACTGTGACATACGAGGTACCAAACAATTCTTTGATGGAGCATGAAACAAAGAAACTACATGGTAATGTTTAATTGTCTCTGGCATAATCGTTAAATGCCAGATGTTTAATTTTTTTTTAATCAAGTATTATACATCTCACTGACTGAGTAAGCTTTAATGTAGTCACACTTCGAAATATGTCGATGCCACTCTTTTAGGAAAATGCATAGAGACACCAATGCCTTATTCCAGAAGCCTTTTTTTTGTAAATTGTAATGGGAAATATTTGAGCTGGTAGTGACACATGCTTTCACGCATGCTAGTGAGAAATGATTTTATTTCACCATTTTTTCTTTATATGCAATTACATGCAAATAAGGTTGCGTTTTAATTTTCATTGCTGACAGATCATCCATCAAGTCCAGTTAATGGGTGATTAAAACTGTAATACTGTCAACCAAAACTTAGCAAATGTGATACAGTATATCACTGATATAAAGATGCTTACACCTATTAACAGTTTAAACTAAGTACTGGTATTTTCTCTGGAAGAAATAATAAAACAATTCTGGAATTGTGCCAAAAGATTTTAAAAGGAAAAGAAAATCACACAAACATATACATATATATAATATATATAGCACAGTGCAAAATATAAATGTTTGCAGGACAAAAACTCTCAATTGTTTCACATACCTTTAAAAGCTGCATACCGTTTTAGTGGAGTTATCTCAAAGATTCCGTAGTACGATTACCAATTCCACTACCTAGGGAATCGATATTCTATCCACGTAAAATTCAAAACTGATCATTTATATGAGTGAAACACTAAATAGTTGATTACAGTGTTCCCAAATTCATTTGAAAAAAAGCATTTAGAGGTGCAAACCCACACAAGGAAAAGAAATACCTTAACAATGGAAGATAAGCTACAACATCTAAAGCGAGTGAGTTATGGCCCTTTCACTCAACAAAGAACTGCCATAACTTGCCATCAGTGAAATTGCCTTAACATAATTCCCTTCTACACTTTAGGCCAGGATTAATGGATACACATGAGTGATAACAAGGTAGTAATCTAATTGCGGGGTTCCGATCATTTATATGTGAAGGAATGCACAACTGATTGTGTCTGAGTAATCCAATTAAAGGATTCATAGTACATCAAAATATGAAGCTAAAATGTTCTAACTTATTTGAACCCCGTGATTAGTAATGGACTTGAAGTCAATACTTGGTATTTGTCATTTTTAATGCCTTATATACTATAGTATTGTTCACACTGAGTCAAAACATACGCTGCTTTATAATAGAGGTCACAAGGTTCAGATGAGACATAGAAGCACAGAAACATAGAAAATAGGAGCAGGAGTAGGCCATTTGGCCCTTCGAGCCTGCTCCGCCATTCATTATGATTATGGCTGATCATCCAACTCAGTAACCTGTTCCCGCTTTCCCCCCCACCCCGCCATATCCTTTGATCCCTTTCGCCCCAAGAGCTATAACTAATTCCTCCTTGAAAACATACAATGTTTTGGCCTCAACTGCTTTCTGTGGTAGTGAATTCCACAGGCTCACCACTCTCTGGGTGAAGAAATTTCTCCTCATCTCAGTCCTGAAAGGTTTAACCCGTATCCTTAGACTATGACCCCTGGTTCTGGACTCCCCCACCATCGGGAACATCCTTCCTGCATCTACCCTGTCAATCCTGTTAGAATTTTATAGGTTTCTATGAGATTCCCCCCCTCACTCTTCTGAACTCCAGCAAATATAATCCTAACCGACTCAATGTCTCCTCATACGTCAGTCCCGCCATCCCAGGAATCAGTCTGGTAAACCATCGTTGCACTCCCTCTATAGCAAGAACATCCTTCCTCAGATAAGGAGACCAAAACCGCACACAATATTCCAGGTGTGGCCTCACCAAGGCCCTGTATAATTGCAGCAAGACATCCCTGCTCTTGTACTCAAATCCTCTCGCTATGAAGGCCAACGTACCATTTGCCTTTTTTACCGCCTGTTGCACCTGCATGCTTACCTTCAGCGACTGGTGTACGAGAACACCCAGGTCTCGTTGCATATTCCCCTCTCTCAGTATATAGTCATTCAGATAATAATCTGCCTTCCTGTTTTTGCTACCAAAGTGGATAACCTCACATTTATCCAAATTATACTGCATCTGCCATGCATTTGCCCACTCACTCAACTTGTCCAAATCACCCTGAAGCGTCTCTGCATCCACCTCACAACTCACCCTCCCACCCAGTTTTGTGTCATCTACAAATTTGGAGATATTACATTTAGTTCCCTCACCTAAATCATTAATATATATTGTATAATAGCTGGGGTCCTAGCACCGATCCATGCGGTACTCCACTAGTCACTGCCCGCCATTCGGAAAAAGACCCGTTTATTCCTACTCTGTTTCCTGTCTGCCAACCAATTTTCTATCCATTGCAATACACGACCCCCAATCCCATGTGCTTTAATTTTACACGCTAATCTCCTATGCGGGACTTTGTCGAAAGCCTTCTGAAAGTTCAAATAAACCACATCCACTGGCTCCCCCTCATCAACTCTACTAGTTACATCCTCGAAGAATTCTAGTCGATTTGTCAAGCATGATTTCCCTTTCGTAAATCCATGCTGACTGTCCGATTCTACCACTGTTCTCCAAGTGCTCTGCTATAAAATCTTTGATAATGGACTCTAGAATTTTCCCCACTACCAACGTCAGGCTGACTGGTCTATAATTCCCTGCTTTCTCTCTACCTTCCTTTGTAAATAGTGGGGTTACATTAGCTACCATCCAATCTGTAGGAACTGTTAGAGTCTATAGAATCTTGGAAGATGACCACCAATGCATCCACGATTTCTAGGGCCACTTCCCTAAGTACTCTAGGATGTAGATTTTCGGGCCCTGGTGATTTATTCAATCCCATCAATTTCCCCAACACCATTTCTCTACTCATACTGATTTCCTTCAGTTCCTCTCTCACAAAACCCTGTGTTCCCCAACATTTCTGGTATGATATTTGTGTCCTCCTTTGTGAAGACAGAATCAAAGTATGCATTTAGTCGGTCAGCCATTTCTTTGTTCCCCATAATACATTCCCCTGTTTCTGACTGTAAGGGACCTACATTTGTCTTCACCAATCTTTTTCTCTTCACATACCTATAGAAACTTTTACAGTCAGTTTTTATGTTCCCCGCAAGCTTACTCTCGTACTCTATTTTCCCCTTCTTAATAAATCCCTTGGTCCTCCTTTGCTGAATTCTAAACTGTTCCCAAACCTTTAGGGCTGTTGTTTTTTCTGGTGAATTTGTATGCCTCTTGATATTAAACCGAGGCCCCGTCTGTCCTCTTAGGTGGACGTAAAAGATCCCATGGCACTATTTCGAAGAGGAGCAGGGGAGTTATCCCCAGCATCCTGGCCAATATTTATCCTGCAATCAACATCATAAAAAAAATTATCTGGTCCTTATGACATTGCTGTTTGTGAGAGTTTTCTGTGTGCTACAAGTCAAAAGTACTTAATGGCTGTAAAGCACTTTGAGGCATCCGATGGTCATAAAAGGAGATATATAAATGCAAGTCTTTTTAACAAATGTGATTGGAAAGGGTTACACAGGAAGTAATTGCAACTCTTACAGGAAAAATGCATTGTATGCAAGGCTTTCAATGAATTATATAGATATGTGGCATGTTTTAATTCAAATTTGGCTTTATTTTGTACAAGTAGTAGCTGTCACTGATTCCATGGCAAATTCCAAAGTTAATGCAGTGGAGCAGGAGCAGCTCCGAAGAAATACCCAGGCCATGTAATGATATCAAGATGTTTAAAATATAGTGTCGTGGCTTTGTAATTTTTTTTTAAATGAAGAAAACCAAGTGAAAGCCCAAAACCCATAGTGCAGTCAGAAAGAGAATTAAAGATGAGGACAATAAGAAAGAAATACCAAACCTGGGTTTTAAAAGCTTGAAGATTGTAGAAGCTGATGTGGCTCATATCACCAAGTCACACCTTAGTCTCTCTCCTGACATCTCTGGCAGCACCTTGGTCACTGACAAGGCCATCTCTCATCACTTCCTGTAACCCTCACCACTCACATCCCCCAACCCGACTCCAATCCCATTTCCTTCTGTACCCATCTCGAAGGAAAGAAAATCTGTTCCCCAAGTCACTTAAAACTGCAGTTTCAAATTCCCAATTGCCTAGTCTTTGGCCTTCTAGCTGCCACAAGCATTCTGCAGCTGTTGATTTTTCAACCACTCCCTCACTTCCACTGCTGATGCCCTTGTTTCCAGTAAAGCCTTTACTCTCTCATCCTGATCGTTCACCCAGTATGTCCTGGGCTTGCTGCAGTGTTCCAATGAACATCAACGCAAGTTCAAGGAACAGCATCTCATTTACCGATTGGGCATGCTACAGCCAACCAGGTTGAATATTGAGTTCAATAATTTCAGAGCATGACTTGCCCTTTTTTATTTTTATTTTTACATTATTTATTTGGTTTCATCATATTTATTTTACCATGTGTCTGCTCACAGGGTTTTTCATGTTTGTGCTTTTGGCTGGGCTGTTCATTATTCTGTTATTTAACACCCTCTCTGCACTAATGCTTTGTGTTTCACCACACCATTAGCACACTATCTTTGCTTTTACCTCATGACCCTCCTTGTCCATTAATCTCTCTGGCCATTGGTCCTATCAACACCTTCCCTTTTGTTCTCTTTTCCTCCACCACTGCTTTATTTACTTAAAACCAATTACATTTCTAACTAACCTTTGCCAGTTCTGATGAAAGGTCACTGACTTGAAACGTTAACTCTGTTTCTCTCTCCACAGATGCAGCCCGACCTGCTGAGTATTTCCAGCACTTTCTGTTTTTATCCCTGGCTTCTTTTCTCCACTACTGTTGTGCTCCGGTCCCAAGTGGGCCACATCCAGAAGACCAAAGCCACACTATCTTCAGGTTCCCACCCTACAAACACAGTAACGCTATCGCTAATTCCAAAACTATCCTGTTGCAGTTGCACAAGTGAGGCCTGGAACAGTTCATCCTTCTTCCCTCAGCAATACGGAAACACTTGATCTCAACTGAGCATCACCTCCTGAACCAACAGTGGATACTGCAACAAATAGGAAACTAATAGGCACAAAGCAGCCTGTAATTGCTATATGAAGTATCATTTTGGAGCATCAATTCTACGTTTACCCAACATGCAACGGAGCATATTGTTTTAGTTCCTGGGCAAAGTCAGCAAAATGCAAAAATGAGTTTTGATTCAGATCTTCATGTGCCTGAATTTAACAACTCAAATGTTTTTTAGAGAAACTTCGGAAATATCCATCACTGCAGCAATCACAAAACTTTCCTTATTGTAGTCAATTGGAGTCATTCAGGTTGTGGGTTCAAGTCCCACTTCAGAGACTTAAGCACAAAAATTTAGCTTGATGTTCCAGTGTAGTACTGAGGCAATGCTGCACTGTCGTGGGTGCCATCTTTTGGATGAAACGTTGAAACTGAGTCCCCGTCCCCTTCTCAGGCAGATGTAAAAGAACCCATGGGCCTACTCGAAGGAGAGTGTGCTGGCCAATATTTATCCCTCAATCAACATACTAAAAATAGACTATTTGGTCATTATCTCATTGTGGGAGCTTGCTGCACACAAATTGACTGCCACATTTCCTACATTACAACAGTGCCTACATCTCAAGAGTACTTCATTGGCAGGAAAGCACTTTAGGACATACTGAGGTTGTGAAAGGCACTATATAAATGTAAGTCCTTCTTTTCTCTTTCATTCAATGTCCAAATCAATGTCAAACGATAATTACTTTTTAATTTGGGAGAGAAATGAGCTTAATAAATTCACATCAATTTAGATTGGCTTATTTATACTGCAGAACTATTTCAATTGTATATTTAATGAGCAAAGGAGAGAAACACTAATGGAGCAGTACAAAACAATTTTAGGTTCAAAATGATGACTTGGAGTCAGTCAGTGTGATCAAATCAGGAGTTTCCAGGGGTGGTTGCACTGAACAGCTTCTACTGTACCTATAAAATGAAAAGGTGAAGGAAATGTGCAAGCATTGTTTCTAAAAAAAAAATGACTGAAAGATCCAAATCTTTGTAAACAATAGTTCAGTTGGACTGACGGAATACAATCAAGGACATTATTTGTATCCACTTCAATACTAAAGTTGGCTGAAAGTATTACTTTTTAGGTTTCACTTTTGTGATCATTGGCATGTGGTTCAGTTCTGCAACTGAAGAGAAGCTTTGTTCCCAAAACGGTTTTTAAACAGAACAGACTGTCAAAATAATCAGATATATGCTCCGTTTGGAACATCACTCTGAAAAGGAAAAGGAAATTAAATAGTGCGTGCAGCAGGTGTGCGTGTGTATTCCATGTGGAAAAGCTCCTGTTATCGAGTCGGTCCCCCATCACCTATACAGCTCCAAGTAATGAAGTTAAATATAGGTTATTTACTTCATGACCAAGTACCAGAACAGCAGGTATACAACATGCAGCATAAGGATGGAAACGGTTAATATCGAAGACAGTGAGAAAGACCCCTCCCACTGTACGAGCAATGATGTAACAGTCACATGAGATAGGCTTCAGAAGAAGAAGGATGCTAGCTTAGGTGGCTTGCAGAGAGTGCATATAGTAACTGTAAATAATAAAGAGTTGTTAGTTAACCTTTACCGGAGTCTAAGACTTTTTCTAGAATGCCCAACGCGACCAATACAAACCCAACAACTCAACACAACATACCAATCAACGTGTAGAAGGTGGGAAAACTATCACATCACAGAATTCAACAACTACTAAATAAATAGCTAGCAAAACATACTAATAAAAGAAGTGAAGCAAAGCAAGGATCAGCTTTTTTCAAAAGCTTTTCAACCACCAGCTCAGTTTCTTACTGGTGCCAGAAGGTTTGTAACGTAATATATATAAAAAGTTACAAATTTTACAGGAAAATTATTAAACTTACCTTTACAGTGATTCTAAATTTACATAGCAACTTTTAATAAAAGAATGTCTCAAGTTGCTTCACAAATAGCTGTGAGGAATATGGGTGCCAAGCCAAGAAGGAAGAGATTATGAGGTATGACTATAAAAAGCTGGACATTGAGAAGGTTTGTAAAAGAGGAGAGGGAATTGGAAGAGTGGAAAATTTAGGATTTTAAGGATGAGGATGAGGATTTTCAGACTGATGTATTAGGGTATACAGGGCCAGGGTAGGTTGACCAGGACACTGGTGTTAAGAAGTGGAACTCAGTGAAGGGCAAGATGCATGCGGCAGAGTTTTGAACAAGCTGAAGATTATGGAGGGTGGAGGAAGGGATACCATCAAGGAGGGCATTAGTATAGTTGGGTCTAGAGATCAGAAAGACATATCTAAGGCTTATGGCAATGTAGGGCCTGAGTTAGAGAAAGAAGCAGACAATGCTGAGGAAGTAGAAGTAAGCAATCTTTATGACAGAGGGGATATGGGATCTGAAATTCAGCTCAGGATGTCAGTGCTGCAAACCACTGGGTTGAGCCAGACAGAAATAAAATCAGCAACAAGTTTTCAGCAGGGAGTGAGATTGAGGAGAAGGGCCAACAATGGTGACTTCAGTCGATTCGATGTCAGCTAAGCAGTCCGACAGCATAAAGGCAATCAAAAGGCTGAGAGAGATGGGTGTCATCAGCATGCATTTGCAAGCTGGCTGCATGCCTGCAGATGATGCCACTGTCAGGAACCATGTGGAAAGAATAGATTCCGGGGGGACTCCAGTGGTTATAATGCAGGAAAATGGACAGAAGCTATTACTAGTGATGTGCTAGCTACATTCGCCTCGGTAATAATGGAATCGTGAAAGAGCAGTGTTGCAAAGCTGGGTGAGAAAGAAAAGACTGAGGATTAGGATGGCATATTCATATCAACTGCTGTGAAGAGGTCGAGCAGGATGTGCAAAGTTTTCTATTGGTGACCTGTGCCTTTCTGAGAAACCTCGGACATGAGTCAAGTTTATTAAGAGATCCAACTAGAACTCCCAGGATCTATTTGTGTTCACAACTTCTCGCAATACATGCATAGACTTTTTTTTTTTTTACTTAGTTGTAATATTTGAAGGGAAAAATGTATCTCATTATTTATCTAACCCACAGTGGACAAGGAAAACAGTTAACTTATTTTCCGGAAGTCAATAAATCACACTTAAATGTTGATGCTTTTGAATACATTATTCACAAATTTCTTTACAGATCCTTTCCAGTGGACAGCAATTCTCCCCAACCCCAGCAATCCAGTCGCCTTCTACAACAATGAATCTGCAATTTTCCGTAAGCAATGCCAGAGGAGTTCAGAATAATAAACTTTGTGTTATATATCACAGAATTTTTTATCGGAATTTCCATTTATCTATGCTAAAATAAACATGCAAACAACTTAATTGTCAGATGTAAATTAATTGCATTTTGCCTTCTTCCAGAAAAATGAATCAAGTTCATTACAGTGAAAACATACGTATCTCATTTTTGCATATTTACAGATCTCACAGGTCATTCATGTTCCTGCAGCACATGTAAACCTTTGTAAGAATACACAGCTTCCTGCCTCCGTTGTTAGGTGACAGATTCAACTGGCTGACCAGATTCAATTATCATTTTCTTTTGTCATCAAAGGAGTAGAAATCTGGAACTCTCTCCCCAAAAAAGTATTGAAGGTCAGGGTCAATTGAAAATTTCAAAACTGAAATTGATACATCTTTTTTAGGTAAGGGTAGTAAGGGCTGTGGAACCAAGCAAGGTAGATGGAGTTAAGTTACAGTTCAACCATGATCTAACTGAATAGCAGAATAGGCTCGAGAGACTGAATGGCCTACTCCTGTTCCTAAGATCCTAATTTTCCAAAATACGGAACTTTATCCCCAATCTCTTTTAGAAAATGGGTATTTTTCTTCCTCTCATCCTTGTTAACATTCCCCTACACTACTCTTTGAAATAGATCAAGTGGACTAACAGATCCCAGGCTCCACAATGCTACTGTTAGTTATTGGGTGGTGTAGTGGCTCATCACAGCAATTTGCTGACCTTCCTACTAAAGCATTGTATTGCCTCTGCTCACCTCAGTTCGGCGATGACTTGACTAGCATATTACCAGGCAAAGATCTATGGAAATCAACACGTTGAACATATGTAATGTTCTGTTGCAGCATTAGATTTCGCTACATTATAGTAACTAATTTAGAAAAAATATTATAACGTACACTGCATCATCTAGGAAGAAGGCATTTGATACAGTGCCACATAACAGACTTGTGAACAAACTTGTAGCTCATGGAATAAAAGGGACGGTAGCAACATGGATACGAAATTGGCTGAGTGACAGGAAACAAAGAGTAGTGGTTAATGGATGTTTTTCAGGCTGGAGGAAGGTTTGTAGTGGAGTTCCCCAGAGATCAGTGGTGGGACCCTTGCTTTTCCTGATATATATTAATGACCCAGCCCTTGGTGTACAGGGCACAATTTCAAAGTTTACAGATGATACGAAACTTGGAAGCATTGTGAACTGTGAGAAGGATAGTGTAGAACTTAAAAAGGACATAGACAAGTTGGTGGAATGGGCAGATGAGTGGCAGATGAAGTTCAATGCAGAGAAATGTGAAGTGATTCATTTTGGTAGGAAGAACATGGAGAGACAATATAGAATAAAGGGTACAATTCTAAAGGGCATGCAGGAGCAGAGGGACCTGGGTGTATATGAGCATGTCATTGAAGGTGGCAGGACAGATTGAGAGAGCGGTTAATAAAGCATACAATATCCTGGGCTTTGTTAAAAGGGGCATAGAGTACAAGAGCAAGGAAGTTATGTTGAACTTGTATAAGACACTAGTTCGGCCTCAGCTGGAGTATTGTGTCTGGTTCTGGGCGCCGCACTTTAGGAAATACGTGAGGGCATTGGAGAGAGTACAGAATAGATTCACGAGAATGGTTCCAGGGATGAGGAATTTCAGTTATGAAGATAAACTGGAGAAGTTAGGACTGTTTTCCTTGGAGAAGAGAAAGCTGAGAGGTGATTTGATAGAGGTATTCAAAATCATGAGGGATCTGGACAGAGTAAATGGAGAGAAACTGTTCCCACTTGTGAAAGGATCAAGAACGAGAGGGCACAGATTTAAAGCATTTAGTAAGAGAAGCAAAAGTTACATGAGGAAAAACTTTTTCACTCAGCGAGTGGTTAAGGTCTGGAATGCACTGCCTGAGAACGTGGTGGAGGCAGGTTCAATTGTTCAGCTATATGAAAAGGAAGAATCTGCTGGTTTATGGGGAGAATGCAGGGGAATGGAACTGAGGGAACTGATCTCTCGGAAAGCTGGTGAGGACACGATGGGCTGAATGGCCTCCTTCTGCACTGTAACGATTCTGTGATTCTGTGAAAAGGAAAATGTCAAAACAATGTTGTGCAGGACAAGGTAACAAAAGCAATCCTATTTTTCTGCAATTCATTCCACTGACTGCAAAATCCAAATTTTTTGCAATTTCAGAGTCAAGACTTGCAAAATAAACAACTGCAAGGAATGAAATCTGCAGCAAGAAGTTATAATCCACAGAAATCCAACCAGAAATTAGCCTAATTGTAATACTTTTAGGAAACACATTGTAGCTGTTATAGGGTTAACAACGATTGATCCGGACCATTCCTTTCTTGGAGCTAAGGATTTAGGAACGTTGGCAAAAAAACACTATTTTGGCTTCTGTTATAATGATGCACTCAGGAATTTGAACATTTTGTGGGTTTTTTAAAACCGTAATGTCAATTTAAAAACGCAATAAAGCAGTCTAAAATATATGAACCGGAAATCACATTCCAGAATCCTTCATGTTAGTAGACATCTTAATTTAAACTAACAGAAACATTGTTCTAGTCTTAACATTTTAAAGACCATAGTTTTCAGCACAGAAGGAAACAATTCATCCCATTGTGCCTGTGCCAACCCTTCGACAAAGCAATTAAAAAGTAATCCCACTGGCCTGCTCTCTCCCAATTGTACTTTATCTTCCGTCTGTTTCAAGTAATAATCTGTTCTTCCTTTTCAAAGTGCAATCATCAAAAAATATACATTTATAAAATATCTAACTACATGACCTTTTCTTCCCTCCAAATTAAGATTTGTTTGCCTTGTACTGGTGTATTTTAAACCTTTTAAACCTGGCGAAGCTGTTATACAATAACATGAAAAAGGGAAGAAAGGCAATTTAGCTAACCGAGTCAATACATTTCACAGGCCAGGTACGATCCACTATGTCATGGACTGTACCCCATCCACTTAATCTCACAAGAACAGGGTTTAACAAATTGGAAATCTATCTTGTTTTGAATCATAAAAGATTTATATTTCTTCAATGGAATTTGCAAATTGGGCACATCATGCCAACTTTAAAATGTTGCCTTTACGTTTGAAGCTTTTTCTCTGTGATGGGCCAATTAAACATCTTGACTAACGTGTTAACGCCACCTCAATAGGTGTTGTATGATCCTGACAAGATGAACTGATTAACAAGTAACACAGACAACCACCATTAGCGTTGTTGACCAACCCACAGAAGGGAAGACTGCTCGTTATTCATTGTAGCAAAGGTAGTGCTATAAAGGTGTAAACTTTGCATCACAAAGTTTTTGTGCCTTTCTTAATGTGTGGAGTTTGCAAGTTCTCCCTGTGTCTGCATGGGTTTCCTCCGGGTGCTCCGGTTTCCTCCCACATGCCGAAGACTTGCAGGTTGATAGGTTAATTGGCCATGATAAATTGCCCCTAGTATAGGTAGGTGGTAGGAAAATATAGGGACAGGTGGGGATATGGTAGGGATATGGGATTAGTGTAGGATTAGTATAAATGGGTGGTTGATGGTCGGCACAGACTCGGTGGGCCGAAGGGCCTGTTTCAGTGCTGTATCTCTAAAACTAAAAACTAAAACATTTGTGCGATCTTCCTTTATCCTCATTTGTCCTTCAAAGCAGCATTGCCCTGTATCAAGGTTGCCTCAGTGAAACTGCACGAGGAACAAAGAAATAGGAGTAGGCCATTCAGCTCTTCAAACCTGCTCCACATTTCAATTAGATCACTGATCTGTATCTTCATTTACCAGCCGCAGCTCCACATCCCGCGATCCACTTCTCTAAAAAAAATCTATCAATCTCAGTCTTGAAAGGTCTAACTGTCCCTGCAGCCACAGCCTTTTGGGTGAGAATTCCAGATTTCTACATTAATATCCAATTTCATGTAGAATTTTGCCTCAGGGACACTTAATCTAAACTATGAATGCAATTCCAAAGTCTATCTAATTATAGAGATATTTATTATTTTGAAACAGGCACAGTGAAGTTCTGCAATCTCATGAAATCCACTGTTTCCCTTTTGTTTATGTTTAATTTCTTATTAAAATTTGATTTGCAATTGTAGCTCAAGACATATGGTTTGTGAGGGTGGTATTTTCCAAGCATTGGAAGATCAGAATTATATTGTGAGACATTGTACCATTTCCACTACATAGTGAAAAGGGTTCAATGGCCATCCTGGTGAGTGCTTTGCCAGAATACTTCACTCATAAAGGTAAATTCTGAGTTTGTAAGAAATGAGGGCTTGCCGAAAGAAGCGGTATCAAGCACTGGAAAATGTATATGCAGTGAATTTCAATAATAGAGAACAGGAAGGGAACTGAGATCTAAAGGCAATTTATTCCATCAGCCATGTATAATTCACCCTATCATTGGTTCTACCCCATCCACTTGAGCTCATGACAAAAGAGTTTTTCATGACCTCACCAAATGGTAACTAAAGCAAATCTCTATCTTTCTATCATACATTAAACATCCTAGACCAGTTGTGTTCCTTGGAAAGTTATTTTTATGGTCCCAACAATTAAGGATCTTTAAAAATGAATCAGTGTTTGATCATCTCCATCTGTATGCGCTCTCAAAACTTTCAATCCTATTTCCAACTAGATATTAACGGAATTCCTTTCAAAGGATGCTAACCTAGTAAAAAAAAAAATTCATAGTTTTCCGTTTGTTCTACAAATTAGAAGAAATTTAATCTTTTGCACTGAAATAAATGTAAAAAATCTGACTTGTAATAAAGAAAATTCTATCTGGTAATCATTATTTCCAGTAACAGCAATATCTTTCCTAGCTCTGTCTAAACATCTGGCATAATGATGTTTTTAGGTCAGTAGCAATGTTTATTTTAAAAGGAAAAAAGTCAAATAATTCCAAACTAAAGTCATCAGCAAGCTATAAAGATCTATTTGGCAAGGTTGATTAAACTGATATTTAACACCTTGAAAATTAGTTCTAATTACATGGCAATAAGGTATAAAATAAAATGGCCAAAAATTAAATGAAAAGTTCAAATAGTTCTGAAGCCTGTTTAAGTGAACCTTAATCAGCAACTTTTTGCCACAGCTCAAGAGAAGCTGAAGTGTCGCACAATTGTTGAAAGAGCTCAGTTAAAGCCATAGAAATTTCACAAAAGGAGCCATTCAGCCCATCGTGCCCATTCTGGCTATTTGAAAAAGCAGTCGCGTTTAGTCCCACACCCTTGCTTTTTGCCTGTAGCCCTGCACGTTCCTCATTCTCAAATACCTGTCTAACTCCCTTTTCAGAATCATGCCTACTTTTTATTCATTCATGGGATGTGGGCATCGCTGGCTAGACCAGCATTTATTGCCCATCCCTAATTGCCCTTGAGAAGGTGGTGGTGAGCTGCCTTCTTGAACCGCTGCAGTCCATGTGGGATAGGGACACCCACAGTGCTGATAGGATGGGAGTTCCAGGATTTTGACCCAGCGACAGTGAAGAAACGGCAATATAGTTCCAAGTCAGGATGGTGTGTGACTTGGAGGGGAACTTGCAGGTGGTGATGTTCCCATGCATCTGCTGCTCTTGTCCTTCAAGGTGGTAGAGGTTGTGGGTTTGCAAGGTGCTGTCTAAGGAGCCTTGGTGCGTTGCTGCAGTGCATCTTGTACATGGTACACACTGCTGCCACTGTGCGTCGATCGTGAAGGGAGTGAATGTTTGTGGATGGGGTGCCAATCAAGTGGGCTGCTTTGTCCTGGATGGTGTCGAGCTTCTTGAATGTTGCTGGAGCTGCACCCATCCAGGCAAGTGGAGAGTATTCCATCAGACTCCTGACTTGTGCCTTGTAGATGGTGGACAGGCTTTGGGGAGTCAGGAGGTGAGTTACTCGCCGCAGGATTCCTAGCCTCTGACCTGCTCTTGTAGCCATGGCACTTATATGGCTACTCCAGTTCAGTTTCTGGTCAACGGTAACACCCAGGATGTTGATAGTGGGGGATTCAGCGATTGTAATGCCATTGTATGTCAAGGGGGAGATGGTGAGACTCTCTCTTGTTGGAGATGGTCATTGCCTGGCACTTGTGTGGCACGAATGTTACTTCCCATTTATCAGTCCAAGCCTGGATATTGTCCAGGTCTTGCTGTATTTCTACACGGACTGCTTCAGTATCTGAGGAGTCGCGAATGGTGATGAACATTGTGCAATCACCAGCGAGCATCCCCACTTCTGACCTTATGATTAAAGGAAGGTCATTGATGAAGCAGCTGAAGATGGTTGGGCCCAGTATGCTTCTTTTCACATAAGAGACTTCAAAAGTGCATCACTTCACACTTCTCCGCATTGAACTTCACCTGCCATGCTTCGGCCCATTTCAACAAGTGTCTGTCATCCATGCCTTTCCTCATCACTATCTACTACTTTTTCAAGTTTTGTACCATCTGCAAACTTTATAATGTTGCTTCCTACACCCGAATCCAGGTAGTTTATAAGAATTGCAGAGAGTAATGAACCCAAAACTGACCCTTGGGGAACACCCCTGTAAGCAACTGTCCAGTTCAAAAAATAGCCATCACCCTTCGCTTCCTGTCACTGAGTCAATTCTGTCACTTTCTCCTTAATTCCATCTTCTTAATAAGCCTCCTGTGTGGCACTTTCTTGAATGCTTTCCATAAATCCAAATATACAGCATTTACCACAGTATCTAGAGCAACCTTCTCTGTTACCTCATCAAAGAATTCAATCAAGTTAGTCAGACACAATTTGCCTTTAACAAATCCATGCTTTCGCTCCTTCACCAACCATGCCTTTCCAAATGAAAATTTATTTTGTTCCTGACAATTGTTTTGAATAAATTCCTCACTATCGATGTTAGGCTGACTGGCCTATAGTTTTCTGGTTTATCCTTCACCCCTTTCTTGAATAATGGAACAATATCAGCAACCCTCCAGTCCTCCAGCACTACTTCTGTATCCAGGAGGGTTGAAAGATCTTGACCAATGCTTCTGCAATTTCTTCTTTTTCTTCTTTCAGCAATGGATGCATTCCATCTAGACTAAGTGACTTATCAACTTTCTGCATGTTGGTCACATTAGAGCAGTGTAAACCTTCTACTTAGGTGGAGACCTACTACGAATGGAAGGATGAGATTGTGTTTGGACTTTGCCCCATTGGGATACCTTATTATGGAAGCATTAAGGCTTTATCGTTAATTATACAGGTAAAGCAGCGATTTTTGCGACGAGTGATCAGTTATAGCTCAGGTGAAACAGTGATTTATGTGTAATTCTTTCAATTTAGTATTCTGTATTCGCTGCTCACAATGCGGTCTGCTCTAAATGGAGACACCAAAAGCAGACTGGTGTCCACTTTGCAGAATACCTCCATTCAGCCTGCAAGCATGATCTCAAGCTTCCAGTGGCCTGCCATTTTAATTTGCCATCTTGCTCTCAATGATATTTCTGTCCACGTTCTACTGCAGCATTCCAATGAATCTCAATGCGAGCTCTACATAGGAACATAGGAAGATAGGAACAGGAGTAGGCCATTAAGCCCCTCAACCCTGCCCCGCCATTCAATCAGATCATGGTTGATCCACGGCCTGACTCTATATACCTGCCTTTGGCCCATATCCCTTAATATCTTTGCTTAACAAAAATCTATCTCAGATTTAAAATTAACAACTGTTCTAACTTGAACTGCTGTTTGTGGGAGACAGTTCCAAACCTCCACCATGCCAAAGACTTGCAGGTTGATAGGTTAATTGGCCATTATAAATTGCCCCTAGTATAGGTAGGTGGTAGGGAAATATATCGGGACAGGTGAGGATGTGGTAGGAATATGGGATTAGTGTAGGATTAGTATAAGTGGGTGGTTGATGGCCGGCACAGACTCGGTGGGCCGAAGGGCCTGTTTCAGTGCTGTATCTCGAAACTAAACTAAACCCTTTGCGTGAAGAAGTGCTTCCGAACATCTCTCCTGAACAGTCTAGTCCTAATTTTTACACTACACCCCCTAGCTTTAGAATCTCCAACCAGTTGAAATAGTTTATCTTTATCTAGCCTGTCAATATCTTGAAGACTTCAATCAGATCACCCTTTAACCTTCTAAATTCTAGCGAAAACAGGCCTAATTTGTGTAATCTGTCCTCGCAACTTAACCCCTGTAGACTGGGTATCATTCTTGTAAACCTACGTTGCACTCCCTCCAAGACCTTATCCTTCCTAAGGTGTGGTGCCCAGAAGTGCTCACAGTACTCCAAGTGGGGTCTAACCAGGGTTTTGTACAGCTGCAGCATAACCTCTGTGTCTTTATACTCCAATCCTTTAGATACAAAGGCTAACATTCCATTAGCCTTTTTGATTATTTTCTGCACTCGCTCATGGCATTTTAAAGATCTATCCACCTGAACCCCCAAGTCGCTTTAGACATCCACTGTACTTAACCTCTTCCCATTGAGAAAGTACCCTGCTCTACCCTTTTTTGGTCCAAAATGGATAAACTCACACTTGCCAGCATAGAAATCCATCTGCCACAGTATTACCCACTGACCTAGTCTGTCAATATCTCTTTGCAATTTTATGCTATCATGTAGACTGTCTACAATGCCACCTAACTTTGTATCATCAGCAAATTTGGATATATGACTTACTATGCCATCATCCAAGTTGTTAATGAATAATGTGAATAATTGAGGCCCCAACACAGATCCCTACGAGACACCACTAGTCACATCCTGTCAATCAGAGTACTTACCCATTATCCCCACTCTCTGTCGCCTACCACTCAACCAACCTCCTAACCATGTCAATAATTTGCCCTCAACTCCATGGGCTTCTACCTTAGTTAACAGTCTCCTATGTGGGACTTTGTCAAATGCCTTCTGGAAGTCCATATAAATAACATCCATAGATATTCCCCTGTCCACTACCTTAGTCACCTCTTCAAAAAATTCAATGAGATTTGTCAGGCATGACCTTCCAGTCATGAATTCATGCTGGCTGTCCCTGATTAACTGAAATTTTTCTAGGTGTTCAGTCACCCTACCCTTGATTATAGACTCCAGCAACTTGCCCACCACAGATGTCAGGCTAACTGCTCTGTAATTTTCTTGGTTCCCCCTTTCACCCTTCTTAAAAAGTGGAGTGACATGTGCAACTTTCCAATCCAGAGGGACCACTCCTGAATCTAGGGAACTCTGAAAGACTATAGTTAGGGCATCTACACTGTGCTCCCCTTCTTCCTTTAACAACCTCAGATGAAAACCGTCAGGTCCTGGGGATTTCTCACTCTTTATTTCCATTAATTTCCTTGCTAATGATGTTTTACTTACGTTAATTGTATTAAGTCCCTATCCCCTATTACTTTTTTTGGGGACTTCCTTTTCAACTTTAAATACTGAGGCAAAGTAATTTTTCAATATGTCTGCCATTTCCCCATTATCAATGACAATATCTCCAGTTTCAGCTTTTAGTGGGCCTACATTGCTCTTGACCACCCACTTTCCCTTCATGTAACTATAAAATTTCTTCTTATTGATTTTGATGTACCTTGCAAGTTTCCTTTCATAATCTCTTTTAGTAGCTCTTATGAGCTGCTTTGTGATCCTTTGCTGGTCTTTGTATCGATCCCATTCGGCCGGATCTGTGCTGCGTTTTGCATTTTTGTCAGCCCTTTCTTTTTGTTTAATGCTATCCCTAATCTCTTCAGTTGTGCATGGCTGTTTTTTCTGTGAAGTGGAGCTTTTTCCTCTCAGGGGTATATAGTCTCTCTCTATTATGTTAAATGTTTCTTTAAATATTCTCCACTGTTCTTCAGTCGTTTGACCCATTAACAGATCTACCCAGTTTACCGTGGACAGTCTCTGTCTCATCCCGGTAAAGTCAGCCTTACCCAAGTCTAAAATTCTAGTAGCTGATTCATGCTTTTCATTTTTAAACGCTACCTTGAATTCGATCATGTTGTGATCATCCTTTGATAAATGTTCACGCACAGTTCGGCTACTAATTAAATTTGGCTCTTTACTCATAACTAAATATAATATTGCCTGTCCCCTTGTTACATCTGGGACATATTGCTGTCGGAAACTATCCCGGACACATTCCAGAAATTCACTAACTTTCTGACAGGTGCTAGTCTGCCTCTCCCAATCTATGTGTAAATTAAAATCCCCCATTAATACTACTCTGCCTTTGTTACACACTTGCCTAATTTGTGCATTCATACAATCTAACACCTCAGAACTGCTACCCGGGGGTCTATACACAACACCTATTACAGTTTTAGATCCTTTTCTGCTCCTCAATTCCCCTCATTATATCCTCCCTCACCAATGAGGTGATATATTTCTAATCAGTAAGGCTACTCCACCCCCTCTGCCATTTTCCCTGTCCCCCCTGTAAACTTTATAACCAGGTGTATTTAGTTCCCAGTCCCGACCATCCTGCAGCCACGTCTCTGCAATGGCCACCACATCATAATCTTCCATTTGAATTTGCACCTGCAGCTCATCTAGTTTATTCCTTACACTCTGTGCATTTGTATATAGAACTCTTATTTGGGCTACACCCCCTAACCTGTCCCTCAGCACTGATGCTTTATTTGTCAGTTTATTTTTTCTCTTTTCTGGTTTGACCAGTATACTTCTTGCAGTTTGGTAACAATCAGCCTCACCACTCACCTGCACTCCTACCTTCTTCTTTAACGTCCTGGTTTTCCATGCAACTGAACCCTCCCCCCGCCACTATTTAGAGTAAAGCCCTATCTACAGCCCTAGTTATGCGATTCGCCAGGAATCTGGTCCCAGCATGATTCAGGTGGAGCCCGTCCCATCAGAACAGCTCCCTCCTTCCCCAGTACTGGTACCAATGTCCCACGAATTCGAACCCATTTTCCCACACCAAACTTTGAGCCACGGATTTACCTCTTTAATCTTATTGACCCTTTGCCAATTTGCTCATGGCTCAGGTAGTCATAGAGTCATAGAGAGATACAGCACCAAAACAGGCCCTTCAGTACAACAAGTCCGCGCCGACCATCAACCCCCCATTTATCTAATCTACTAATCCTACATTAATCCCATTTTCCCTCTCACATCCCCACCTTCCCTCAATTCTCCGACCACCTACCTACACTAGGGGCAATTTTTAATTATTTTTTTTTTTACAATGGCCAATTTACCTATCAACCCGCAAGTTTTTTTTTAGAATTAGAACATTACAGCGCAGTACAGGCCCTTCGGCCCTCGATGTTGCGCCGACCTGTGAAACCATCTGACCTACACTATTCCATTTTCATCCATATGTCTATCCAATGACCACTTAAATGCCCTTAACGTTGGCGAATCTACTACTGCTGCAGGCAGGGCGTTCCACGCCCTTAATACTCTCTGAGTAAAGAAACTACCTCTCACATCTGTCCTATATCTATCACCCCTCAACTTGAAGCTATGTCCCCTCGTGTTTGCCATCACCATCCGAGGAAAAAGACTCTCACTATCCACCCTATCTAACCCTCTGATTATCTTATATGTCTCTATTAAGTCACCTCTCCTCCTCCTTCTCTCCAACGAAAACAACCTCAAGTCCCTCAGCCTTTCCTCGTAAGACCTTCCCTCCATACCAGGCAACATCCTAGTAAATCTCCTCTGCACCCTTTCCATAGCTTCCACATCCTTCCTATAATGCGGTGACCAGAACTGCACGCAATACTCCAGGTGCGGTCTCACCAGAGTTTTGTACAGCTGCAGCATGACCTCGTGGCTCCGAAACTCGATCCCCCTACTAATAAAAGCTAACACCATATGCCTTCTTAACAGCCCTATTAACCTGGGTAGCAACCTTCAGGGATTTATGCACCTGGACACCAAGATCTCTCTGTTCATCTACACTACCAAGAATCTTCCCATTAGCCCAGTATTCTGCATTCCTGTTACTCCTTCCAAAGTGAATCACCTCACACTTTTCCGCATTAAACTCCATTTGCCATCTCTCAGCCCAGCTCTGCAGCCTATCTATGTCTCTCTGTACCCTACAACATCCTTCGGCACTATCCACAACTCCACCGACCTTAGTGTCATCTGCAAATTTACTAACCCACCCTTCTACACCCTCTTCCAGGTCATTTATAAAAATGACAAACAGCAGTGGCCCCAAAACAGATCCTTGCGGTACACCACTAGTAACTAAACTCCAGGATGAACATTTGCCATCAACCACCACCCTCTGTCTTCTTTCAGCTAGCCAATTTCTGATCCAAAGCTCTAAATCACCTTCAACCCCATACTTCCGTATTTTCTGCAATAGCCTACCGTGGGGAACCTTCTCAAACGCCTTACTGAAATCCATATACACCACATCCACTGCTTTACCCTCATCCACCTGTTTGGTCACCTTCTCGAAAAACTCAATAAGGTTTGTGAGGCACGACCTACCCGTCACAAAACCGTGCTGACTATCTCTAGTGAACTTATTCTTTTCAAGATGATTATAAATCCTGTCTCTTATAACCTTTTCCAACATTTTACCCACAACCGAAGTAAGGCTCACAGGTCTATAATTACCAGGGCTGTCTCTACTCCCCTTCTTGAACAAGGGGACAACATTTGCTATCCTCCAGTCTTCCGGCACTATTCCTGTCGACAATGACGACATAAAGATCAAAGACAAAGGCTCTGCAATCTCCTCCCTAGCTTCCCAGAGAATCCTAGGATAAATCCCATCTGGCCCAGGGGACTTATCTATTTTCACACTTTCCAAAATTGATAACACCTCCTCCTTGTGAACCTCAATCCCATCTAGCCTAGTAGCCTGAATCTCAGTATTCTCAACAACATTTTCTTTCTCTACTGTAAATACTGACGCAAAATATTCATTTAACACTTCCCCTATCTCCTCTGATTCCACACACAACTTCCCACTACTATCCTTGATTGGCCCTAATCTAACTCTAGTCATTCTTTTATTCCTGATATACCTATAGAAAGCCTTAGGGTTTTCCCTGATCCTATCCACCAATGACTTCTCGTGTCCTCTCCTTGCTCTTCTTAGCTCTCCCATTAGATCCTTCTTAGTCTTTGGCATGTGGAGGAAACCGGAGCACCCGGAGGAAACCCACGCGGTCACAGGGAGAACTTGCAAACTCCGCACAGACAGTACCCAGAACCGAACCCGGGTCGCTGGAGCTGTGTTACCTTTTGGTTCTGCTTTTTAATCTAGCCCCTAGCTGCTCATATCCCCTCAGCAGAACCTCTAACCTCGTTCTACCTATAGCATAGTAGCTGAAATTTGCAACAAGGGGTTGAGATATGCAATGCTACTAACCATGGCACAGCTGAAACTAATTCATGATCAGATTGAGACTTCTATTTAATGACTGTCGACAGAAGTGGTATCTTTAAATTCTATAGTGGGACCAAAATTTTGCATATATCTGGTTATAATAATCCATAATTTATCAAAGGATGAAAACTGAATAATGAAAGTACTTTCATTATAACATCGGGCCCCCCATACCCTAAATGCATGGTTAAGTTAAAATAATAGCGGCCTTAAAATTCTGATCAGGCCATATGGGACCTCCCTAGTCCTCTGAATCAGACAGAAAAAAGTGGGTGGAACCTACTCCATTTTCTGGTGGAGGGCAATGGGTAAAGCTTCCACTGGCACCCAACACAAGAGGACTGAAGAATTCTGTCCATTATGCTCTCTGTTGCCTTCAGAGGAACTCAGTCCTTTCTGGCATGAAATGTGCCTGATTTTCCTAAGTTTTCACCCCCCACCATTTTTGTCAGTCAGAGGCTTGACACTTGCAGAAATGCTTCATCATGTTTAAGAAGCTCCGGATTAAGCTGCTGAGAAGTTCACATAGAGTTTCTGTTGCATATTCTCGTACTGTATGGGCACACATATTTACCAAGTCCACAGAGCATCAGTACATGTTGGCAAGAGCCAAAGCTTATCCCCAATCTATATCGGGTACCACTTAAGTTTGATCACACATCCTACCTGCTAGGACAATACTTGCCCAGCTAGGGCCAATCACTCTATTAAGACATTGGTTTGCCAAATCCCCCATGACAGTTCGATAACTACAGATTCCATTAATCATCCAGGTTGGTTGAACAACAGTGCCATGGAGTACTGCAAACCTAGCTTGTCCAGTATTGGATGAACAAGTCTGCCACAGACTGGAGGAAGGATTCCCCAGGGGTCAGTACTAGGAACATAGCTTTTTTTTCAAGAGGACATAGACAGGCTGGTGGAATGGATGGACATGTGGCATATGAAATTTAATGCAGAGAAAAATGAAGTGATAAATTTTGGTAAGAAGAATGAGAGGAAATATAAAATAAATGGTACAATTCTAAAGAGGGTACAGGAACAGAAACACCTGGGGGTATAATTGCACAAATCGTTGCAGCTAACAGGGCAGGCTAAGAAAGTTGTTAAAAAAGCATACAGGATCCTGGGCTTTATAAATAAAAGCATAGGGTCCAAAAGCAAGGAAGTCATGATGAACCTTTATAAAACACTGGTTTGGCCTCAACTGGAGTAGTGTGGCTAATTCTGGGCACCGCATTTTAGGAAGGATGTGAAGGCTTTAGAGAAGATGCAGAAAATATTTACAAGAATTTGTGGGGCTATGGGGAAAGGGGAGTGGGACTAGCTGAATTGTTCTCGTCAGTGCAGACATGACAGACCAAATGGCCTCCATCTGTGCTGTAATCATTCTCCATTTTCTAAGACTTCATTTTGAACATTAGCGATTGTATTTTGCCACTGAATCAGATCTACAGGGACGGCAAGTTTCTCTTATTTATCCACCAATGGTACAAGTACAACATAGCATCACTGTTGATTTCACCACAGGGCAATGGAATTCCACACAACAGAAAGGTGGGAAATGTCTTCCTTAAGTTCCACACTACTGCCATAAATATGAAAGTGCTTTGTGATGCCATGTGTACACAACTCTTCCAAGATTACTGAATGCCTGAAGGTCTTGGGTCTTGTTTCCTCAGCTCATCCTAGTTGAATGTGTGGACTGTGGTGATTCAATTACCCTTCCATTTCCAAAACTCCACCCACCATATTGTGCTCTAAGTTCAATAAGTGCACAGGACTACTTATATTCCAAGTGACATACACAGCACATCCTGAGTTCATCTCTTTCTAAAGTGATGCTTTGTCTATCCATGTAAAAGTCAGTAACTGTTCGTTTTTTGTTTCAAGTTCATTTCTGGCAGCAGTGGAGAAATTGGCATCATCCAGACATTCCTGTCACATTTCAAGTCTCAGACAACAGCTGCTGTTGTCAGGTTAGCATGTCCTGATATCTGGCTTCTTGAATCAGCTTAGCAGCAACAGTAGGTCAAACATGACTACTATGAGGATACAAGTCTTCCAAATGGCCACGGTCCAATCAAATTACTCATATTTAGCTCCAAGACCAATTGCTCACAATGAGGCAGTCTTTTGGAAAGTATTGCCAAACCATGAATATGAAAATGCTTTGTGATGCCATGTGTACAACAACTCTTCCAAGATCACTGTATGCCTGAAGGTCATGGGTCTCGTCTCCTCAGCTCATCTGAATTGAATGTGTGGACTGTGGTGATTCAGCACTGTGTACTGTCATATTTTCAATGATCACTCACATTTGGCTTGGGTACTTTTATTGACTCTTGCATAGATCTACTGCCAAATTTTATAACAATCTGCCTAGAATAATCAGAGGTAAATACAGTCAAATAAGCAGTCTTCATGGTATTAAATTACAAAGTTTTCATATAGTTTTACATGCAGTAGTTAATTGTAATTGTTTGTATGATGGCATAAATTTTTATCTCATACACCCAACAAAGTCCTGTTGTAAGTTACTGATACCCTTTACACACGAAGTTGGGCAAAATATTTTATGGTGTTGCTCATCTGCAATCTGGGTTTGAAGTGCATATTACTACAACCCAGCTGTAAAGTCTCAAAACTTCTGATTCTGCTTTTCTCTGAGTGGTTTCTGAATTTCAACCAAAAACAAAAACTGGCAAACATTCAAAGAGGAAATTTGATGGATGTTCACTACAGACACAGAATCATGGAATCTATGAGTTCCTGGCTGAGATTTGCACACCACTTTGCTTTAGTGCATTCTGGAATCAGACAAAGAGCTGAATCAAGAGCTTTACTGGCACTTTTGCATCAATGTACAGTCAAATGCCTTGGTACTAATGCCAAAGTAACAAAATACAGTGCAGCCTTCTATTTATCTTTCCAGTCTGCTGCTCACTTTTACTGTTCCTTATGCCTCTGTTAATTTTCAGCTCAGTATCCTATTACTACCGAGGTGGGAGCAGTGCACTGACTTTTCTAGTTCCACTTCTCCACAGGTCACAACATATATTTAAATGTTGACCCAGTTTCTTTCTTCTTTCTTTCTTTTGGGCCTCCTTATCTCGAGAGACAATGGATACGCGCCTGGAGGTGGTCAGTGGTTTGTGAAGCAGCGCCTGGAGTGGCTATAAAGGCCAATTCTAGAGTGACAGACTCTTCCACAGGTGCTGCAGAGAAATTTGTTTGTCGGGGCTGTTGCACAGTTGGCTCTCCCCTTGCGCCTCTGTCTTTTTTCCTGCCAACTACTAAGTCTCTTCGACTCACCACATTTTAGCCCTGTCTTTATGGCTGCCCGCCAGCTCTGGCGAACGCTGGCAACTGACTCCCACGGCTTGTGATCAATGTCACAGCATTTCATGTCGCGTTTGCAGTTACCGACCCAGTTACCGATGCGGTAAATCATATACTCTACTCTTTATCCCAGAATAAAATACACCAACAAGGTTTCTTTAATAAACAAAAATATCAGTTTATTACAAAACAATTCTTATCCAGGAATGAAGCAAAGCAGTAACACACAGCTTGAAACATGAAAGTCCCCTTTTAAAATCCCCCACACACAAACTCATACACACTGAAAAAAAAAGAAATTCTCTCTGCAGAGCTCTGTTACAAAAAGAAAACAAAAATAAAAATACGTTGCCAAATGGGCGGCACAGTGGCGCAGTGGTTAGCACCGCAGCTTCACAGCTCCAGGGACCCGGGTTCGATTCTGGGTACTGCCTGTGCGGAGTTTGCAAGTTCTCCCTGTGTCTGCGTGGGTTTCCTCCGGGTGCTCCGGTTTCCTCCCACATGCCAAAGACTTGCAGGTTGATAGGTTAATTGGCCATTATAAATTGCCCCTAGTATAGGTAGGTGGTAGGGAAATATATAGGGACAGGTGGGGATGTGATAGGAATATGGGATTAGTGTAGGATTAGTATAAATGGGTGGTTGATGGTCGGCACAGACTCGGTGGGCCGAAGGGCCTGTTTCAGTGCTGTATCTCTAAACTAAACTTGCTAATTCTTGAAGAAAAAAAGATATGGAAGTATGTTAGTTGTCCCTTTTGGTCTGACATCCAGGTGTACGGTGACAGGTCACTGGGATCTTTTCAAAATCAATTCGTTCTGGAGCTGTCAAGAAATAGTGTGTTAAGCTTTCCAGGAGAAATGGGGCATCAGGGGCTTCCACTATCACACTCTAGGTTTGCAGGGTTTTTTTCCAAAGGCAGGAGGAAAGAGGAGATGACACACTGGACCTCTCGGGGTCACTTAGAGAGGTGCAGGAAAGATGAGCTGGGGTTTCTTTCTTGGCAGGTTGATCTTCAACTGCTTTTCAAACACTGTCCACACCTCAACTGAACCAAAACAACATCTCAGAAGCGAAAAGAAACAAAACAGCAGGTCAGAACTTCCTGACCACTATAAATCTTAACATGTCACTTCTCTGTAAACATCTTCCCCAGGTCACCAAGGTTTCTGTTGTTTATTTATCATAAGGCATGTAACATCCAGTAAAGGTTGCTTTCAAACACATCTCAGTGCCCTTTCAGTGAACTGTAAATAACAAAACAAAGTCCAGGATCTATGAAATCTTCAGCCTTCCAAAATCAAATCAATTTCCACCATTTAAATGAGTCCTCAAAAGAATTTAACAAATAATGGAAGCACTTTCGTAACAATCCTCAGTTCTGCAGTGGTCATTTCGTTACCCATCATTACTTTTTCCATGAATAATCATTTGCCCTTTAACAATTCTTTTTAAAACTTTGACTTCATTCTCTGAATTCTGTCTTTCTCACTTTTGTTTATTTATTTTTTAATTCATTTATAGGATGTGGGCTTCGCTGGCCAGGCCAGCATTTATTGCCCATCCCTAATTGCCCTTGAGAAGGTGGTGGTGAGCTGCCTTCTTGAATCACTGCAGTCCCTGTGGGGTAGGTACACCCACAGTGCTGTTAGGAAGGGAGTTCCAGGATTTTGACCCAGCGACAGTGAAGGAACGCCGATATAGTTCCAAGTCAGGATGGTGTGTGACTTGGAGGGGAACTTGCAGGTGTTCCAATGTATGTGCTGCCCTTGTCCTTCCAGTTGGTCGAGGTCACGGGTTTGGAAGGTGCTGTCTAAGGAGCCTTGGTGCATTGCTGCAGTGCATCTTGTAGATGGTACACACTGCTGCCACTGTGCGCCGGTGGTGGAGGGAGTGAATGTTTGTAGATGGGGTGCCAATCAACAGGCTGCTTTGTCCTGGACGGTGTTGAGCTTCTTGAGTGTTGTTGGAGCTCCACCCATCCAGGCAAGTGGAGAGTATTCCATCACACTCCTGACCTGTGCCTTGTGGATGGTGGACAGGCTTTGGGGAGTCAGGTGGTGAGTTACTCGTCCCAGGATTCCTAGTCTCTGACCTGCTCTTGTAGCCACGGTATTTATATGGCTACTCCAGTTCAGTTTCTGGTCAATGGTAGCCCCCTAGGATGTTGATAGTGGGGGATTCAGCGATGGTAATGCCGTTGAATGTGAGATGGTTAGATTCTCTCTTGTTGGAGATGGTCATTGCCTGGCACTTGTGTGGTGCGAATGTTACTTGCCACTTATCAGCCCAAGCCTGGATATTGTCCAGGTCTTGCTGCATTTCTACACGGACTGCTTCAGTATCTGAGGAGTCACGAATGGTGCTGAACATTGTGCAATCATCAGCGAACTTCTGACCTTATGATTGAAGGAAGGTCATTGATGAAGCAGCTGAAGATGGTTGGGCCTAGGACACTACCCTGAGCAACTCCTGCAGTGATCTCCTGGAGCTCAGATGATTGACCTCCAACAACCACAACCATCTTCCTTTGTGCTAGGTATGACTCCAACCAGCGGAGGGTTTTCCCCCCGATTCCCATTGAACTCAGTTTTGCTAGGGCTCCTTGATGCCATACTCGCTCAAATGCTGCCTTGATGTCAAGCGCAGTCACTCTCACCTCACCTCTTGAGTTCAGCTCTTTTGTCCATGTTTGGACCAAGGCTGTAATGAGGTCAGGAGCTGAGTGGCCCTGGCAGAACCCAAACTGAGCGTCACTGCCATTTTTGTTCTTCTCTCTCCAGCTGGATTTTTTTTTTGCTCTGTAACCCGATTCATTTCTTGTCTCCTGCACCTTCGAGTGAAAGAGGAGCCAATTACATCGATTGAAAGAACTGAGTAGCTTTTTATGGCTCAGGAAAAATCAGACATGCGGGTAACACAGAAAGATCTCATGTATGCAGTTCCCCAAAAACATTACAAAAGAATGTTTCAGTCAACAACAGGAGTTCCAGGAAGGAAACAAAATACAAGGTTGAAGCTGGTAGGTAGTGGAGACTCATGATTAGGATAGCAGGGCTCTGAAAAGAAACAATAAAGGACTTGAGACAGTATCGACATATGCACGCCACCATTCCCTAAAATGACTCGCAAGTAAATTAAAAGAGGAAAAAATAATCAAGAAATAAAATAAAAACAGTTAAAATCCAACAGCAGGCATGATGTCCAGAGATTGTAAAAACAGCACTGAATTGCACGGCATAGCAAGTGTGCACGGAAACCAGAAAGGGCATAATGTTGCAGAGAACTTCAACAAGCATGCAACAGGGTGAGGATCACAAAGAAAGAAATGAGCTCCCAAATGATCATGATTAAAGCCCCAGACAACACATGCCAACTCTGGGAACAAAGCAGAAAGGTAAAATGATGCCCGAGAGAAGCATAGATCTGAAATATGAGCACGCAGAGGAGAAATCAGCTGGTATATAAAAATTGGAGGATGGGAGAGGAGGTGGTTAGGAAGTACAGATTTGGTTAGTAGAGCTCATTCAAAGTGGCGGGGAAAGAATGAACAATGGGGTGAATGGGGAAGTGCTATGGTGTCTCACAGAAGAACATGGATTTATTCTGAAGAGATTAGTTGGGATTTTTTTGAGATAGTGAAATTCAGCATATTTAATTCAACCTTGATTGGGGAAATATTGAGCCAATCAACATAATTCGCGCTCTACAAATTTGTTGGATATTTTCCCATGGCCTACAGACACATTGGACATGCACCAGATGTAAAACTTAATTATACAGTTATGTATGAAGGAACAAAGCTCCATGTTGAAAGGTTTGAAAGACTCTTTTTTTGTTGAACTCAGCAAAAGCAGCAAATATATTGATTTCAGCAAAGAATATACAACATGTGATTTGAATGCAGTACAGAATGTCATTTGTGCATTATCACAATCTCAAAAATATCTACATGCCTTAAATGTGGCTTAAACGGAAGTTACTTTAGAGTCAGAGATATACGGCACTGAGACAGGCCCTTTGGCCCACCGAGTCTGTGCTGTCCATCAACCACCCACTTTAACTCAAAATATTTCTGGACAAAAACTAAAACATTAGTGAAATGAAGATATGATGTGATAAATTGTACAAATACATGAAATATATTTCGTAGGTTTTTCTCTCATGCAATTCTTTTGTCTTTTTCATTATTGCCATTACAAGATTTTGCTGTACTTCTCAGAGAATTGGAGTGTTCAAGTAACTTGCCCAGCACTGCCAATATATCTATTGTTTCTCAGATGTATGAACTTCAGCGTGGTAGTGCAAAGAAGATCACCACAATGCTAGTTCGACATTATCATTCCTTTTTGTAGCTTTCAAAAATAATATACATTGATAAAATAGTGTAGCTACATCTGTCACCAATGTGCCAAGGTTGCTAAGAAGTCTCTGTGGCTTTTCTTTTTCCTAACTTCATCTAATTGGCACATGTTAAACACCAGTACGTGTTGTGTTTACCTCACAGAGTTCTAATTTATAAAGTACACGATAGCAGTACAAAATTACTGGTGTAAAACATATATAATCCAAATTATATACACTCATCTGCCGTACTCAACATCATGTTACAGTACATGTTCTACTACTTTGCTACCATAACCAACAAAATTAGTTAGAATAGAAATAGGTCCAATGTTCATTATAACATCAGGTTCACCTTGACCAATATTTTCTAAGTTCACAACTAGTCTATTTTGTTTCTTTATTGCCATAGAATGATAGAAGGCAGAAGGAGGCTATTCAGTCCATCATGGCTGCACTGGTTCTTTGGTAGAGCTACCTAATTCGTCCACTCCCTCTTTCTTTCCCCATAGCCCAATCGTTTTTTTTCTCTTCAGGTAATTATCCAATCCTCTTTTTAATGTTGCTACTGAATCTGCTTCATCATCCATTTAGGTAGTACATTCCAGATCACAGCTTGCTGAGTATAAAAATGTTTCGACATGTCTTCTCTGGTTCTTTTGCCTATCACCTTAAATCTGTGTCCTCTGATTACTGACCTTTCTGCCACTGGAAATAGTGATACTGAACACCTCTAGCAAATCTCCTCTCAACTTTCTCTGCTCCAAGGAAAATAACCCCAGCTTCTCTAGTTTTTCCACATAACTGAAGTCCTTTATCCCTGGTACCATTTCAGCAAATACCCTCTGCACCTTCTCTAAAGGACAGCAATCCTAAAGTGTGGTGCCCAGAATTGAACACGATATTCCAGCTGAGGCCCAACCAATGTTTTATAAAGGTTCAGCAAAACTTCCTTTCTATTCCTCTATTAGTAAAGCCAAGGATCCCATATGTTTTTTGAACAGCCTTCTGAACTTGTCCTGCCACCTTCAAAGATTTGTCTATGTACACGTCCAACTCTCAATTCCCACCCCCTTCAACATTGTACGAATCCGTTCATATTGCCTCTCCTCATTCTTCCTATCAAAATGTATTACTTCACAATTCTCTATTAAATTTCACCTACCATGCGTCTGACCCTTTCACCAGTCTGTCTATGTCCTCCTGAAGTCTGTTACTATCTTCCTCATTGTTGACTATTTCCAAGTTTTGTGGCATCTGCAAACTTTGAAATTATTCCCTGTATATCCAAGACTAGGCCATAAATATATATCAAAAAAGAGCAATGGTCCTAATACTGAGTCCTGGGAACACCACTGTATACATTCCTCCAGTCTGAAAAACAACTATTCGCCACTACTCTTTGCTTTTTGTCACTTAGTCAATTTTGTATTCATGTTGCCACTGTCCCTTTAATCCCATGGGTTTTAATTTTGATAACAAGCCAATTATGTGGTACTTTATCAAAAAGCCCTTGGAAAACCCATATACTCATAATCAACTGCACGGCATTCATTAACGCTCTCTATTACTTCATCAAAGAGCTTGATCAAGTTAAATACAATTTTCCTTTAACAAATCCATGCTGAATTTCATTTCTTAGCCCATAATTTTCTAACTGCTAATTAATTTTGCCTTGGATTTTTGCCTCTAAAAGCTCCCCACCATCAATGCTAGATTGACCTGTAGTTGCCGTGTTTATCCCTCTCCCATTTTCAAAACAGGGGCCTAATATTTGCAGTTCTCCAGTCTTCTGACACCGCCCCCACATCCAAGGAAGGTTGGAAGATTGTGGCCAAAGCCTCCACAATTTCCACCCTTACTTCCTTCAGTAACCTAGGATGCATCCCATCCGGACCGGTTGACTTTTCTACTTTGAGAACCACTAATGTTTAAGTACTTTCTCTTATTTTTTTATCCTATCCATATCCCTACTGTCTCTTCCTTTACAGCTACATTGGCAGCATCCTCTTTTCTAGTGAAGACAGATGTAAATTATTCATTTAGCACATTAGCCATGTCCTCTGCCTCTCCAAGACTATCTCCTTTTTGGTCCCTAACTTGGCCCACCCTTCCTTTGACTTCCTATTTACTGTTTGCGTCTATAAAAAAAAAACTTTTGTGTCCCCTTTTATGTTAGCTGCTAATCTATTCTCAATCTTACTTTTTGCCCCTCTTATTCCCTTTATACTTCTTTACTCTTTTTACATTCAGCATGAATTATGAACCTTTCATTTGCCATAAGCCTCTTTCTGCTCTCGCATTTTAACTTTATATCTTTAGTTGTCCTGGGAGCTCTGAAATTGGCTGCTGCTCTTCCCATGGGAATGTGTCTACTCTACCGGAACCAATTCCTCTTAGAAGGCCTGCCATCCTTCAATTTCTGTGTTGATTACCAATTTATGAAACTTTTGCTGCTCATATTTGTTCACTAATTGCAATAATAGATGGGAGAATGAGGTGTCGAGGAAGTAAGGGACCTTGGAGTGAATGACCACAGATCCCTGAAGGTAGCAGGACAGGTCGAGAAGATGGTTAAGAAGGCATATGGAATCCTTTCCTTTATTAGCCGTGGTATAGAACATAAGAGCAGGGAGGTTATGCTGGAAATGTATAACTCATTGGTTAGGCCACAACTTGAGTACTGTGTGCAGTTCTGGTCACCTCGTTACAAAAAGGATGTAATTGCACTAGAGAAGCTACAGAGGAAATTTACGAGGATGTTGCCAGGACTGGAAAAATGCAGCTATGAGGAAAGATTGGATAGGCTGGGGTTGTTCTCCTTGGAACAGAAAAGGCTGAGGGAAGATCTGATTTAAATGTACAAAATTTTGAGGGGCCTGGATAGAGTGGAGGTGAAGGGTCTATTTACCTTAGCAGAGAGGTCAGTGATGATGGGGCATAGATTTAAAGTGATTGATAGAAACATTAGAGGGGAGATGAGGAAAAACGTCTTCACCCAGAGGGTGGCGATGGTCTAGAACTCACTGCCTGAAAGGGTAGTAGAGGCAGAGACCCTGAACTCATTCAAAAGGAGTCTGGATATGCACCTCAAGTGCCATAAGCTGCAGGGCTATGGACCAAATGATGGAAGGTGGGATTAGAATAGGTGGATCGTTTTTCAGTCGGTACAGACACGATGGGCCAAGTGGCCTCGTTCTGTGCCTTAAACTTTCTATGATTCTATGGTTCCATTTACATCTCGATGTCAGAAGCATCATTGATATCTGCACCTTAATAATTTCCTTCCTTTGCTGCACTAACATCCCACACAGAAGAGTGTCTGCAGAGACTCATCAACAGGATTGCGTCTGCCTGCAACAAATTTGGCCTAATCATCAGTTTCGTGAAAACGAACATCATGGGACAGGACGTCAGAAATGCTCCATCCATCAATATTAGCGACCACTTTCTGAAAGTGGTTCAAGAATTCACCTACCTAGGCTCAACCATCGCCAGTAACCTGTCTCTTGATGCAGAAATCAACAAGCGCATGGGAAAGGCATCTGCTGCTATGTCCAGACTGGCCAAGAGGGTGTGGGAAAATGGTGCACTGACACGGAACACAAATGTCCCAGTGTTTCAAGCCTGTGTCCTCAGTACCTTGTTCTACAGCAGCAAGGCCTGGACAACGTATGTCAGTCAAGAGCGACGTCTCAACGCATTCCATCTTCGCTGTCTAAGGAGAATCCTTGGCGTCAGGTGGCAGGACCGTATCTCCAACACAGAAGTCCTCCAGACAGACAGCATCCCCAGTATGTACGCCCTACTGAGCCAGCGGCGCTTGAGATGGCTTGGCCGTGTGAGCCACATGGAAGATGGCAGGATCCCCAAGGATGTATTGTACAGCGTGCTTGTCACTGTCTCCACTTTAAAGACATTTTCAAATGTGACATGAAGTCCTGCGACATTGATCACAAGTCGTGGGAGCAAGTAGCCAGCGATTGCCAGAGCTGGCGGACAGCTATAAAGGCGGGGCTTAAGAGAGGCAAGTCGAAGAGATTCAGCAGTTGGCAGAAAAAGAGACAGAAGTGCAAGGTGAGAGCCAACTGTGTAACAGCCCCGACAACCAACTTCACCTGCAGCACCTGTGGAAGAGTCTGTCACTCTAGAATTGGCCTTTATAGCCACACCAGGCGCTGCTCCACAAACCACTGACCACCTCTAGGCGCTTACCCATTGTCTCTCGAGTCAAGGAGGCCAAAAAGGAAAAGGAAAAAGGAGTGGTTTCTCTCTTGAGGCTGTACTGAAGAAATAATTACTGAATAATATAAAGCACAACAGTTATACAATGTTTGCAAAAGAATATTTTTAAATGTTCACAGTACAGACCAATCTAGTTCAAGTGTGTAGTATGGGGAAAAGTCCATTAATTAAGAAATCAAATGGCAATTCATCACTCCACACCTAAGTCTATCAGCAGATTATTTTGGTTGTTCCTGGGGTTGTTTTTAAAATGAATCATTTGACATGTCTCAATTCCCCGTTAACATCACATAACTAGCGAGGTACTTAAAACAAAGTTATCAAAAATTTTACAAATAAAATGATCACGTGGTTAATGAGGTTAGACTTTGGCTAACTTAAAAAAAAAAATCCTCATTGATTTTCTTCTGTATGTCAATATGTGCAAGGGTAGGGAGAGCACAACTATTCTAGATTTTCCTGTGTCTATCTCTCTGCCTGTCTGTGCATTCACCTCTGACCCCAAGACAACTCTATCCAGACAAGTAAAACTTCCCTCAAGTTAGAATTAAAAAATCAACAGCTTCAGATTGCAACTGCTCCAAAAACAGCACTGTATAGGTTAGCTGTTCTGTTCTGTTTCACCTAATGGGCTCAATTTTCACCCTTAGGCACGCCCAATATACTTTTGAGTTGACCCCAAGAGCAATTTAGTCAGTTTCCCAGCCATAACTGTTACATTTGCAATTGAGCTGTTATAAAGATAGCCAACTAGATTCTAATTTAAATTATTAAAATTTACGACTTGAAGTGAAAGCCATTTTACAAGCAAGACATCTGTTAATACAGTGATTTAATTTGGAGCAGGTGAATCGGCCGCCCATTTTACACAATGGCTGATTTTTCTCTCCATTGAAGTCAATGGAAATTAAAATGGGGCAGAGTGTAAAGGAGGGCAGTGAGAAAAAAAAGGGTATCTGGCCAGGTTAGGTTAAAATTAACCCCGTAATGCTGGTAGGAAACAGATGCACTTGTAGCTGTCCACAAATTAGTCGTGCCACACAAAGGCTTCTGTCAATAATTCTACCAGGCCACATGCTGAAACTCATCATGTTGGGGTTAACTACAAGTTTACATATGTGTTATTCCACAACAAAGATACTATACTTATATACTGGTAAAAATATGTAGAGACATTTTGTTAAACTGTTATATTATCACTTCATTGCTCAGTGTTCTCTTTTCTCTTTCAAGCCAGTTCTCTCCTCCCATTTTCTATAGACTGAATTCTTGCAGCACATTGCCTGATCAACCTCATTGTTGTAGCTCTATAAACTACTGTGACCAACCAGGTCTCACTCTTGTGAATACATTCATTTAGACGGTAATTTTGTCCATTGAAATATATTTAATATACATACATGCACTAGATTTTCTGCCTTTTCTTAGTAATGGGAGGCATCTAGCCTGCAATGTCTTTCCTCCCAGGTGTCAAAAACACTTAAGTAATGTAATCTAATACAAAAATAAATTTGTAATGCATTAGGAAATTCAATAATATTTCATTTTGTATTACACTGCATCAATACTTAATGCTTAATACATTTATTTTGAATTATAAATTGTGTCAGAATTTTTTAAAATCCAACACTGGAGGCTTATATCTTTTGGTGGCAGTAAGATTAGTCTAAGTATGACTTATACCATAATGGTTTTGAAATATCAGAATATGAAGTTGCTCAACTCAATTAAATTGATTCTCATAACCAGCTGAACAATGTTTTTCGTTCACTTTCTGTCACCATTTACTGCTGTGCTTGACCTATTTGCACAGGGTAGCAACAACACCCTAATGCCCCTACTGTAATATTGCCTGATGCAAATTAATCCATTCTGTAGCTTTACCACACATTCCTTCGTCAACTTATTGCGTTATCAATATATGAGGTGAGTTTCGTGCAGTAGTAAAATATCTACCCCTACCAATATTGTTGGAGAATGCTGTGCAGTAATATCTACTCGCAGAGACTCGCAAAACATTTGCAGTGAAATTAGTATCTTTGTTGCAACTCTACTTCATTAAATCCCCATCCCATGCCATTACATCTTTCCCATGCCATGCCTCTCGAGCTATACCCATCCCATTACTTTCATCCCTCTCATATAATCTCCATCCCATACCTGACCCCTTCCTCATGCTGTGTCCCTCCCATCACCCCATGACTTCCCTCACCCATCCCATGCTGTCGCCGTCCACTGCTCCTCCAACATACTGTCCTCCCATGTCATTCCCCCACCCCCACCCTCCCCAATCCCTCCAGACAGGGTAACTTTGTTGTTGGGCTCCCCTTACCTTCTGCTGTTCTTTTTCTCCACCAACAACCCTCACACCATTGCCACCAACTATTCCTCCCATGCCATCCACAAACACCTCCCAATCCCTCCAGCCATGGAAACTTTGTTGTTAGGCTCCCCTTATTTTCTGCTGTTATTTTTCTCCACCAAACACCCCAACCCCAGCATCATCACCAACCACTGGCAGCTGCACTTGCATCACATGCCTCACGTACCTCCGTGTGTGCCAAGCTCCATCCACCAAATCAACTCACTAACCAATCAGAGCAGTGCAGACAGTGTTACAACCGAGGCGGGAGGAGTACACTGTTTATTCTTGTTCCACTTCTCCATGGGTCACAATGTATATTTAAATTTTTTTCTCACTTACCGATACATTCAATCATAGACTCTATTTTTATCACAGAATAAAACACGCCAACCAGGTTTCTTTAATAAACAATAAAGTTAGCATTTTATTATAAAATCTGGCTCAACCAGTAATGAAGTAAAGCATAAGCACACAGATTGAAATATTAAAGTTCCCTTTTAACCTTAGCCCCACACACACACATACATACATATACCGGTTAACTGGAAAAGTAAAGGGATTTTTGTTTTTAGAGCTCTGTTACAAAAAGAACAAAAAAACCACTTAGAGTCATAGAGTTATACAGCACAGAAACAGGCCCTTTGGCCCATCGTGTCTGTGCCGGCCATCAAGAACCTATCTATTCTAATCCCATTTTCCAGCACTTGGCCCGTAGCCTTGTAAGCTATGGCATTTCAAGTGCTCATCTAAATACTTCTTAAATGTTGTGAGGGTTCCTGCCTCTACCACCCATTCAGGCAGTGTATTCCAACCACCCTCTGGGTGAAATTTTTTTTGCTCAAATCCCCTCTCAACCTCCTGCCCCTTACCTTAAATCTATGCCCCCTGTATATTGACCCCTCCGTTAAGGGGCAAAGTTTCTGCCTGTCTACCCTATCTATGCCCCTCATAATTTTGTATATCTCAATGAGGTTCCCCCTCAGCCTTCCCTGCTCTAAGGAAAACAACCCTAGCCGATCCTGTCTCTCTGCATAGCTGAAATGCTCCAGCTCAGGCAACATTCTGGTGAATCTCCTCTGCACCCTCTCCAGTGCAATCACATCCTTCCTATAGTGTGGCGACCAGAACTGTGCACAGTACTTGAGTTGTGGCCTAACTAGTGTTTTACACAGCTCCACCATAACCTCCCTGCTCTTATATTCTATGCCTCGGCTAATAAAGGCAAGTATCCCATATGCCTTCCTAACCACCTTATCTACTTGTGCTGCTGCCTTCCGTGGTCTATGGACAAGTACACCAAGGTCCCTCTGTATTTCCTAGGGTCCTACCATCCACTGTATATTCCCTTGCCTTGTTAGTCTTCCCAAAATGCATCAGCTCACACTTCTTGGGATTAAATTCCATTTGCCACTGCGCTGCCTATTTTACCAGCCCATCTATATTGTCCCATAATCTAAGGCTTTCCTCCTCGCTATCTGTGACACCACCAATTTTTGTGTCATCTACGAACTTACTGATCATACCGTTCTGATGAAGGGTGACTGACCTGGAACGTTAACTCTGCTTCTCTCTCCACAGATGCTGCCAGACCTGCTGAGTATTTCTAGCATTTCTTGCTTTTATTTCAGATTTCCAGCATCTGCAGTATTTTGCTTTTATTTATCCCATGGGCTCTTACCTTCTTAACCAATTTCCCGTGCGGGACCTTATCAAAAGCCTTACTGAAGTCCATGTAGACTACATCAACTGCTTTACTCTCATCTACACACCCAGTGACCTCCTTGAAAAATTCAATCAAATTTGTTAGACATGATCTCCCCCTGACAAAGCCTTGCTGACTATCCTTGATTAATTCCTGCCTCTCCAAGTGGAGATTAATCCTGTCCCTCAGAACTTTTTCCAATTGTTTCCCTACCATTGATGTTAGACTCACTGGCCTGTAATTACCTGGTTTATCCCTGCTACTCTTATTGAATAATGCTGCCTTCCAGTCGTCTGGCACCTGTCCTGTGGCCAGAGAGGATTTGAAAATTTTTGTCAGAGTTCCTGCAATCTTCTTCCTTGCCTTACATAACAGCCTGGGAAACATCTCTTCTGGGCCTGGGGATTTATCCAATTTTAAGCCTGCTAAAACCACTAATACCTCCTCCCTTTCAATGCTAATTTGTTCGAGTATATCACAATCCCCTTCCCTGATCTCTGCACCTACATCGTCCTTCTCCATAGTGAACGCAGATGAAAAGTAATCATTTAAAACCTCACCTACGTCCTCCAGCTCCACACACAGATTGACACTTTGGTCTTTAATGGGCCCTACGCTTTCCCTGGTTATCCTCTTGCCCTTAATATACTTGTGAAACACCTTGGGATTTTCCTTTATCTTGCCTGCCAGTGCTTTTTCATGCCCCCGCTTCGTTCTCCTAATTATTTTTTTTTAAGTACCACCCCACCACCACCCCCCCCCCTTTACACTTTCTATACTCCACTAGGGCCTCTGCTGTTTTCAGCCCTCTGCCATAATCCTTTTTTTTTCCTTATCCAATCCTCTATATCCCTTGACATCCAGGGTTCCCTGGACTTGTTGGTCCTACCCTTCACCTTTACGGGAAAATGTTGGCCCTGAACTCTCACTATTTCTTTTTTGAATGAGTCCCACTGGTCTGATGTAGACTTTCCTACAAGTAGCCGATCCCAGTCCACTTTGGCCAGATCCTGTTTTATCATATCACTTAGGCTGAATACTTGCTCATTCTTGAAGAAAAAACAGATCAGATAAGTTGTGTTCCTAGCCTCTGAGTACACGTAGATGGGTCACTGGGATTTTTTTTAAAAATAGTCTTTTCAGCAGGCACTGAAAATTAATTTAGCAGGCTTTTCTTCAAAGACAGGAGACGAGATGAATTGACACAGTAGACTTCTCAGGGTCTTTTAGAGAGTTGCTGGAAAGCTGAACTGGATTGTGGTCTTCTTTCCTTCCTTGGAAATTCTTTTCTCTCATTGGAAGTTCTCTTTTCTCCTTGGAAGTTCTCTCCCTTTTTATACAGTTCAACCCCAACTCAAAACAATTCAAAAGCGAAACTGACAACAGGAGATCAACCTTTTGATCAATCTTCACCTGTCACTTCTTTCTTAACAACTTCTGCAGGTGTCCAAAGTTCTCTATTGTTTATTGAGCTTGAAATCAGGGATTTTCCCAGAAAGGCTTGTTGTTGTTGGAAGTTGGGTGGTTTCCTGAAAGGCCTGTTTTCCTCACAAGACCTCTCAGTGCCCTTTTTAAAAAACATTTCCAGGGACTGTTTTTCAAAGTCAAGTGGCCTTTACATGACCCCCTTTGAAAACCCCAAAGTTTAACATTTCTTCAAATCTTTCAAAAATGAATCCTCAAAAAATATATTTAGCAAAAGACAGAGGCACTTTTGTAACAACAGATAAAAACTGATTATTATTATAGATCGGAACTCATACCGTAAGCCTAAAATCCAATTAGGGAAGTTTATAAAAACCCATTAAATTTGAATAATGCTGGAAACATGCAGCAGGTCAGGTCAGGATAGCAGACACCTCTGTTTAGTGTCCTCAATGTAGAGGAAGCAGTAGTATTGAATTTTTTTAAACTCTGGAAATAAAAACAAAAAGGTCTTTTACTAAGAGTGGTTCGCTAATCTCCCCCTGGAAAGGAAACCTGCCACTCTTGCCTTGTCTGACCTATATGTGACTGCACTCCACACCAACGTGGTTAACTTTTATCTTATTTCTGAAGTAGTCTAGCAACCTACTTGCTTTTTTCCCCCACCATTTTAATTGTATTTACTTCTCCAATGTGGTAAAACCAGAATACAATTTATAGCCTGAAGTGGGGTACTAACTATAGGTCACAACTGATTTTTATCATGTTACCTCACTTTTGCTGCATAAATCATGACCTCTGCTGGTCATGCACCCTGTATCTAGGCAATAATCATTTTTGAGAAAAATGATTTAAAATCTACCTGAATTACTTTCATTTCTTTAATAAAAATAGGAAGAGACCAACAAAGCAGACAAGTAGATCTTGTTTTTTTTTCTGTCAAGTTTCAACTTTCTGTACTTGAGAACACCCAATACCTTATTGAGTGTTAGGATTCATTGATGTTGAAACTAGAGTTCAATGAATATGTAAATTAATTCAATACTTGGTTACATACACTATTAAAGCTCTAGGAAGTCCCAGGAGATTTCTGAAAACAAAAATCAGATGATTCACTTTTCCTACACCCTTAGGAATTCTGAAGACATGGATCTCATTCATCCTTGATTACCAAGGTAATCTTCCCCATTTCAATGTGACTACTTCTTTCCCATGTTTTAATTACTGGAGAGATAGTCAAGAACATGACAAGTACTGTTCATTGTGCGATTTGTTCAAAAGGAAATTGGCACAGATATTTTACAGAACACAGAGCTCTACTAAGAGCCAAAATATTCATTTCAATCTGTCCAGGGTTGTACCACTGTGATGTCTTTGAGTTGGACATGCATATGGAGCCAATTGACTTGTTCACATCCTGTGGTTAGCCACCTTGTATAGCTTTTGTATAGATTATTTGTTATACAGTACTTCCAAATTATATTCTTCTGGCAATCTAAATCTGTAATTGGTGCACAAATCACAGCACGGGCACAAAATTATGACAGAGAACCAAGCTCTTCAATTTTGCTTATAAAACTCCTTCGGTTTGCACTGGCATTAAAAGATTTCACAGCCTCATGAAAAGTTACGTCAGCACATTTGCAATTTTTCTGTTAACTTCTGGAAGATGCTGGTCTGAAATTTTGAGATACCCCAGGATCCCAAGCATCGTTCCACTACAACCTACTTTTCTAGAGTCCATTCGAGACAGCCATTCAGGGATTATATGAACTATATAGCAAATTGAACTGGATTATGAAGTCAGGTGAAAATGACAATCCAAACTTAATGCCTCCCCTTTTGAAAGGTGCAACTATTAGTCAGGACAATTACATGGTCAGTCTCCACAAACATCAAGTTCAAATTTCCAACAGACTGTTGAGACAGATGACAAAAATAGTGAACTTCCTGCTTTGATAGAGAATTATGCAAGCAGGACAGAATTAGAATGTGCACTGGCCATATGACCAGTAACTAGTAAGATTATAGAATAAAAGAATACAAGGATGTGCACGGAGAGAGAATTAATTGGATTGACTAACAAGACCCTATATTGGCCACAGGAATCAACAGAAACTGTACTTTGTAAAATCCTGTAATAAGACCTCAAAAGATTATCAGAATATATCCAGACCTTTCCAATATTCAGAGGTCCAACATTTCTGTTCCTTTCAAATTGAATAAAATACAGTAACCTGGTACTATAAACTCATTATTTTTGCAATTTAAACTTTAAAAAAATTATATGATTGAATGCAATTACATTATCCTGAAAGATCACGTATGAAAAATAAAACTGAAGAAATAGACTGAAATATTAGAAATGCAGAAACAGCTTTCTAATACAGTATGTAATTCAACCACAAACTCGGATATATTTTAGCTAAAGTGCTTCGAATTTGCAAGTTGGAACTTGAAACTGCTCATCAATCATTGGCTCTTTGACCCAATGTAAACTATGACACTCTTGTGCTTGGTTCTTTACCTTTTTAATATTGACTCCGAAAAGTGTTTTTCTTAATAGATAATACTTCAGTTAAAAAAAATTCAGAGCTGATCTACAAGAGATGTTTGTATTGCAATACTTGAACTTCTCATGCTTGATTTTCATCAAAGCAGTATTTAATTGCATTTTTTCTCATGCTACAGTAACCTCAAGTGGTTCTTGGCAAGCTGTACTGATTGTCAAACAACAAATCAATAAAGGTCATGCCATTCTGATTTAATCAATCTTTATTTCGTACAAAGCCAAAATCAATCTCTCACCTTTGAACCAACTGGCCTGAGCATTGGAAGAAAACTGTAATTGTGGTCACATCAGTGCAGATAGGCACGCTGCAGTTACAAATGGAAACTAACTCGTCCCAGTTGCACAAGTGAAAGTATTTTGAACACAATACAACTACTACATATATCTTCATGATTCCAACCTTTTAACACATTTGTGTACATATTTACACTGAAAATTTTAGTTTATCAAGAGACAGTCAGTTCTGACCACTTAGTTTTAAAACATCTTTTCAATATGTCTGTTAAAGGTGCACCTCAAAGGAGAATTTAGCACAACCTACCCTAAAGAGCAACTACAGTTTTTGGGTTGGGGTCAAAAGAATATTTGCAACTGTGATGGCATTTTTCTCCCTCTCCAACTCATCCATGAATATCGCAGATGGAATTGCACAGCTGAGAGAATGATAAATAGCTGTTGTGACCACCCAAGCACATAATTTCCCCCAGATATGCAGATGCTATTCAGAGGAGGGGTGTGGAGGGGGGGGGGGGGGGGTTGGTGTGGCAGGGAGCTGAACAGATACATATATGGAGAGAAAACTGCAAAAAGCTTTTTGTTTTGCTTTATTTTTGCTGAAAACACGTTTATGAATTACATCCCTATCCTAACCCATATACCAAGTAATTTTTCTGACTTAATCCTTACACTTAGAAGGAAAAATTAATGTCCCAGAATTTGTGCTGAGAATAACAGTGAGGCTATCATCATTCACTGTTATAATGGAAGAAACCTGACAGCAACTTCTGGAGTACGCAAATCCAGTAATTGTTGTCAGACATACCCTAATCTTCTACTTGGTGCGCGGTTACATTCTTTACTGATAGACTTGGTACTAGTTCCATAGTAAAAATGTTGAAAAAGACAGGGCTGGTACATTCAGGAGTGAGTGAGCATTTATATTGGCTTGATAATTAGAATCACAGAATCATAAAGCATTTACGGCACAGAAAGAGGCCACGGCCCATCGTGTCTGCACCAGCCAAAAAACAATCCACCCAGTTTAATCCAATCTTCCAGCATTTGGTCCATAGTCTTGCAGGTTACAGCACTTGAGGTGCATATCCAGACACCTTTTAAATGAGTTGAGGGTTTCTGCCTCTACAATCCTTTCAGGTGGTGAGTTCCAGACCCCAACCACCCTCTGGCTGAAAACGTTTTCCTTCATCTCCCCTCTAATGTTTCTGCCAATCACTTTGAATCTATGTCCTCTTAGTCACTGATTCTCTGCTAAGGTAAATAGGCCCTTCACCTCCACTCTATCCAGGCCCCTCACAATTTTGTACATTTCAATCAGATCTCCCCTCAGCCTCCTCTGTTCCAAGGAGAACAACCCCAGCCTATCCAATCTTCCCTCATCGCTGCATTTTTACAGTATGGCAACATCCTTGTAAATTTCCTCTGTACCCTCTCTACTGCAATTACATCCTTTCTGCAATGAGGTGACCAGAACTACACACAGTACTCAGGTTGTGGCCTAACCAATGTTCCAGCATAACCTCCCTGGCTCTTATGTTCTGTAGCACAGCTAATAAAGGAAAGGATTCCATATGCCTTCTTAACCACCTTAACGACCTGTCCTGCTACCTTCAGGGATCTGTGGACATTCACTCCAAGGGCCCTCACTTCCATTACACCTCTCAGTATTCTCCCATTAATTGTGTATTCCTTTGCCTTGTTTGACCTCCTCAAATGCATCACCTCACACTTCTCTGGGTTGAATTCCATTTGCCACTTTTCTGCCCATCTGACCAGTCCATCGATATCTTCCTGCAGGCTATAGCTATCCTCCTCGCTATCTACCACACAGCCAATCTTTGTGTCGTCTGCAAATTTCTTGATCATGCCCCCTACATTTACATCCAAATTGTTGATATATACCACAAAAAACAGGGAATCCAGTATTGAGCCCCGCAGAATGCTACTGGAAACAGCCCTCCAGTCACAAAAACACGCGTCAACAATTACCCTTTCTTTCCTGCCACTGAGCCAATTTTGTATCCACCTTGCTACATTTCCCTGGATTCCATGGGATTTTATTTTTTTTAACCAGTCTGCCATGTGGGACCTTGTCAAAAACCTTGCGAAAATCCATGTTGACCACATCAACTTCACTACCTCATCAATTTTCCTTGTTACTTCTTCAAAAAATGTGATCAAATTGGTCAGACAAGATCTTCCCTTAACAAATCCATGCTGACTATCTTTGATTAATCTGTGCCCTCTTAAGTGACAGTTTATCCTGTCACTCAGAATTGATTCCAATAATTTGCCTAACACGAAGGTGAGACTGACTGGCCTGTAATTATTCGGTCTATCCCTCGCTTCCTTTTTAAACAGAGGTACAACATTAGCAGTCCTCCAATCCACCGGCACCACACCTGTATCCAGCGAGGACTGGAAAATGATGGTCAGACCTTCAGCTTTTTCCTCTCTTGCTTCATTTAACAGCCTGGGGTACATTTCATCCGGCCCTGGTGATTTATCAATTTTCAATGACGTTAATCCATTAATACTTCCTCTCTCCCTATATTTATCACATCAAATGCTTCACAACCCTCTTCCTTAACTACAATATTTGCATCGTCCCTCTTTTGTGAAGACTGAAACAAAGTATTCATTAAGAGCAATATAAACATCTTCCGCCCCACACATGTATTGATAAAACATCTTTGGGTTCACCTTGATTTTGCTTGCCAATATTCTTTCACGCCCTCTCTTAGCTTTCCTAATTTCCTTTTTGATTTCACCCCTCCCCTTTCTATACTCCTCTCAGCTTTCTGTAGTATAGAGTTCTCGCTGTCGGACATAAGCTTTCCTAATCTTACCTTGTAGGCTCGTTGACATCCATGGGGCTCTAGATTTGGCTACCCACCCTTTTTCTTTGTGGGAACATGTTTATTCTGAACCCCTGAATCTCCCTTTTGAATGCCTTCCACTGCTCTGACACTAATTTACCTTCAAGTAGCTGTTTCCAGTCCTGATTTTGCTAAATCACTCCTCAGCTTATTAAAATTGGCCTTGCCCCAATTGAGAACTCTAACTCCTGTTCTATCCTGACCTTTTGCACAATTATGTTAAAACTGACTGAATTATGATCACTCCCACCGCCACTTCTTCCACCTGCTCATCTTCATT